>NC_047674.1:25101961-25459461 GCF_011762505.2 Arvicanthis niloticus | reverse complement strand
TTAAAAAATAAAAATTAAGTGTCTTGAGCTCACAGTTTTGGAGGACAGGAATCCAGGCATCACTGTGATGGTCCCAGTGAGAGTCTTCCATGCTGGTCACCTCATGGAGGAAAGAGTCGAAGCCTATTCATGGAGAAAGGAGCACCAAGACAAGGTGGAGGGAGGGAGGGAGGGGCCACTTGCACTTTTATCATAACTCCTTTGAAAGAGACAACAAGGCCCCTATTAAAGCTAATCCCTTCTGATAAAACACTATGACCAAAACCAACTTGGTGGGGAGAAAAGGGTTTTTCATCTTACAGTTTGTAGTCCATCCTCCAGTAGACTATGTGAGGAACTCAACCTGGAGCCAGGAACAAATGCTGAGAGCATAGAGCATTGGTTCTCAACTCTCCTAATGCTGAGACTCTTGAATACAGTTCCTCATGCTGTGGAGACCCCAACCATATATTTTTTTATCTCTTCATAACTACAATTTTGCTACTGTTATGAATTGGAAATATCTGAAGTCCAGGATATCTGATGGCAACCCCTGTGAAAAGATCACCTGACCCTGGGGTGTCACAACCTGCAGATAGAGAACTACTGCCATAGAGGAATGCTGCTTACTAGATTGCTCTTTATAGCTTGCTTGGTCTGCTTTCTTACACAGCACAGGAGCCTCTCGCTGTTCATGGTTGGAATTTCCCACAATGGGCTGCACCCCTCCCAAATTAATCACCAGTCATGAAAAATACATCACAGGACTTCTCACAGTCTGGCCTGGTTAAGGGGGTTTTCTCAATTGAGGTTTCCTTTTCTCAAATCTTTCTAGTTTGTGGAAGCCTGAAGGGCTCCACCACCTCCTAACCATAGGGAGAAGATCCTTGTAAACTGAGTCAAAGTCACAGCCTGACTCCCAAGCCAGCTCTGCTGCACAGCAAATTCACTCGAAAGGCTTTTTGAAAAATTTAATGCCAGGATTCTAGATATTCTGACAACAACATAGGTAAGTTCAGTCTATGCTGTTACTGTACCAAAACACCAGAGGTGGCCCATCTTAAGAAAGAAAATTGGGGGAGGGGTCTCATGTGCCAACAGGGAGATGTTCTATTTGCAGCTGAGTGTAAAGAAAGCAAGGGAGAAACTGTGATTCCACAATTCCCCTTCAGGACATAGTTCCAAAGATCAAAAGACCACTCACAAGGTCTAGCTGTCTCTCAGTAGTATTACACTGGGTACTGGTTGTAACTCAAGAACCTCAAGGGGGGACTTAGTCGAACTGCAGCAATCAATGTAAAGTTAACGCTAATGCTAACGTTAATGTGCAGCCAAGGTAGGAAGCCACAGTAAGAGAGACCTCTTCCTTAGGATACGGAGTCTGTTGGAAAGCATCCAGAGTCTAACCCTGTCTGCACACAAGGGTCCTAAAGTCCATTCAGTAGGTGCTATGAAAGCTGCCTCATGCCCAGATGCAGCGTGGACAGGAGGACTTTGGAAAGCTTCCCAGGTTGCCCGCAGAGCTTCCAAGCCAAGCACCCTGAACTAAATACTGTGCTCCCAAACATGACTGAAATCAGAATTGTCTGGAGCCTTTTAAAGGAGAGAAAGCGAAAGGGAGAAGGAGGAGGGTTTGTGGGAGCAGATTCAAGACTTCATCCTAGGCCTGCTGACTCAGCAATAGGGGTAGGGGCTCCACACTGTGAGGCTGTGGCACCAAACAACAGTTCCATGTGGGGCTCTGAGAGCTGACAGGGGACCGTGTTATTCTTATTAGTAAGGACTAGAGAGCCCCACATTAAAAATATTTAGCACAGAAAACAAGCATCTCTGAGAGAGAGGAGGGGAAGAGGAGGGAGAAAGAACAAGGACTCCGTTCATACAGCAAGAGGAAGTATTAAGAAAGATGCTTAAGGCACAGCTTCTGGACTCCAAAGTACAGCAAGGTCAAACCTCAAGGTCAAACTGCACTGAGCGTTTTTCCAAAGAACCACCCTCCTGAGACGGGCTGGAAGGGTATTTATTTTCATTTTTAAAAGAACATTTTATTTCTTCTTTGAGATTTTGCATTTGATAATATTCACCCACAAAGCATTTGATAATAATATTCACCCACTCCCCTAACTCTTCCCTGATCCCCCATCCCTTCCCTGCCTTCCCAATTCTGTGTCTTATTTAACTGTTTATTTTTAATCCTTCAAGATCAATTTGTACTGCGCAAATATTCTCGGATGTGTGGTCTTCCGCTGGAGAATGGTTGATTTGCCGTGGGTATACTGTTAAATTGAAACGCCTCTCCCTCTCCCAGTGGCTGACATTCTTAGCTGCAGAGCTCAGAGCATTTGCCTGGCTGTTATCCACTTCCTAAGTCCACACCAGGCAAGGCTCCTCCACTGAGCTCTTCCACCAGGTTTTTAGGTCTAGAACCATAGTCACGAGGTAAGGACTCAAACTGGCATTTGCCCGGAATATTTTGTCAATTGAAATGGACATCAGTAAGAATCTTAGAGTGAAGAGAAGTGTCTTAATTAGGATTTCTATTCCTGCAAAACCATCATGACCAAGAAGCAAGTTGGGGAGAAAAGGGTTTATTCAGCTTACACTTTCACACCAAAAAAAAAAAGTCAGGACAAGAACTCATACAGGGTAGGAACTTGGAAGCAGGAGTGGATGCAGAGGCCATGAATGGATGCTGCTTACTGGCTTGCTTCCCCTGGCTTGCTCAACTTGCTTTCTTATAGAACCCAAGACTACTAACCCAGGGATGGCCCCACCCACAAAGGGCTAGGCCCTCCCTCCTTGATCACTAACAGAGAAAATGCCTTACAACTGGGTCTCATGGAGGCATTTCCTCAAGGGAGGCTTGTTTCTCTGTTGTAACTCCAGCTTGTGTCAAGTTGACACACAAAACCAGCCAGTACCAAATAGGCACAAATGAGCTCAGGCTGGACTCCTGGGAGGGGACAGAAGCCAGCACCTGGGGCCTGAGGCAGCAGGACAAACTCCCTACCCTGTGGCTCTCTAAGTCTCTGATTTAATATCCCCAATGAGCCAGAACACAGTGACATGGCCCAAGATCCAGATGCTTCCAGAAGCTCCCCTGTTAGGTCTCCTCATGGGAAAGGATAGAGCTGACTGGTCACTGCTTTTTTCTCTCTGAGAGTAGCTTTGACTCCTTCGAGCACAGCCGAGCTATGCTCTCTGGATCTGGCTGGGCTCCAACCCTAGTAAGCAAAACAGGTCAACCTAGAATCTCACTTTTCTCACAGTCTGATGCCTTCCAATCTTCTTGCAAGCATGGCTCCATAACCTGAGATCTGTAGCCCTGCCCAGACAAAGAGATCCAGGGTGTGCATGGGGACAGGCTCCAGGGTTGTTCAGACACATTGAATTCAGATGATTGTTTTGTGTAGGAATATCAACAAGAACTCCACAGACAGGGGTGCCTGTCTGCCTCAACATTTCAATGACTGTTGGTGAGTGTGTGTGTGTGTGTGTGTGTGTGTGTGTGTGTGTGCGCGCACACACACATGGATACTGCTTAACTGCCCATCTTAAATGTGTGTGTTCTTATGGTTTTAGACACCTGAATCTTCACCACAAGTGGGAGGATTGAAAGCTTAGGGTAGCCTGGTCTATCTGAGACTCCAAACAGCCTAGGAAGGTGATTTAGGATACCACTCTTCCTGAAACCCTCCACATAGCTTCCATAAGTGAACCCCTAAAGACAGAAATACCTGATGATGAGGTTTGCCCCCTGGTTAGATCGCTGATGAGAAGCAGTGTGCTTTCTGTGGCTTTTGCATGTATGACAGCATAGAGAGGCCACCTGGAGGAGCCCACCCACCAAAGAACTCTGGTAAGTCTAAGCCGGTCCACAAAGATTGTCAAGGAAGCTGACAGTTCCTACTCTTCCACTCTCTCTCTCATTTTAAGGATTCCACTCTGGTCTCCTTTAAAATTCAAACTCAGATCAACTTGAAAGAGTCCCTCCCTCAAACCAGCACATCTTATCACAAACCAGAGACAAAACAATTCTTTTTCTACGTATCTGCTACATCTCGGGTAACATCAGAATACAGTTTTCTGAGAGTGGGCTGGCAGATCTGGGCCAGGAGTGTATGATGGGCCAGTTATTTCCTTTTTCTTCTCATCTCAGGAATAAATAATCAGTTTGAGAGAGCCAGCAGGAGAAATGAAAAGCAAGCATGAGGATTTCAGAGTTCTTAAGAATCTTGCCTTGTTTTCTTGTTTTTCCGATCATCTTAAAAGGTGACAAGAAATGTCACTACTCTCAGGTCTGTGATTGGAAGAGTTGCACTCTGTCAGAGCTGCCCTCTGCCTCCCTGCCCCTCCCTCCCCCATCCTCTCCCCCTTCACTTTCTTCCCCTTTCCCTCCTCCTTCACTCCCCTCCCCCTCCCCATCCCCTTCACTCTCTTCCCTCTGTCTTCCCCATCCTTTCTCCCTGCCCTCCACCCCACCCCCAGAAAAATCACAAGAAAAAATGGCCAGACAAGTTAACAGATTTTTAGACTGTTCCCAGTTAAGAGGGGATAGCCAAAGGCAGAAATATTTTGTTTCTGGTTAAATTCTCATAAAAAGGACCCTGCGAAGTTTCTGACATGAAAACAAAGCATACATTCTTTTTTCAAACCTTTCCTCAAATGTCAAAATTTCGGAATGACACCTCACTCCATGCGTACCAGCTGCAGTGACTTAAGCCAAAGGGTCTCTCAGCTCCGTGAACTAGTGTTTCCGCTAAAGCTTTGTTAGCTGATCTAACGGCAATGACTTTCCAATAGACATGCCCGGAATCATTGATCACTGTGTCCTCTTCTTGTTTGCATTGGAACACTGTTCAATTTACACCAATTAAAGAATGCTTGGCTTGGATATTGAAGAATAATTAAGGCATGCAAATTCCCCAAAGGCTTCTAAAAATGACATCTGACTGGAATGTTGATCAGGGCATGAAAGCGGCATTAGTATTTAAATAGTCTGACTGATATACAAAATCATTACACCATCTCTCCAGGAAGAGTGACGTTGGGTCAATGTAGGTACTTGCCTGGCCGCCCTAAACAAATTTGACAAGTCTAATTTTAAGTAATTGCTCAGAGTTTAGTGGCAGGCTCTGTCCCCATAAGGGCAGCTGTCTAGACCACATCTTGTAATTGAGCTGTGTCTTTAAACTATATGCATCAGCCCAGTGTGCCTGTGCACTCTCAGGGAAGGTCAAGGGCTGGTGACATAGTGTGTCCTGTTCAAATTTCACAGGAGGACTTCCTGGTCCCTGCTGCACAACCTTGCTCTGTCTCATCCACTCTAGGAAAAATTGAGTTGTCTAGCCAGATGGGGCTCTAGAGTTCCCAGAGAAACCACTGCACAGTATAATTCTGGACCATCAGCAGCTCTGGGAGCTGGTTAGACATGCAGGGTCTTCAACCCCACCTGGGCCTCCTGCATCAGCAGCTCTGGGCTAAGACCCTGCGGTAGTAATGAGCAAGCACTTGCCATATCTCTGAAACCTTTCCTTGTTTAGCAGTCACTGAAGTAAACCCACAGATCTTCCCTCTCTGTGATGAGCCTGGAGACCCAGCATAGTAGGGCCACTTGTCCAACTGAGGGCACAAGTCTCAAATGAGAGTGGACACTGATGTTAATGGTTCCTTTTATTTTCTTCAAGTTGGTGCAACTTTAATCTATGGTGTGTGTGTGTGTGTGTGTGTGTGTGTGTGGTGTATATTGCATTCATGTAAGTGAGCCAGCATGTGTGCCCATATAAACACATGTGGAGACCACAGAAGATGTCTGGTATCACCTGTGTGGCTCTCCACCTTCTTGCCATCAGTCAGAATCTGTCTCTGAGTCAGACACCAACTTTTATGTGGGTGCTGTTTTTTTTTTTTTTTTTTTTTTTTTTAAGGGATTTGAACTCAGGACTCACACTTGGCAAGCTTGTGTTCCTTTTCACAGAGCCATCTCCCTAACCCACTGCAACATAAAAACCTTAGATGTTAATTTAGATTCAGACTTTGGTGAAAATTTGGCCAACTATGCAAACTGAGTCATTGTTCAGCTTAATTTTGAGCCCCTACTGTTCCCCGGTTTGTCATTTTGCCCACTGTTCATCCCTGGAAAGCAAATAGAGATTGGGTCAGTCTGTGCTGATGGTAGCTGCTTCTTGTCTTCAGGATATCAGAGCTGAGCAGCCTAGGCCCAGGTAAATGAGGGAAGCCACTGGACCAGCTGTAAAGGAAATCAAATTACCAACGGGAAGCCTTCAGAGGCCCCTCTTTAGTCCATGGGTCCCATTGTCTGGAGTCCTTGTATGATCTAAGGGATGAAAACCTGCAACCCCTGTCCATGGGGCACAAAGGAGAGACATTAGATCCACTGATAAGTCGGCATGGTTTAACTCAGTTATCATGGGATCCTGTGAGACCTCTGGATAGTCCCTCCCAACAATATTAAAAGTAAGTGACCCAGAAGGCAGGTGTAAGACAAGCAATTTTTGGATAAAGTCAAATAGAATGAAGTTCCCAAAGGAGGATGCAAACACCATCTGAGATACTAACCAAAGGACGGGTTTGGGGTTTAATTTTTTTCTTCGTCTTCTTCTTAATCTTTTTCCTTTGGAAATCATTGTTGTATCTTTTACAGATCATTCCAGCCTGCCAACCCTTGAGCTACACATAGTCTGTATCTGCCCCTAACTGTGAACTGTGAATGAGTAGATCAAACCAAAGCTGAAAAATAAGGGCACTCTCCCATGAGGACTGCGCCAGGATGCCCCATCCCCAGAGACTCAGAAGCTGTGCAGCTGGGTACCTCGGGCCCACTTGGATGGCTGAAGCCACCACCCAACACTCCCATTTCCACGCTGGCTACCCCTCAAGGGCTGCTGGCCCTCTTTTTCTGCTGAGCATACTCGATCTCCAGGTAAGCCCTGCATCCCCTCCTTCATCCTTTCTTCTTCAGTCGCTTGCTCTCTCTCACCAGCCACGCAGACACGCTAGGCCTTTCTCAGCCACTTCATCCCCCGCTCTGGGCAGGACGAGGAGTGAAATGTGCCTCTGAATAGAGAAGAGTAGACAGGGTGGATTAATGGCAGAGGCAGAAGAGTAATACAGCCCGCGCAGAACAAAACGAGGGTGACCCGGACGAAACAAAGCGCCACAATAGATCATTTCTGAGAAGTCACCCGGCAGCTTTGAAACCACGGGCTGTGTGCTCCGGGGCAGTGAGTGTCACATCCATGGCTTTCAGGAGGCATGAATGGACGGGAACAGTAACTCTTTTTCATGCCTCTTTCAGGGGGCTTGTCGGTGGAGAAGGATTTACCATTCAATTCCCATACTTTTATGTGGGAAATTAGGAATTTGCCCCTTTAAAAGAAATTGCCTTTTAAAGTCTCATAAATTGTGGCGGTTTTATAGATTTACCCAAACTTCTTTTTCCTTCATGTCCTTCCACTTATATATCATTTTTTAAATATTCATAAATACAGAGAGAGGGAGAGAGAGAGTCCTTTTCTCCTCTTTGCTCAAAAATCTCAATTCAATAGAGACATTTCAACTTTCTGTCCTGTTGGATTTTTTTTCCCCTATGGCTGTGTTATTACACCATTTTTCATCAGATACTCAAACTCTTTTTCAAATAAAAGAGATCTAGGAAAGAATCACCGTGGAGCTACACAGGTGGCAAATGCCAGACAGAGCTGGGAAAATGAAAACCAACCAGGACATTCATTCACCCTCAGCCTCTCTTTGCCTCTCTCCGCCAGCCCTGAGCACAAGAACTGTCCAGTAAAAGAAGATCACGATCACGCTTTACTAGGAGTGGGCTCTATGCAGTATTCCCAGCCGCCATGGGCTGGCCCTTGGTCGAACACTGGGCCTTCCTACCTGGCTGTTTGCGTCCCTGAAGCCCACAGTGTTTGGCCATATTAATCTCATTAACCTTCCCTATCCGTTTCAACAGCAGTGAAGACTTGAGAACGTGGAGTTCCTGGCAGAGAAGTGGAGCTTTGGCTCCCTGCCAGTACATTTGATCTGCCTCCCCAGGCCCCTTCCAGGAGCCCTTTTTTTTTTTTTCCATAGGAAGAAAGCACAAACAAGAGAGCCTTGCCATACGAAATGCAGCCATGTGTGACTCCAAGCTTTGCTCCCCTCCCTTCTCTTGCCAGAATGTTCCCAGTCCCCGGTCCTTAGAGCAGAGGGAGCAGGCAGCTGAGCCGATGATGCCTGCCTTTTTCTGGGGTCGGTCAACCATGCAACACCTTGGGCTCAGTCCCCTAAGCAGAGCAGCCTTTAGGCAAGAGATGGAAAGAGGAAGGGGTGGGGGAGGGGAACAGAAGGCCTTCCTCATCAGCGGGTCTAGAAGGCCAGACAGGGTGGTGGGGGCTTCTAAATACTTCCTCCTGTGCAAATGCTGACAGTAGACCTCTGTTCTTTTAGGTTTCCTAGATTAGAAAAACAAAAACAAAGACGTCTCTAAATCAGTGGGATCAGTGGTTCTCAACCTGTGGGTCTCAACCCTTTCGTGCGAGGTGGGGGGTGGGGGAGTCACCTAACACTATCAAAGACACAGAGATTTGCATTACAATTCATAACAGTAACAAAATTACAGTTATAAAGTAGCAACAAAAATAATTTTGATGGGGGCGTTCACTGCAACATGAAGAATTGTATTAAAAGTTTTTAACATACATTAGGAAGGTTGAGAGCCACTGCTCTAAATAGACTTGACTTGAATGGATTCAGACCCTGACATCACTTCTCTGGTTTTAAAAAAAAAAAAAAAAATCAATTTTCTATTTCAGAGGGCATTAACAAGCTGAGAATGAAAGGCCCAGTACTGACTGTATCACACTGTGAACCTGGAGACGGAGCTGGTTCCTTCCTTGTTGATAATCATGTCAAAAGAGATATGCTATTGCTTCTTAATTTTAATTTAATTTTATTTATATATGTGTGCATGTGTCTGGGCAAGTGTACATGCACATGTGTATGACGGTGCCCGCAAAAATCGCAGAGTACACTGGATCCCTCTGAGCTGTGGTTATGTGTGTTTGTCATCTACTTGACATGGGTCCAGGGATCTAAGCTCTGGTCCTCAGGAAAGAACAGTTAGTGCTCTTAATTTCTGAGCTGTCTTCCCAGCCTCAATATTGCCCTTATAAGAAGCAATATTTGCCTTAAAATTAATACTTTGGGGTTGAAGGTCCATAGTAAAGTTCTTGACTGCATGACTGAGACCCTGGGTTCCATCCATAGCTTTGAAAGAAAAATCCAATTAATATTTGAAGAAAATGGAAGCTCTTAAATATAGGTATCAGTTGCTTGTAAAACTAGGTAGCTTTAATGTTCTGGGAAGGTTTAATTTGTAATTTAAATAAAACATAATTTTGATTATGTTTAATTTAAATATGCTATCATTAAGTATATATATATATATATATATATATATATGTATGTCACAATGTACTTAACTACTTTATTTTAAATTACAGTATTTCTACTTCTTTACCATCTCTAAACTAGTAGAATTCCCAAAGTCCAGGCCCCTTAGAAGCTTTCTAATCCCCATGGCAACAACTTTCACATCATTCAGAAATAGCCGTGCTCAGCACCTCTAGGGAAATTCTTTCATCAGCCTGGCCCACACCACTGAAGTAGGCACACTGGCAAGGTGACATCACCCTGAGCTCCCAAGCAGTAACTCCGGCCATTTAGAGTTGGGACAGCATGCTGCTTAAGAAATCCTTTTTCCAACTGAACCTTTAAGAAGGTCAGTTTCTGCTTATTTTTAGTTTAGAACTATGTACAAGTTTAATTATATGGCTACAGAAATTCTTCTTTGATTTTTTTGCTTGCAACCTTTCAACCTGCAGAGCTGTGTAAGTCTGTTTTCTGTTTTTGTGACAAAATGCCCTGGCAAAGGTAATTTAAACAAGAAAGCATTTGTTATATCTTAGGAGTTCCAGAGTAGGCACTAGTCCATCATGGCAGGGAAGGCCTGGCAACTAGATCAAGACCATTGGCTCACATTACATCGGCAATCCAGCAATAGAAAGCAAAGAGGAAGTGAGAACAAGCTTTATGATCTCCAAGCCTACCTTTAGTAACACACTTCCTCCTCCTTGACAAGGCTCTACTTCCTGAAGGTTCTAACTTTCCCAAATGGCAACCACAAGACGAAGACCCAATTATTCAACCACAGCACCTTTAGGATACATTCATATTCAAACCACACGAGCCAGTGCCTTTATCAGTAGGAACTGCGGACACATACCTTGTCATGGAATTTCTCCACAAAGTGGTAAATATTACATTAAGACATTCATTAAGTAACTTACCCTTCTTCTACCACAAGTCTGGCTTAAATTTTTTCAGTAACTGGAGGGCATGGTTCTGATGCTTTGATTGAGACTGCTTGCGAACGCTGAAGTTTCTGTTGTCCGATTGGTTCTTGGTTGATCAATAAAGATGCCAGCGGCCAATGGCTAAGCGGAAGAGGCAGGGCTTCTAGGTTCCCACCCGCTGGCCTGGAGAGGCAAGAAGAGAAAAGGGAAATCCGCATGCCCTGGAGGGAGAGAGAGCCACCAGTCTTGTAAGATCTCGGGGTGGAGTGGCCATTGGCTGCTTCCCTGACTGGGCCTGAAGTAGCAGGCAGGAGATAAGAAACACAACTAAGCTGAGGACAGATTTAGGGTGCTGAGCAAGGAGAAGGTAACCAGGCAACTAAATTGAGGGAGATTTAGAGGTGTTGGGCTGGGAGTGAAGGCAAGGGCATGTTAGCTGCAGGCGGCTTAGAAGTGCCTGATCATTGAGCTAAAAAGTATACTAAAAATAAGCGTGTGTGTGTGTGTGTGTGTGTGTGTGTGTGTGTGTGTCTTTTATCCGCAGATCTAAGGGAACCAGGACGGTAGTTGGTAGTACGATCTGCCCAGAGCTTAAAGCAGGGTGGTAGAAACTGCACGCTACAAGTGACTTCATGTCTAATGAAGAATAAATCCTGTCTCGTATACAGTGTCTCTTTGCCTTCTTTCTTCTTGTTTTCCACTCCTTGTGCCCAGGAGTTTTTTGCTTTCCAGGGATTCTGCATGTACCTAGACTTGTCTCTGGGCTTGGAATGGCATGCCACCTCTTGTATGCTTTATTTCTTCTCTTTACTTTGGACTCAGCTAAAATACCAATGCCTCACAGTGACATTATCTGATCATGCCATTAGAAGATAAAGCCATGTTTCTTTTGTTGGTATTACCAGTATTTAGCATGTAGCAGGAACAGAATCTATGATTTGTGTCTATGGAATGAGGAAAAAAAAGGGAAGAAGACACAATATTAACTTGAAGTCTGTAGAAATTGAGTACCACTCATACTACACACATTCAATACATGTGACTGAAGACAATATTAACTTGTCAGTCTGGGAATGTTCTAGATTCTTCAAGGTCAAATCTAAGGTCATATATTGACCAGGTCTTGAAATTCATCAGTTCATAGGATGAAATCAATTATTCTTTTACACAACACTGTGGTACTATTGGACAGTGCAGGATAGCAAGATGCTTTGTGTTGGGTGGTAATAAAGAATCTAGACTTCCTCTGGTGTAGCTCTTGAAGCCACAGGATATTGCCGGGTCCAGTGGGGGATGCCAGCACAACTAGGTGCCATCCCATTTGAGGAGAAAGCAAAGGTCCACGGTGAACCATGTCATTGAAGCCATGCAGAGTTGCTCACACACTTGGGCTCATGTTTCACTGTTTAAGGATGTTTTAAGAAGAATATAGGAAAGGCAATTGAGTGCAGTGAGGAACAGAGATGTGCAAACTTTTACATTCCCAAGAGAGCCCAAGCTCTGGGGTTTCTTTCCATGAGTTTTTGACCAAAGTACTTAACATCCCTAAGACTCAATCTGATCACCTTTGAAGTAGGAGCTACCATTTCTTCATTATAGTATAACTATTAGAAATAAATTCACAAATTCATATGAAGTTCTAAGGAATGTTAGTTTGTTTGCTGTTTATTTGTTAGGAAGAAACACTTGACAAAATTATTTAAATTATTTTTGTTTCACTCAGCATTCTTAGTGTACCTGATAAACCTCCCATCTCCTCATCCTGAGGAGTTAGAGTTCTCTGGGCCCTTAGATGCTACTGCTGCCTAAAGTCTCCTCCAAGCAACCCACCATCTTTCTCCATTCTTATCCCATCCTTGTTTCCCTTTGTTTAGGATGTGTGGTGGTTCCCGTCTCAGGAGCATTTCTCTTGCTGATTAGGCTATGACCACCTCCCATAGCCGATAGAGCTGGCAGCTGCTAACATCTCACCCAATGGGGCTTCACTATAGACACTCAACACACACTTTTTGATTTATTGAAATGGATTACAGTCAGCTCTACATGAGCTTAGAAAAACAAATTATTCGGAAGATTAGTTCCAAACATTTGTGGATTCCACATTTTTTTTTCAACTAGTAAAATATTCTGCTTATATGTTAGCCATTCGTGGCTAACTTACCTCTTTCTGTAGAAACAGTTGAAATGTGGCTAGTATTATATAATACACTGGAACTTCTGGTAACTCAGGATATTCCCTTCTGGGTGGTGTTTATTCTATGCCACAAACACCTGAATTACTGAAACTGGAGTCAGTCCATGTTCCCTGGTTAGGGTTCTAGTACCTTGTGGACTGGCAAACATGTCTGACAAAAAAAAATGTGGGGAATGCTTGGCCTTCCGTTCATCTGAGGATTATGCCATTTTCCAAGAAAAGCTAAATGGCTCATTCATGCTTTCGTCTCTCTTCCTCCAGGCTGGTTTCCTGAGGATATTTCTTCTCCAGGCTGGCATGTTTTCTTTCTTTCCTTTTTTTTTCTCTCTCTCTCTCTTTTAAATAGGCTGCAGTAAGCTGAGAATTTTATACTTTTTAAATTGAATGAATCTTGAGTCTGCTATGAAATGAGAACTATTGGCCCACATTGCAGCTTTTACAGAGAAAACTACCCTACACGCAAAGGCTATCCACTCAGTGGCTTCTGTTGACCAACTCCCCCACAGTGGGATTGGATCCACGTGAAATCTCTCAGCACCATCTCAAGACAGAGCTCACTAATAAGCACCATCAGGTAACTGAGCTGTTATTTTTTATTTTTTTTATCATCAAGAGGAGTGGGGACTTCCACATCTCAAGAGCTTTTTGCACAGGAAACTCTAGTATGGCCTTCACACAGCCTGAATTCTCCAGGGGGGAAGTCATGGAGTGACCTGGAAAACTTGAGCAGGGGAACAAAGCTCCTTGGCCGGATGGCATCCATCTGGGGCTTCCAGCGGGGAAACTGGTAAGTATATGTACCGCCGGCAAACCTGGGGTATGCTGCAGACCACCTCTATCCTTGAAATCTGTTTTCAAAATAGAAGACGTAATAAACTGCACACCTCTGGTCCAAGATGTGCTCCCCTGAGCTATGCCATGGAGTTAAATGCAGAGAAGGAAAATACTTTGTTTGGCTCACCTGGAAGAGACTCAAGCCAGTGAGAACTGACCACAAAGAAGTTCTGGGGAGAAAAAAAAAATCTCTTGGAAAACAAAAGGCACTGCTCAACATAGACAACCTCGCTGCGTGTGTAAATGTGTCCCTTCCAAAGTAAAAGGGAGGCTCCTGTTTTTCAGAGTGATGAACCAGACAGGGTTGAGGAGGTGGGAGTTTGACCTTTATTCACAAAGGAATAGAAAAAGTTTGTGGTTGTTGAGGAGCGTTCAACGGAAGCAGTGGTGATTAGGAATGGCCTCGGGATCGCTCCAAGGCTTCGGGCTGTAGATGCTTGTTGACCTGTGCACATTGGGGTCACTAGTTTCTAGGTGCTACCATGTAGCTGAGGATTTAAAAAGCTGAATAAGTCATAGATATCCTTTTTACACAGTGTATGGAGAAGTTACCTTATATATAAGGATAATGGATATAAGTAGTTGGTTCTAAAATATGATGCACACCTATAATCCCTGCACTAGAGAGGCTGAGGCCAGAAGATCTTGAGTTCAAGTGAGCCTAGAACACATCATGAGACTCTGTCTCTAAAAAAAGCAAAACAATTGACGGATCATGTGGCTTGATGGCACCCAAAGGTTAACTCAAATGCGTCCTAGTGTGAAGAAGAAGCGTTACTTTCCGTGGGTTTCGGGATGGAGAGATGGATGACTATTTGCATAGCATGTTACTCCTTCTAACCAACTGCTGCAGTCGGGATCCCAGGGAGGATACTGAAAGCCCACTCAAAAAGGTAACTAGGGAAAAGCCAAGGATCTATTTTACAGGAATAAAGTCACGGTTGTGAATGTTAAAATAATGCTGGTCAGTTGTCATCTCCAAGACTGAGGCAGTACTGGGGAGCTCTGAATCCTGCACTGAAGATGGTTGATTTCTTCCAGTTGAGTCTCATCCCTAAGGATGGCTGCCTTTTCCCCACTGAAAGGCTGATTCCCACCATTGAGAAGGCTGACACACACTCCCACCACTAGAAGAGCCAACTACCACCATTGGAACTACCACCATTGGGAGGACTCCCTCCACTGGGAACAGTGGACCCCTCCTTTGGCAGGATTCTGAAACTGCCACATCTCCCCCACACACAAAACCTAACACAGCTGGAGCCTGAAAACAAGAAAGCCGTTGATGCTGACATTCGTAGCCCTTGGCCACAGGGTTCTCCACAAATTGGAAAAGAGGGAAAGGGTAGGGAAAGCAAATGGAAAGGGTCCAGCCCACAGACTACACATTTCCATCCAAGCCTCCATTTCCCTACCTAAACTTAAGCTGAACTGGAAGTCCCCAGTTAAGCCAGGCTTAACCTTGGGTCCCAAAAATCCCAAATCCCTGTACACTGAAGGTATTCAACGACAGATTTATTAAAAGATTAGACAGGAACAATAAAGGAAATGCCTGTCCGATGTTCAACAGTGGCTATGAAATAAAAGACAGGCAACATTTTCACAATGTAAAACTATTTCTCAGCAGAGTGTTCCCCCATGGTAAATTGACTCCTAATTTGTCCTTTCTGCCTAAAGCCAAGATACATATAAGAGAAAATAGAATGAGCTAAAATGTCTGCAGTTCTGTGTATGCTTTAGCTGGGAATAAGAAAAGTTGGAGGACTACAGCATTTTAAACCATCTTTAAATCAAGATTACCATAAAGTCAGCTTTCTCCAAACTTCCCAGGCCCCAGGACTAAGAGTAAGGCAACCGTTGCCAAGATCGTTCAACAAACTGCGCTCAGCCATGGAAAGATGTCAGCAGAGGAAAGATGCGGGCCTTTTTACCACGGGAGCTTTTTTGAGATCAGTGTTGTCTGGATTTGATGACAGGTAATGACATTAACTAATTAGAAAACTAATCACATTTTGGAGCAGTGGAAGCTGAGATCATGATAAGCATAATCAAATCCCTGACTTCGGGGCTTCGGGAATTGGAGGGTAAGTTTTCTCCTCGCACAAAGCTTGACCAGATGCCCTTCGGGGGCCTTTGTCTGGATTTTTAGAAGCTACAGATACAAAGGAGAGTCAGAACCTGCTGCGAACAGCAGCACCCAGTGTCTGGATGTGCGTCCAGCAAGACAACTATGCTACAGGGGCTCCATAATGAGTCCCAACTGGCTGAAGATATACTTTGCCTTCCTGCTGTCAGGAGCTCCATCAAGGTAAGCTTGTGACTGTACAACCCCGATTTCTTCCTCTAAGCCTCTGAAGGCTCCTAACTCTCATGTCCACCTCTGGCTCAGTTGCACTGGATAATGCACAAGCCACCAGAGCCTCCTTTAATTCCTGTATAGTTCTTTAGAGGTAAACATGTCTGTCCCATTTGCCTTGGCACATGGATGGGAGAACCCAGTGAAGTAGTATCTCCTTGGTTTTATAAACAGTTGTCAGTATAAAGCATATTGCGTGAAACCAAATGAAAGGCCCAGATGTCTGCCATATGAATAACACTGTGGCTAGAAAGATGGGGAATCCAACAAATTATTAAAATAAAAAGCTGGTCACTGCCCTCTCCCCTGATGCCCTTTTTCCTTCTGAGCCCCCTGGGAGGAAGGGGCAAGGCCTGCTCCTTTCAGAGCCTTGTCAGTCTTTAAGGAGACAATAAAGCAAGGAGCTGTGCCGTGGAAATGCCCTGGTCATTCTTCTCAGCTGCTGATATTCCCTAAGCCCCAGTGTAAGACTTAAAAGGAAATGAAACTCTAATGTAAACACTGTCCCTGTCCTCTGGAGAATGATCTACCTCCACTTTCTCTCTCACCAATCCACTCATCCCTCAATTAAAGCTGTTCTGTGAGTCTACCATCCCTGTTCGGAAACCAAGCCATCACTTAAGAAAGAGAGAAACATCCAGAGACCCAGGTTTCAATTAACTTTGCCATTGATTTTTGTGTAATTCTAGGGAGGCATTATTCTTTGGGCAAAATGGGGGCCAAGGACTCAACGATTAATGGAGGTTCTAATGATGGCATCCAGCCAGTGCTGAGGCATTTGCAGTCCTATTCTCTTGGCCCCATGAAAAGGCAAAACAAGGAGGGAACAGGATTGGAAGTGAGGCTTGTTGAACTGCTCCCAGCAAGCAAGTCTGTTGTTCAGACAGAATGACTTTGACAAGTAAAGTGTGTCCTTGACTTTTGGGGAGTGGGGGTGGTTTGGTTTGGTTTGCTTGGGTTGGGTTGAGTTGGGTTGAGATTTTGCCTTTTGAGACAGGATCTTAAAATGTAGCCAATGCTGGTCTCAAGATCGTCCTCCCTGCTTTTACATCCTCAGACAATTTGAACGTTTGGTGTTTTACATAACTGGGTTCTGTTAGAAAACTGGTGAATAAGATACATACCCAACCTTGGTTTTCTAAACACTACAATTGTTTCATAATTATGGAAAATCTATCAGGCACATGTGTGTGCATGCACGCACACACACACACACACACACACACACACACACAGAGAGAGAGAGAGAGAGAGAGAGAGAGAGGGAGGGAGGGAGGGAGAAGCACAGAAGCACAACAGAAGAAGTCTCTTATACGGATATAATGTATAATGTGTTGTGTCACAAGATGTCTACTGGAGGAAGAAGTCTCTATGAAATAGATTTAAAATAACAGACAGTTTAATCAGATAAGTACACAGCATTCATCTCCGTCCCCAGCAATATGGTCACTGGGTAATGAATGAAGGGAAGTAGTTCTTTGCAGTACACAACTAGGTGAAGCAAGCTGTCATAAGAGACCTTTCCCTGGGGAGTGTCTTCGTTAGGACTTCTATTGCTATAATGAAACACTTTGACCAAAATGAACTTGTAGAGGAAGGGCTTTACTTTACCTTACAGCTGGAAGTCCATCATTCAGGGAAATCAGGGCAGGACCCTGGAAGCAGGAATGATGCAGAAGCTATAAAGGGGTACTGCTCACTGGCTTGCTCACAATACCTTGCTTTTCCTGCTTTCTTATAGTCCCTAGGACCAGCCATCCAGGGTCAACACTACCCACAATGGGATCAACCCTCCCACATTTATCATCAATCAAAAAAAAAAAAATGCAACACAGACATTTCCTTCTAATAGGATCATTTTCCTCACTTGAGGTTTTTCTCGTCCAAAATGACCCTAGCTTGTGTCTAGACAGTTGACATAAAACTAGCCAGCACAGGGAGCAGCATGGAGAGTGGAGCAGGACCCACCTCAGGCTCCCTCTTCATGGATAGGTAAACCTTTAGAGTCAGGAAAAGAAACGAAAGAGGAAATTTAACACTTTGTCTTGAAAGATCTAAGTTTACTCAACTTTCCAATGAGGAATTCAGCCCTGCCACATTCTCACCAAGTTTTGGAAGACCTGATGATGTAGTGGGGATTCCTTTCTCTAAGAGAGGGAGAAAGGGGTGATAAAATGACCTTTCAAAGAAGGATATGGAAAACGAATTAGAACCAAGATCCTCCTCAAAAACAAATGCAAAAGGCTAATCCACTAAGTTTCAAGGCTACACAAGCAAACCACACAAGACAACCTGTTCCTGGCTGCAGGCCTTCAAATCATCGCTGATCTTGTAGGGATGGGGATACTGAGGTGCCTGTTCTCTCCTAGGAAACAGTAGGGTTGTTGTGTGGACTACCTAGAAGTCCCAGTGCCACACTGTCACTTAGGAAGCTGATACTCACACCTGTGTTGTCTGCTCATATGTCATTCCTGGCTCAAGGGCTTTGCCCATCACACACTCTGCAGCATGAGGTCTCCTTTCCTTTCATAAATGAGCAAGAAGTCACTCTCCTAAGATCTCATGTACAGTGAGCTGAACAACATTTTTACTGGTTATGCCAAGTTTTCTGTTCTTACAGAAACATAATGATTTAAATATGGAGAATAAAGACTTAGTACTCTCCTACTGCATTCCTTCAGCATGAATCAAGCTAGTGTAGCTTTGGATTGCAAATTCATTGAAATCACTAAATGAATGTAGGTACAAGGTAGGGATAAAATTTACAATTTTTGAAATGACCCTAAACATACTTCTTTCATCTTGTACCACGTCTTTGTGTTCGGTGACATTCTTGGCATTGACAATTATGAAATAAAAATATCAGTCAATGTTGAGAGACACCGAGACTGCTCTGCCATCCCAAAGAATCAAATATTCTGCTGAGATGTGATTCTTCATGAAATTTAATTCTTCCAACTTATTAGAATGCAAATTGTTTTCACACTTAATAAATTGTAAAATTCTGTTTATCATTTATTAACAGTATTTGATTTCTATGTAATAGAAATAGATATATAGAAATATATAAATAAAAAGATTATAAATGATAGATAAATAGGTAGATGATAGATGATAGATAGATAGATGATAGATAAACAGACAGATGTACCTATGGACATGTAAAACTTTATTTGGTAAAAAATAGTCACAAGTAGAAAGAGTTCAAGAAGTTAAATGCTTTCTCGTGTCCCTAGGAAAGGCGCTTAAAATCATTCTCCATTTCCCTATCTGTACACGAAGACAGCCATGCATACCTAAGAAGCAAGACGGTTGGGATGCAGTGCCTGTCCACGCAAGGTCTTTCTGGCATCATGACAGTGCTTCTCATAAAAAATACTGAGGCTTCATGAAACAGAAATCAAATCCGAATCAGTGCTGCCTGTCAAGAAAGATACACAAAGAGAGATGCTTCCACCTGTGCAGATCTTCTCCATATTGGCTTTTAAGGTAAAAGCTAGTAGCGATAAGGGACCAGGTTCAGGACAAACTCTGCACAGCTAACTGGTATCAGCCTGTGGGAACTGACCACGGCTGCATAAAACTCTGGCTATCCAAGCATGCTGAAGGAGCGGCTTTGCTTTCTCACCTACAGTGGTGCTGTCTGCAAACAGACTCACTCTGTTGGATTCTTCTGGTGATGAAGACAATGTGCTTCTACACGGCCATTTATTCCTGAGTGTGAGGGGGTCTTTTGGCCAAAAATCAGCATACTGAAATGTTCTTATTCACCTACTATTCAAAGAACAATGCAAGGTTAAGCCAGTCTCTGGTTGTATTGGTAAAATGACCATCATGTCTGCTTGAGCAGACCATACCTGAATTCCCTGTGACCCTAGGTTAAGAAAGATAACTACAGCTTATTTAGAGGGAGGTGGTATAGCTACTATCTAGAAAGCCTCCCCCACCAAGCTAAATAGAAAAGGTAATAATAGTAATAATAATAATTAATAATAATAACAATAATAATAAACTTCAACTATATGCAGACAGTTGTTATGGGTAAGAGTGGGCCCTGTTTGATATGTATCAAAACTAAAATTACAGCTAATCAGAGAGGGCCACACCTAAATCTATCAGTGAAGTTACCCTAAGCACATCTACCCACACTACTGTAGTGAAGACCAAACTCACAGTCTAGAGGTAAAATTCCCCTCTGCACCGCCTGCCCAGTCCCAAGTTCACCAGCTGCTTAGAATGATTAATCCCATTCTTTCTTGCAATGGATCTCACAGAATATATACAACAGAGCCTCTCCCTGGGCCCTATGGCTGGTCCCTTCCTCCTACTCTAGTTCCTCTCTGGCATCAGTGTTGGCATTCCTCCTAGGCTCCACCACCCAGTTACTGGACAACCAGGTATGCTTGACTCACTATGAAAGGGGCTGCTTGCCCCCTCCTCATTCTCTTGCTCTTCTCTTCTCCTTTTGCTCTTCTTCCTTTACTCTCTTCTGCCTCTCTCCCCATTCCTCTCTCCGCTCTCTCTCAAAGTGCTCATGGCCAGCCTTCTCTACTCCTCTTCTCTTCTCTTCTCTTCTCTTCTCTTCTCTTCTCTTCTCTTCTCTTCTCTTCTCCCTCTCCCTCTCCCTCTCCCTCTCCCTCTCCCTCTCCCTCTCCCTCTCCCTCTCCCTCTCCCTCTCCCTCTCCCTCTCCCTCTCCCTCTCCCTCTCCCTCTCCCTCTCCCTTTCTCTTCTCTACTACCCCCTCAACTCCCCTCCCCATGCCCTAAATAAACTCTATTCTATATTCTATACTATATCATCATGTGGCTGGTACCTCAGGGGGAAGGGATGCCTCAACATGGGCCCACAGAGGCACCCCTTCCCCCACACCATACCATGGCTCCACCAAACACATCCCTGGCTTCTTTTCATTTTATAAAACACAACAATCAGAGTTTGAGACCCCCATCACCATCAAAGTCTACATTCAGTTCCAGTAAGAAGAAGAGGAAGGCATGCTTTGTAACACGATGAAAACTGTTGGGTGGAACTGACAGATAAGTCTTCCCACCACCCAACTCCATCAGCCTGGCTTGAGTCCATCTATCCTCTATAAGAGTGGCCTCCTAAAACTATTGTTAAAGCAAGCCAGTGTGCTTGGCTACCACCTGTGATCCAAGCATTCAAGAGGCTGAGTCAGGATTATCTAGAGTTTGAGGCTAGCCTGGAGCACATAGTTTACATAGTGAGTTCCAGGCCAGCCAGGGTTGTAAACAGAGACCTATCTGAAAAGAAATTTAAAATCAATGAAAAATAGCACACAGGTGAAATGTGTTCTATTGCAGTGCTGGAGGCCTGGGGTATGAAATCCATGTCCCTCCTCTTGAAGCAGGGTGTTAGCAACGTCCCTCCCACAAGCTGCTGGGAAATTCCAGGCACTGATAGCTACATCAACCATTCACCCAGGATCATATCACTTGACCTGTTTCCTTAACCATCATGCCATCTCCTGTGTGTCCCACAAGCCTCACCTCCCTCCTGTAAGGACAGTGGACAACCCATCCAGAAAACCCAGCACAATTTCAGACTCTCTTCATCAGTTCCCCTGGTTCCAAGAATTGGTACCAAAGGATCCAGCAGTCAGTTTAGTACTAAGGCTGGAGCTCAATAACCCCCCCCCCCAAGTCCTGTGTATATAAGCTTGACTTTTAGGTGGCACTGTGGAAAATTTAGGAGATGGGTCCTAGTGGAAAATCTGTAGGTCACTGTGGAAGTTTCATTGAAAGGGATTATGAGTTGTGAGGTTCCAACACCTCCCTTTCCTCCCCTTAATATCCTGGTATGAGGTGAGAGCCCTGCTTTGCCACACACTCCCATTATGCTCTGCTGCCTCTCCACAGACCTGAAAGCATCAGGTCCAAGGTATCCTGGAATAAAGTTGTAACCCAAAATAAACATTTCTCTCTTTTTAAGTTGACTAACACACATGTGTATTACAGTAACAGAAACCTAAGACAATTATGCCCCATGCCAGGTCATGGCCACATCAATAACATAGCCTTCTGTTTGTTCCTTCTCTTTTTTGGGGCCCAACTCTTGTGCCCCAAACTCTTCCTGCTCTAAGAACAACTTCTCCATCAGGAGGCAGCACATGAGGTGTCCTCAAAACCTACATTTCTGGTAAACCCAAAGTACTGTTTGTACACCAGGAAGACAAGTTTACATGCTAATAGTGGAACCGAACCGATGATAGAAACCATAAGACAGGGATGTCTAGAGTTTTCAAAGAGATCGTACCTCTTCCAGGGTGTTGCTTAATTATGAAAAGAGAGGCTGACACACAAAGAGAATATGTGGGATTTAAACTGTGTTAAAAAGTTCATTTCCACCCTTAAAAAAAATGGCTAACAGTGTGAATTTGGGGGTAGGATATCTGTGCTGTGGATGCAATTAGGAAATAAACAGAGGTGTGGGTGGTGGTTCAGATGAGAATGACCCCTATAGGCTCATAAGTTGGAGTACTTGGTCCCCAGTTAGTAGAACTGTTTGGAAGAATTAGGAGTCATGTCATGTCATGTCTTGTTAGGGTTTTACTGCTGTGAACAGATACCATGACCAAGGCAACTTTTATAAGGACAACATTTAAGGGGCTGGCTTGCAGGTTCAGAGGTTCAGTCCATTATCATCAAGGCAGGAACATGGCAGCATCCAGGCAGGCATGGTGCAGGAGGAGCTGAGAGTTTGACATTTTGTTCCAAAGGCAAACAGAAGACTGGCTTCCAGATAGTTAGGACAAGGATCTTAAAGCCCATGCTCACAATGGCACACTTTCTCCAACAAGGCCACACCTTCTAATAGTGCCACTCCCTAGGCCAATCACATTCAAACCACTACATGGCCTCTTTGGAGGTGTGTTACTTGAGGTAAGCATTGAGATTTCAAAAGCCCATGTGATTCCTAGTTAAGTGTCACTGCATTGTGCTTGTAGATCAGATGTGAGCTCTCAGCTGCTGTTTCAACACCATGCCGACCTGCCTGCTGCAATGCTCCCTGAAACAATAGTCATAGACTCTACTGCCCTCCAGAACTGTGAGCCCCAAATTAAATGCTTTATTTTATAAATTGCCTTGGTCATGGTGTCTTACAACAGCAATAAAAAAGTACCCAAGACCAAAGGACATTCCCTCTGTGTAAGAGAAACTTACACAGACTGATGGGTGTGTCTAAGTTCACTGCAGAGGAACTCACTGAAGAGTCCCTAAGTGTAGTCATGCTTATGCCACAAATATGCTTTTGGTGTGTGAAAGCAACCTGCATTTCTCCAATGGGGCAATTTCCTGGCTCCTGAGCATGTCTGGAAAGCAACATCTACAAATCTCAGAATATGCAGACTTTGGAGTTGTTCCTACCTCTAGGTAGAACTTTCTTACTATACCCCTCAGAGGTGATACTTGTGCAATCAAAGATTCTGGAAGTTTGGTCTTTCCACAAGGGAACTTTGTTGCTTTCTTTGTTTCAGAAACTCTGAATAACTTTTAGGTTCTGAAAAGAATAAGCAGGCAGCCAGTCACCCTGAACTTGAGAGAAACAGCATCAAACTTTTCTTGTTTAAAGGACAAATACAAAAACAACAGAACCCGTCAATCATGCACCCCTCTTCTACCCACACAAGGAATGTATGTACATTAGTGGAGGCATCTTTTGAATATTCCATGACCATCTCCAAGAGTGGAAGATCAAACCAGTGGAACTTAATTGTGTTTAGTAGCCCATCAGAGGGCACCTACCTCTGGCACAGCCATGTTTAACAGGGGTTAATGAGCTGGACAGTTCATATTGGATCATTTCTCTCAGAGAGATTTTCTTGGACAGCATACTTTCGATCTCCCAACCCTATGTTGTCTCTGTCTGTTCATAGCTAGAGCGACACGCTCCCCAAATATCAGTGCTCTTTCTTTTCCTCTTTTGGCTTGAACATACATAAAGACGTAGAGACAGATGCAGACTATGAACGAAGTGTCGGGACAATACTTTGCATAATGGCCATGTTACTGTAGCAAAACACCTGAGATAATCAAACTTAAAAGAGAAAAGGGTTGTGGTTTAGAGATTTTTCAGCCTATGACAGGCCAGCCCTGCTACTTTGGCCTTGTTGTGAGACCGTACACTTCTCCTAGACAACGCAAGATACTTTGTCTCATAGCTGGAGTGACAGACAGAGGAAATCCCTAGTTCTCTCCTTCAGTGGCATGCCCTCAATGTCTGCAAGACTTTTCATTAGGCTCCAGCTCTGAAAAGTTTCCACTACCTCCTGTTACTGCCATATTTGGGACCCAGATTTTTCTATGGGTGCTTTGGGAGCACAATCCAAGTCAAATTCCAGCAAGTAGAGGAGCCCCTCAAGTCTCAGTACTCTCCCCTGCAGAGAACCCCCTCAAGTCTCAGCACTCTCCCCTGCAGAAATCCCCCCTCAAGTCTCAGTACTCTCCCCTGCAGAGAACCCCCTCAAGTCTCAGTACTCTCCCCTGCAGAGAACCCCCTCAAGTCTCAGCACTCTCCCCTGCAGAAAACCCCCCTCAAGTCTCAGTACTCTCCCCTGCAGAGAACCCCCTCAAGTCTCAGCACTCTCCCCTGCAGAAAACCCCCCTCAAGTCTCAGCACTCTCCCCTGCTCAGAGAAGAGCCAACTCCAGCCAGGGAAATTCCACAGGTGAACCTCTGTACTTCTAGAAGATTCTAGACGTAGGTACAAGACCAAAATGATTTATAGAGTCTTCCAGCTCTTCTCTACGAAGCATCAGCAAACCTGAAAACTTCCGTGTTTCCCAACTCACAGCCAGCTCTCAAATAATCACAATGAATGAATATCAGAACAAAGCAACTAAAGGGCTAAAGGAACTGTTGTGGAATTGTGGGGGTTTCCCTGGTGCTAGGAATCAAACCAAGGAAATCACACTCGCTAGACAAGGTGTTCTACCACTGAGCAGCCCAGCTCAGTACAGGACATTGCTAAAAGACATCATGTAAACGAACAGCGTATTAGAAAGAACAGTAACATAAAGCCTAAGATCTGCCCATTAGGGCCCGCCTGTCATGCTACCTTATTCCTCACATACCCAGTAGAGATAATAACATGATTCTATAGATGATATTATTTTAGATATTATAGATATAGATAATATTATTATAGATACTATTAACCACCAATACAATAGCTTATTACTTAGAGAATACAGGGTTTTATTATATGGATTCAACCAGCTGGGGACAATGTGTGCCCATATTTTAAGATAGCATCACAACATGTAGCTTAAGCTGGCCAAAAAATATGAGTATCTAGAATGCTGGGATTTCATATGTGTGTCCCCACACCCAGCAAAGATGTCCATCTTTTGGTCTGGAAGCATAACTGTGCAATATCTAAAGTGCTGACATCATCAATAAAGACATCATCCATCCACAAGTTCCTGCATGTCCAGCTCTCCTCAGTTACAGACAGAGGAAGGGCCTGTCATGATCTGCATCTGCCACTGAGCCAACTAACCCTGGGAGAACCTTATCTCTGACCTTAACTTCTCTCCCTCAGTCTTTGCGACCTTCCCTTCACATGCCACTTCTACTCGTAAAATTAGTGAATCGCCAAGGGCCCTGAGCAGTTTTGTTAAATGGATGCTGTTGTAAAAACATGTAAAAGAAGCAGGTAGCACAGTGCTCAGCCCAGATACCACCTCTAGTGGTGGAGCTGGATGCAGGGGTTGGGGGAAGAAAACAAAGGAAAATTGCTACGCATGTATCTCTTCGGTGGTGTTTAATAGATACATATTAAACTAAGTGACAGATATCAGGACCTAAACTTCCCCTGTATAGAGCCATGAGGCTTCCTAGACCATACAGTCTCTGCCACAGCCATTTGGTGCTGTGTAAATGCACTAACACTATAAACAATACAGAAAACAGTGGGCAGATCTGTGTCCAATAGAACTTTATTCGAAAGAATATGCAACAGGGATGATGCCCAGGGACCCCGTTTGACAAGCCCTGGACACCAGCTTGGAGGCAAGTCTTGTCCAAAGCATCATTTCTTCACATGAGCACTTTCTGTTGGAGAAGGGCCTTCATAACACTTGATGAAGGCTCATACCTAGGCACTCTGTCCCTCTCCCTCGGTGTCATTGGTAAGTGCCAATTGGCAGGACGAACATCCTTCCATGGCAGTTATTCTGAAAGACAAAACAGGGGTAGAGATTAAAGCCAGACCCAGGTCTTTGTGCTGTGCTCAGCATATCAAGTGGTCCTCTTCAGATCGGACTGTGTTGGCTTTGGCTGTACACCTTTAGAAAGAGACAGAACTATTCTTTCATTTAACAGTCTTCAATGCGGGTGTGGGAGGGCAGGTTTACGAAAGGCCCTTCTGAAATGCCGGCTGAAAGAAAATCATTCTCCCTGGCACCACGGACTCTTTCTCGTGTGAAGCTGCGTGATCACTTTTCATGTCGTTCCTCAAGCACCCCATGGCACCCATCCATGTATTAGGCTAATAACTGCATTGAAGCTAGTTAAAAGGAACCAAGCAATTATTTTAATTAGAAGAGAACAAAAATATCACTCCTGGCTTCTGTTTTAAGGGGCAAGAAGGAAGTAGTCAGGGTTCAAAAAGATCCCACAAAATATTTTTTTTGTGAAAGGAAAAATAATTAAGGCCAAATTTAGAATGTACTTGCAATAAATGGGCCAAATAAAATGAATGCCCCACTGTGCAGCCAGGGCCCATTCACAGAGAAGAGCCTCAGAAAGCCCATTTTTATGTGATACCATCTTGAGGACACGGCCAATTTTACACAGTGAAAGTGAATGTCTAGTAGACTTTAATGATCCCTGTGAATCCCTCACACTCCCTCTTAAAGAGTTTCTGTGTAAACTCTTTTATTAATAAGAGACAGGGGCAGGATCTTGTTCAATTTGCCTTTTAAGCAAGACTCCTTTTTTTTGTTTGTTTGTTTGTTGGTTGTTTGTTTGAATTTTTAAATTGCTCAGGAGAAATCTACCTTCACAGAAGATCTCTGTTGCTGATCTATTCAATAAATGGTGACATCCATCATAAGAAGATTTTAATAACGGGACTGCACTTTGTTACACCGGGAGAGCAGTGAGATACAGAATTACAGAATCCCCCCAGCCTTGGCCTTCAACCTTCACGCTGATGATGCAGGTAGACCTCTTACTTCCATCCCGGTCTTATACAAAGAAACAAAATGAAACCCAGAGCTGTGGTTTGTGCTGTGTGTATCTATAAATGTTAGTTGAGCGCACACACACACACACACACACACACACACACACACACACAAAACATACAGAAAATTCCAGATCCATCCAGATCACTGGGGCCAGCACTCTGCCACAAGCAATTCCACATCTGTCTATTCTCACAGACAAATCGTGGGCAGAACTAAGAGCCAGCAGCCCCAGCTGGGTGGAGACAAGGCTATCTAGCCTAAGCTTATTATTAAAGAGTGGAAAAATGCATAGATGGTTTCTTGTATTTAAAAAGACCAGCACGAACAGAAGCTGAGACACTTAGAACCCTGGTCCACAGACAGCTAGCAGTAGACACAGCCAGAGTAGAACAGAGTGAACAATCAGAGACTAGAGTAGCCAAGAAAGCAAGCTGGAGAGCCAAGCCACAGGCAGGTGCTATAGTTTGAATATTGGTGTCTTCCTGGGTTCCTGCTTTATCCTAGTACACAGTCTGGATGCTGATCCATTCTTTCTCAGGCATTCAACTGTTGACTCTTAAATGGAAATCTGACCGTGTTTAACCTCTTGCTCAAAACCATGAAGTGACTGTTCAAGTTTGTTTTCTGTTGCTGTAATAAACACCATGACTGGGGCTGAAGAGATGGCTCAGTGGCTGAGGGCACTGACTGCTCTTCCAGAGGACGTAGGTTCAAATCCCAGCACCCACATGGCTGCTCACAACTGTCAGAAACTCCCAAGATCTGATACCCTCACACAGACATACATGCAGGCAAAACACCAAAGCACATAAAATAGATATAAATAAATTAAAAATAAATAAACACCATGACCAAGAGCAATTTAGGGGAGAAAAGAGTTTATTTCACCTTCCATGTGCAGATCACTGAGGGAAGCCAGGCAAGAACTGAAGCAGAAACCATGGAAGAATGCTGCTTACTGGGCTGTTTCTCGGACTCATGTTTAGCTGGCTTTCTTTTACAGCCAAGGCCCATCTGCCTAGGGATGGGGCAAGCCACAGTGGGCTGGGCCTCCCCGCAGCAATCAACTGAAATAATTTCTCACAGATATGGCCATACACCAATATGATTGTAGCAATACTTCAGGATTCAGTTCCCTCTTCCAAGGTTACTCTAGGTTGTGTGAATAAAAACTATTTAGCCGAGTGGTTTTGCCAAGACAGAGTGTGACATTGTTAAGAGGTGGGGCCTTCGGATGATAAAATCATGGTCCTTAACCTTCATGAATAAGAATAGTGCCCACGTTGTAAAACAAACAAACAAAAACGGCACAAACTGGCTCTCTGAGTTTTCTACCATGCAAGAATGCAGCCAAGACACCATTTATAAGGCCCTAACTGGACACTGCAGCCATTGGCACTTTAGATTTCCCCCACTACTAAAACTGTGAGCAGTGAGTACATTTCTTGCATTTATAAACTGTCCAGTCCAGGGCCAAGAGTGAGGCTGTGGGGCAGAGTACTTGCCTGGCAGGCAGAAGGTTCTCATTTGATCCTCAAGAGCACAAAACAAGAAATTCTCTAGTCTAAAAGTTGGATATGCTTAAGCAGCCTACATAGACAAAAATTACAGGTCATAGGTGAACCTGTGCCAAGCCTACATTCACATTGCAGAACAAAACAAAACCAGCTCAGGGTTTTCAGCAAGGGGTTAATATGGTCAGCTGACCAGTACAGAATCCAGCCTGTTGGTGGTAGCAGGTTGGCCCTGCACTAGGATGACACCAACCAAGAAAGCAGGGTCCTATACAGCAGAGGACTGTATAGGACCTATAGCATGTTTTTTAAAATAAAAAAGTTCTCAGGAGCAGTGCCCGAAGTTTCAAAGTCAGAGATAAAACTAGCTTTGAAGACTCACCATGAGGACCATGTTTTAGCTGACTGTTCGTCTCTTGTCCCAGGAGGCTTCTCCTGTCGTAGATTTTTTTTTTTTTTTTTTGAACCTACATGGCCATTGCACATGGTTTCCAAAATCAAAACAGAGTAACTAATCCCAGCTTCTGACACAAGAATATACTGTTGAATGGCCTTTGGAAACTCGGCAAGCAGTCCGGTTACATTTATTTTCCTATGCAGAACTCATACAGAGCCAGATTCCCACTTCAAGATACACAGAAGATTGGAAGGAGAGAGAGCTGTGGCGAGTGCTCAGGGGATACTGTTAGATTGCTCTGTTGAACTAGACTTCCGGTGTGTTCCCTAGACTTCCGGTGTGCTCCCTTTGACCGAAATCTAGAAAAAATATATCTCTTCTCTCACTTTACAATCTGAACTTGATGATGTGATGGACGAGGACATTAGCGAAAATTGTAGTCACACTTAATTCACAGACATCATTATGAGAGTGCCTATTGCCAAAATGAAGAAAACATATGCAACGGGATGTAAAATAAAACCTTCACATCCAAGTTGGGTTTAATCCAAAGTACAAGGTTGGTTAACATTCAAAAACCCATTGAAAAAAGAAGATAGGAAAGCAGGCAGGGGCCGTGTTGGATAGAAGAAGCGTTCCGAGGAAGAGGGCAGGAACGGAGCGTGGAAACCACTAAAAGCTGTTGGGTATGTGTATGAAATTGTCAAGGAATTTAAAAGTGCGAGAGAAACCCGCTGAATAATTTGTCACACAGGTGGAATAAAGAGGGAAGGACATACCATCATTGTGCACGAAGAAAGTATTTAAGTTACAGTAAAAAAAAAAAAAAATGGCAATGCAGAGCACTGGGGAAAGAGGTCTTTCCTGAGATGGGTGCAGAAGCAGACACTGAAAACAGAAGGGATAACTTGATCAGTGCCATCGGCCAGGAATACAACTCTGTGGTATAAAACATTTGGCGTTCACAGCATCTTTGGGGTTCAGTCCTGGTCACAAGAAAGAAATACAGGACAGGGAAAACACAGAAATTTTGTGGCGAAAGGAAAGAAAGGAGACAGAAGGGGGAATGAAGGCCATGTAGACTGTGGATTTAAATGTAAAAAGTGAAATAGCAAACTTACTAAAAAACATCATTAAGATGTTTTTATAGCCTGGGGTTAAGGAAAAACTCTCTCCAAATAATAAAAGTACCAACCATAAAGAAATGAACCCATTCACAAGAAACCATAAAGAAAGTGAAAAGTCAAGTTCAGAAGCCTTATAACATTCTCAGCACTTGGAAGTTGAAACCATAGGAGATCCATATGTAAATTACACGGACATCTACGAATCAGCAAGAAAAGATGAGAATTCAATATTAAAATAAGCAGTCTGGGCTGAAGCGATGGCTGGGTGGATATGTACTTGCATCACAAGCATGAAAACCTAATTTTGAATCCTCAGCACTGACATGCATGTAATAACATGCATACACATACACACACACACACACACAGAGAGAGAGAGAGAGAGAGAGAGAGAGAGAGAGAGAGAGAGAGAGAGGCAACTTGAGAACAATGCTCAGAAAGGACAACAACCAAAGGCTCAGTAGACTTAAGCTCACAATGCCAGCCTGCTGCACGCCGCCAGAATGACTAGTAAGCGTGAACAGAGCAAGCAGCCACGTTCACTGCTCGAGACTGACACAATCTCTTTGGAAAGGTATGCATACTCAGCATTATAGACTAGCATTGAACAGCTCTGCCCTACAATTTAGCAATTTCTTGTTCAGTGTAAATATAGACTAAACATAACGCATGCACACACTCAGCAAGTCGCATTCAGGAACCGCCTACAGGGGAGCTCACTGAAATCTTTAGAACTCAAAACAACTGAAACGTTCATGAAAAGAAGATGGATTCACTTTTGCAATATGTTGTCTTTTGTGGACAAAATAAAATACTACAATTGTAGCCAAGATAATATTGAGAGAAGAAAGACGAACATAGATGAATATCTATTGCATGTTGAGAATATCCAGCATAGCAATTAATCTTAATCTTTAAATGAATATCTCCTTGTTGTTTCTCTTATGTGAACTTCAAAAAAAAAAAAAAAAAAAAAACAGAAAGAGAGAAAATAAAATGCAATGCAATGATGTCAAATATTAGGATGTGGATGCCTTTGGGGGAAAAAAAGAAGATAGCATTGCATCATAGGAGCAATTGGGAATATCAGTCATTGATCTTACTTTTCCTGTCGTGGGTGGGCGTGGTTAGAGAATGTGTTAACGCTGGATCGATTCACTGAATGCCACATTTGCACTCTTCACATCTTCCATATGTGGAACTCCAACGAAGCCCTAATTTAAACATTCCAAATGTTCATTTTGCTTCATGATGTCATTCAACATGTGTGTATGTGAAATAGATAGAAAACAGGAAGAATGGATTTAGTCCAGCTAGACTCGGAGGGAGAGAATGTCTTGCAATGAGCTAAGAAGAAAGAGAAAAGAGAACTAAAGATACAATGTAAAAGAAATAAGGACAATATAATAGCAGTTGACGTAGAAACTCACAATTGGTCAACGGCAGTGGAGTGGTCACATCAGTATCACACCTTTTCCTGAAGGCTTAGAGACCATCCTGCAAAGGGGGAAAGGGGCCTTTTAAGAGCTCAAAGTCAAAAGGAACCAGAGCAAAACAATGCTTGTGGATGTGACATGATCAGGACGCTTGCACACATAAACTCACAGCCTGTGTGAGATCAAGCCAGTTCACATTTTAGCATGGCTCTATTGACTGTTGGCAGCTTCTAAGGGAAGAAGAGTCAGTTTTCTTTAACTGTGTGATCCCAGATAGGTCAACCATACTTCAACCAACATCCAGTGGACGGCACCACTCTATGAGTATACAAACAGCACAAATTGGAATCAGGTGGTTATTTAAAATAAATAAATAAATAAGAAGACTTGAAGTTGAGTGGGGTGGACAGATGTGGGAGGAGTTAGGCAGAAAAGTAAGGGACAAATAAGATCAAAATATAATAATATATATATATATATATATATATATGAAATTCTCAAAGAATTAATTAAAAAGCAACAAATAGAGACTATGTACAAAGCATTTACTCCTGCAATGTATACAATGTATACAATATACAGAGTCCGGCAACTACACAGCAACAGTTAGTAAAATCTAGCCCCTCCCCCATACAAACTCCAGCAGCCAGGATGGAATCTGCAGTTACACAGAGGTAGCATTGCATTACAAAGCCTCCTGTGCATAACAGGCAAAAACCCACCACCAGCCGGGGGTCAAGGGGATATTTCCCCCTTAATATAGTATTTCACTGTACTGTTACCTAATACCCAATAGCCCTCCAGTCTTCTGGGTGTTCGCACCTCCACTCCAGGCACCTGGCTGAACACTCTGAAACAGGTTATTGTTTTAACCTGAGAAGGCAGCACCTGTAGGTCTGTATTTAGACTACACCTTGTGTTTCCAAAAGGTAAATGCAAGGAACATAATCAAAATTGTTCCTAACACTACTGTTTTTACAACAACAATCTATAAATATACGGAAGAACGCAATATACGTGTGAAATAAACAAGGGATGACTACAGTGAACCAATTCAAGCAGATCCGGAGTTTAGAAGCTTGGCTTTCAATTGCTGCATTTTTCGATACGAAACATTATGAAAAACACAGACATTATTCATCAGAGTGATTGTCCTGTGCACTTGTATACCTTATATAATTTTTTTCTGGGCTTTTTACTTCAAGAAAATCACTAGCTAACGACATTTCAGACTTTGGAAAATTTTCCCGATAGCACACTGGAGTTCCCTTGGGGAGAGAACTGTGAGTACGTGAATTTTTTTTTCCGAGATCATTAACAGATATTACAAACCAATTCAAACTGAGCATTTTCTTTGCAAATTACCTTTAACTTTTAAAGTCATTGAAGAAAGAAGGGGGGGGTGGAGAAAGACAGTGAGTGATTTAATTTACTTAACTTGTCTACAATTTTCAGCTTTGTTCTTCATCGGTGAAGCTTTTCCAACCAAAAAAAAAAAAAAAAATTCATATATCTCTAACTATCTCTAATAGATATATTTTTCTAAATTACCACATCAGATGAGTGATATTTCCAGAGAGTAACATTGTTGGGGGGACAGGGGTGTTGTTTTGTTTTTCATACAGCAACTTGCCGTGGAATTGGGAATATTTATCCTATTCATATGTTTAAAGTAAAAAATGAAGCTCAACAGTATCTGAGGCTTAATTAGGTCTCTTCAGTAATTAGCAAGCTTATCCTCTCCTGGGTGTGCACATGATAATGCTTTGGTTGTCCATGTACCAAGTGCTTTACGGAGGGGAAGGAAGAATTCTTTTATCTCATGATCAAAACCTAGTTTCCAGGCTAAAAAGCTAATATTTGGGTGAACAGTCCCTCGTACCAAGATTACATCAGGCCTGATTCTTATTTGCATGTTTTCCATTCAAAGAACCCCCGTGGACTTCAAGGGGAATCTCCTACAAGGATCAGTTACATGGGAGTTCTTACAGGTTCCAGAGCAGAAACTATACCATTCACTGCTCATGTTGGAGACCAAAACCACTACACAAAACTGAAGGATCTCCCTGCCTTTGCCATCCCAGGCTACACATGGAAAACGTCCCTAGGCCTGCTACCCACTGTGCTGGCTTCTCTGGCCGCTACATACAAATATTTGAGAAGTGATGCTTCAGTTATAAGAACATGCATTAATAAGAATATTCTTTGAATTTGTTGCCCAATGAAGACTTTTTAAAGCTCAATTATTTTGTGGTGCTATAAGTTTTTTTTTTCTCCATTTTAATGTGAGAAGACAACACAAATTAAACAGAGAAATCTCATATCCCTCTGAATGTCCTGTTAACAGCAAGTAGGTAGGACACTACCTGAAGAACATTCTACCTGGAGAAGGAGTAAGCCTGTTATCAAGAGTATTCATTCCTTGGAATGAGGACCAGGCATCGTTTGGATGCCAGGCATGATAATTATTCTGTTTAACCCTCCATTATATACAAGGTAGATGACATCAACCCCATGTGAAAGATGGGTTTAAGAGAACTCTACTCCAAAGTCCTAGGGCAGGAAGTGAGGAGAGAGGAACACACTCTTCCCAGTACCACAACCAATACTTGTCTGTCTGCCTCAATCTCACAGGTCATTTCAAATGCCAAGTTCACAGCGTAGCATCCTGACAGAGAAGCAGACCCTTGGACTGTGTGGTCTTTTCATTTGAGCTCAAACAAAGGGCACTACACCCTACACTTGGATGACCAGACTGAGTAAGTTGGTTGCCCCAGAGGCTTCTCTAACCTGCCAAGAAAGACAGACATAGCTGGAGATCTACACTAGCTAGTCTGTGTGGCATGTATGTGTCACAAAATACTGACACACTTCAGAACTTCAGAAGTGATTCTTGGGACCACAGCAGTTACTGTGACAAAAGGCACAAGGCATTGAAGGGTCCAAGTTGATGATTCTCTATGGCAACTCAATCCAAAACCATCACAGCTTCAAACTTGTGTTGGAATAGAAGGTGAGTGAAACTCCCATTGGTCCACATTGCCTGTGCCCCAACATCAGAACTCTGGAGTCCTGATAATGTCTTCTGTGGATACGCAGGCCATGGAGGAAGATTAGAAAGTGACCTCCTGTCTGCTCAGTAAGTATACACCACCACAAGCTGGCTGCCTCCCACTGGTAATGGGAGAGGTCATAGTTATTCATGCATGCCTTCCTGTTCACTACAGACTTTCTCACAGATAAGTCCTCTGAAGCCAATGGAAGGGGCCCAAACAGTTCCTAGTGTGACCACTGGAAGCCTTTCCTCAGGACTCAGCTCTGAGAGAGCTTACCAGAACTGAGACATGAGGTTCAGGAGTGCTCGTGGCCATATGTTCTACCTGAGTCTTTCCTATGTCAATGAACAACCTGAAGAAATGTGAATACTTACACAGGCTACTATGCTGGGTGGTGGGAAGGGCATGAGACAGGTCTCATTTGTGAAAATACTTCATTAAGGGCCATAGAGGGAAGCCTTATCCATGCACCTTCAGCTACAGGGTAAAACACTACACTGCTTGGGTCTACCCATGGGAATGACCCAAATGCAGGGATCTCTCTGTCAGCAGATGTTCCAGTGGAAGTTTGGAAATGAAATAAAGCACAAGTGGACTCCTAAGCACATCTTCGTTCCCTGAATGAAACTCAAGCTCTTGAGCTTGGACAGAAACCATTTAGAAGGTCACTCGTCCCCTATCTGAGAACCTCTCCATGTGGCATCCAGAGCCAACACCCATCCCACCCACTCCTGGATCTCCCTGTGTCCTGATAGCCTCTCCTCTCCAATCCTGACCCAGAAAGGTCTGCTGCAGTTTCTAGATGTGGGTTTTCCCAAGCACACCCCCAAGGGATTTCCTTCAGTGCTGTCTCTGGCATGAATGAATATGCTCTCCCTGTTGGTCCCTTGTGAACCATCCACTTCCTTAATTCAGGAGAAGAGCAGTCACCTCTGCGCTGTTCCTTGTTGGTCTCTAAGAAATGAGTTGTGCCTTATCTGAGTAATGAATGCTATCGTCCCCGCTGTTGCAGATGCTGAAGCAAAAGAATTGTCAGCCCCTGCCTAGGTAACATAGCAAAACCTTATCTCTAATTGAATCAGATTTTTTTAAATCCCAAGAGGGTTGCCTTAAAACAGTACATCTGAGGTAACAACACAACTCTCAGTCACTTTATTTCATCCACTATTGTTGGCCACCCTTGAACTGGATCAGAAGAAAGTTCTCCAATGCCCCTCTCCTCCAAGCTCAAGTTCTCTCCCTGCAGTTAACCTCCTCCATGACCCTCCACTCCCTGCTACTGGCTTACATAGGCACACATGGTCTAAAGAGACTGTTTGCTCTCATCCCATAGAAATAGCCTACGTGTTGGTATGTCCTGCCTGCTGAGGATATATAACTTCCCAGCTCATCGAATGTCCCCATGCCATCTATGTGTGAGGTGGCCGTGAGCTCGGCATTCTGTGTAGCCAGGTGTGACTCTCATGTTGTTCATGGGACTCTATTCCTAGTTAGTAGGGGTTGTGTGACAACCCAGAACTTAGTACCGTTACCTAACTGATTTCCGCTTGACAGTGAAGAATGGGAGCCAATTTAAATTCTTTTTATTCTTTCATTTTTCCCCTTTATTTTTAGATGAGGAAAGTACTACAGATTGTTGCAATGCTCTAAATGGTGAATAAAAGCAAAGGTAAACATGTCTCCCTGCCCTCCCACATCATCTTTCTCTTGCAATCACCATGTACATGATAGCACAAGTCTGCATTGAAGTATAGTACACACAATATGTAGCACATAGGTTACCTGCACAGTAACACCTCATAGGCCATTTCATATGAATAAGGTAGTAATGGTGGGAGAATGTGAATGCATAACTGTATCTTTAATACCCAGCTATTTCCCATACCTTTCTCAGGTATGTTACTCTAAGCATTTTCTAGAAAACATGGGTATGATTTGGCAAGAGGACCATGCTTGTCTTCAGTGACCTCCATTTCCTGTTATGGCTGCTGCTGCTGCAGGTGATGGTGATAGTGATAATGAGATGATGGTGATATTATTGTGGGATTTGACGAGCTGTTTGTTTATGTGCTGAGATGAAACACAGGGCCTCATTCCTGCTAAGCACTCTTTATCACTGCACTCCACCCCAACCCCACCTTTCTGCCCACGAACACTGCTACTGCCCATATCATGCTGGAATTGACTAGATATTGACAGATGCCATGATGTTTCTTCCTCCCTCCCTCTCTTCCTTCCTTCTTTCTTTTTATTCTCTTTCTTTCATTCTCACTTGGTTCTGAGGGATAGCCTTCCTTGTTTACCTTTCTTGTATACCTCTTAGCTTCCTGTCTTTATGTTCATCCCTTCCTGTTGGATCTATTGTCCAGTTGCCAGTCCTAGTGTTGTCTCTAACCTTATCTGTTTCCCTTGATAACTCCCAAAGTTATCAATCCTTCCACCATGGACCCTTTCCCATTCCTCCTTATGTCTTTCTTCATCCATTGTCCGGCAAAGGGTATCTTTCTCCTCCTCTCAGTGGGTATCTTCGGTTCTCATCCTACCAGATCACACATTTGAACTCCGTACTTGTGCTCTGCTCTGTGGGTTTCAAACAGAACTCATCCTTATAATAGCATATAAAAATGGAGGCTATGCACACCTTCTGTACGCAATCCATTCTGCTAGATGGGAGGGCACTGTTGCTAGAAAAAAATTATTTTTTAAGCCAGATGTGGTACTATAGACTTAGGGTACCAGCATTTGGGGAAGCAGAGGATGAGGTGAGAGAATCTCCTCAGTACAACAGCCTAGGAACTCAGCAACATGCTCAACAGTACAGTGAGTGACTCCTCATCTCAAAGACTTTGGGAAGCCACTCAATGAAAGCCCTCTGGGAATTATTAGTGAGGGCAGGAAGTCTCTTGAAATCCAGCAAATGGCCTCAGAGGATAGCAATGCATTCAGTCACAATTGGATGAGACTTAACCTTGGAAAAGTACCCAAAAGATGATGCCTGAGGTGAGATTGGAACTGAAAATGGAAATAATGCATAAACGAGAGCCACTTACTCCTGGCAGGCTAGACGTAAATGCTGAGGGACATCTGACTGGGAGAGAGACCATCCCATGGGTTGCATGAGTGCATATATTAAATGAAAACCATGGTGCTCCATCTTTTGTATAAGTTACCAGTAGGCAACTCAGCCTGTTCTCCTAAACATCCTTCTGATAATGCCATTTAAATAAAGCCCCAACCTCCTAGCTCTAGATAACTCTCCCCTCCAACACACATCAGTCAAACACCCAGGAAATGAGACACCTGGCACAATCTTCAAGAAGTCTTTGCAGCCTCTGGGGTACCATTTTGTTACCCTAAATAATCACTGACATGTCCCAAATTAATTTAATGCATCTGCTAGAGTTATTTTTCCCACAAACCACACAAAAGTCGTGCGAATTCCAACCCAGAAGGCTACTTGTCCACTCAGAGACCAGGCTGGGGCTTCAGAAGGGAGACCAGAGTGAGGTGAATTTGTCTCCTGGGAACTGAACCTGTGACCTCATTAGCACAGGGTTCTAATCAACTGAGCCACCAGGCACATTCCCTACTGAAGGCACCATGGCAGTAATTTGCTACATGTTAATTCTAAGATTAACTACAGATGAGGAGCATTCCTAGGGGGGCAAAATGAGAAATTTGTTAATTCTTGGGGAAAGATTTAGGTCATCAGTTTTTGAACCCTTTAATTTTAAAATATAATTCTATAATCTTGAAATGATGCCCACCATTCTATACCTTCATGATTTTTTTTAATTGCTGTCTACATCACAAGAACAAAGCAAATGGTGTCACTCCTGCAACTGCAAAAGACTGCCCAAGTTCTTGTTTATAGATTCCTCTGTTTCAAGCACAATGCAGAAGGAACCAGATCCTTGCTGATTTGCTCTGCACCCCGTCACTGTCACCAAAATGCTAAGTCCTGAAGAGACAATCTTCCCTCCCACAAAAAAAAAAGGGAAGAACAATGTTACAGACCTGTCCCAAGACTGGAGAAGCTTAACCTCCTCCTCTCTCTTCCTTCTCTCTTAACCAGCCTTGAAAAGCTAGTGTTAAAAATAGTAAGTTGGTATGGAATATTGTTTTGACGCTGACTTGGGATCCTGTACTCAAATTTCTATGAATATTCCGCCTGCTTCCCAACTCTGAGAACAATTTCCGCTCTAAGGCTACATTAAACATTCAAGCCATTTCAATTTTAGCTGCTCCCACCCTTACTATGACTTTGAACTTGATATGGCTTAGGAAGAAGCCAGAGCAACTGTTTGAAAACATTAATAAAGATGGGCTCTAGCCTGGACTTTGTAATTTTGTAGCAGGACCTCTATGAAGGCATCGTGGGAATGGCCACTGAAGTGTGTCCACACTAGTGTTTCTAAGGGAAGCTAGCTGGAAACCCCACTGTTCTCTGGAGTGATATTCATCATGGAGAAACTCAAGCCTCATACTTGGACATTGGATCTTCTGTTCTAGGAACTTAAAGCAATGATTTAACAACCCTGGCCTGGCTGAGTATGCAATTCAATGGTAGAGCAAGCCCTGGGTCCAAGTGTCTACATAAAAACACCTTGACATGCATACCAAGGCTACTGTCAACTGTAACAGATGCCTCCCACATTTATTAACTCCCAGCCTGGCATTGTGAGAGCATCCTGGGTTTGGTGTTCACCATTAGAGGTTCATAGGAAAGTTAAATCTCCTGTGTCAGCTGTCAATTTTGTTATCGGTAAAAAATAATGGCAGCTGTGATTACTGCAACATAGGGCTACTGTGTACCAGAAATACACATAAAATTATTTAGCTCAAGATTGAAACTGTACTGGGGACCTCACTCAACTATAAGTGAGGGCTGAGAACGCAGCTACATCAGAGCATTCATCTGGTTTGTGTGAGACCCTGTGTTTGATCTCAGCACCACAGAAACCAAGAAGTAAATGGTGACACCATATCTACTATCCGCCTCACTTGAGCAAAGAATCCCCATTTGGGTTTAATCTGTTGCATTTCAAATATCCCAGGCTTTATAAAGCCACAACAACAAAAGTTAAATATATACTACATTCTACATCCACAAGGAAATACTAACGATTAAACTGAACACAACGCAGCTTAAATAGCATGCTCTGATTCACATAGCTAAGAAGCAGAAGCCTAAAATGAAAATAGCTAGCCCTGATTTCCAAATTAATGCCTATAAAAATGTTTTCTTATGAAATGCATTCTAAAACGGCACTGTGAAACTTTCCAAATTAGCGTGACCAAAATAGATGGATGATCTCTCTGTCAACAATATACCCAATTCTTAACCAACCTAAAGGTCTGAAGGTATTTCAAAAACGTATAAAAATATTATCTGCCTATTCAAATAATCAAGCTAAGTACATTTTTATCTGAAAATAAAATCTAAGACAGCCTCATTTTATAGTCAAGAAACTCTCTTAACGTATTCAGTGACCTACAGTTTTAAACAACTCAAGTTCAAGCTGACAGTCAGAAACTAAATAAACAGAAACTAACCTGCTGGGTAGTATCCGTCTTACAGTCCTGGGCACAGTCTCCATAATCTGCAGGGGGATGGCTGGTTCAGTAAAATAAATAGTTTTCATTTCCTCTCTCTATTTCTTGAAACCATACCAATGCACTCATCGGTAGCTCACTTTTAGGGCTTGGTGAGCGCTCTCCCATCTTGCTTAGAAGACGGTGCTTTCTTTTTATGTTGTAACAAAATGGAAGAAAGCCAGTGGGTGCCCAATGTTTTAAAGTGCTGAGTTCTAATTACTTCCTATTCTCTTTCACCAGCAAGATAGTGTTCTTAATAGATTTCAGCCTTTAAATACTGCCTATCATTTTCTGACATTTGTTTCTTTTTATACAATGATACTATGTGGTGAAGGACGAGGGATAGGGAGAGTTCTGATTAATTGGACCATGAAGAAGCAAACATTCAGAGATCAAATCCCCAAGAGAAAAAAATAAATAAAACGTATTATGTGAGGTGGCAACATGGGATTCCTCACAAATGTTCAACATGATTGGTAATTTGATAACACCGTTATCTTACTAATATTTGGAGGAGGAAGGGCATAACTCTTAGGCATTAGCCTTCAGCCAGAATCTTTCTACTTGGTACCATTCCCTAAGTGAGCCAGGACGTTTTTAGGCACCAAAGCATGAGAGTCTTGTAATAAGGTTTTAACAGCCATAAGGGTCTGGGCTGGAGAGACAACTCAGCGGTTAAGAGTGCTGACTGTTCCTCCAGAGGCCTCGAGTTCAATTCCCAGGAACCACGTGGTGGCTCACAACCATCTGTAATGAAATCTGAAGCCCTCTTCTGGTGTGTGTGAGGACAGCGACAGTGTACTCACATATATAAAATGAAGTGTTGGGCCTTGGATGAGGTAACTCCATTTAACCTGCCACCTTCAGTCACGTAACACACAGGTAGAGGGCGTGATTAACAAGTCTCCACCTCCAGAGATTTAAATATTAATGAGTTATCTAAAGGCCAGGGCGTAGCTAATTAAGTTATTCCCTCCCCCTCTACTCCCTCCCTATATTCAGCTTCAGAAAGCCCCCTTTCTATGCTTTCTCGGGCTTAATTCCTACTCATCGGATGTTAAGCTAATCTGTGTGTCTGTGTTTGTGTGTGTCTGTGTATGTGTCTTGAATGTGTGTCTGTGTTCTGTCTCTCTGTCTCTCTGTCTCTCTGTCTCTGTATCTTTGTTGTGTCTGTCTCTGTGTCTGTGTCATGTATGTCTCTGTTTCTATGTCTAGCCATGTCTGTGTGTCTATGTCTATCTCTGTGTTTGTATCTGAGTCTCTGTGCATGAATGTAGATACCCATGGAGGCCAGAAAAGAATTTTTTTTTTTACCGGCAATTGTGAGCCACCCAATATGAGTGCTGGGAACCAAGCTTGGATCTTCCAGAAGAGTAAGTGCTCTTAATTTCTGAGCCATATCTCTAACCCCAATAATGTTACTATTGATTATAATTTGAAGGACATTTTTAAAAGAATAGAAAAACAAAGCAGAAATCAAGCCAATACTTCAAGATGTATCTTTCTTTATGCGTATTTTTTTTTTTAATTCTTAGCTATTGCTTTCATCATATTATTGTCACTGAAAGCATTTCAAAGTACCAGGAGTCTTTGAAGATGCTACACTGTAAGCTCCCAAGGATAGAGGAGTTCAGTTCATGGGAAGTCATGTAGAGCCATGTGACAACACTCTTCTAGCAATGTCAGAACTGTCTGGGGGAGTTGCAGTTCAGACTTACAGCACTCGTTATTATAATACAGAGAATGCCTTATAGACTAGTGATAGTGGATAAAGAAAGAATCATGGCACAGCTCACTTACATTTCTCTTCTTTCTTCCAGGCTCATTGTAACATAGAATGTCTACAGTCATTCCAAAGTTAGGAGTGGCCATGTTGACTCAGGAAGTATGAGCAGAAGGTGGCAGGTGTCATCAGTGGACAGAATTACTGGGAGCCGGGACAATATTCACTGAGTGCCTTCTCCCTGTGGTGAAAGAAGAAGCAGGTAAAGAAGGAGCCTCCGTCACTCCAGGAATCTAAATCCCCATGGAAGCAGACCTCTTTCTGATCCACAGTAGACTTAAGAGAGAGTGAGCGATAAAGGCCTGATCTATTAAGCCATTGAGATTTGAGTGGTAAACCATAACTTTCCATACCTAACAAACAGCAATGGCCCAAATAAGAGTGTTTGAAGTCACTTGTGGTCACAAAGAAAAGGAGAAATCTACATTTCTCCCCACAATAAACAAAGCCTTGAGACTTTCATTCCTTTCCAAAGGAGGCCTATTTCAGACTGAAAGTGCCTACAAAATGGAGAAGTTGGTATCACGACTGGTAAAGGATGGAAAAACCATTTTCACACACACACACACACACACACACACACACACACACACACACACCAGTAATTCTATCTGAATTTAGGGATCTCTTCAAACCATGCTTGACATTAAACAATAAAATATCCTCTCCCTACGAAGCAAGCAGACAGGCCCAGCCCACAGTCACTTCCAAAGCTACCCATTTAAACGTGAACTGCTCAAAGTGTCAGCCACGTTTAACAGATATTTTTTCCCAGAAAACCAGATCTCATCAAAGCTATTACCTTGCAGTATGTGAATTGGAGCAGTAGATGAGAAAATCCCATCTGGTCCTGCCCTCCAACCCTCCCCAGAAGCTCCACCCCCAACAGAGCTGGAGCTGGGTTTGAAAACCTTAGTGCATGCAAAGCACAGAGGCTCTTTGAAGACCTGGCCCAGCCTTATTTGTGAGTGGAAGACTTACTGAGTCTTGCCAAAAACAACAGGGAGGGGAGAAAAAGAGATGGTTTTCTTTTTCTCTGAACTTGGAAAATAAGCATAAACCCTTCTGTTTTCTACAAGGCTGAATGGCTCCAATTTTCCACAATGGAGCCGACCTCTCAGTGGCCACTGCCTTCATTGAATCCAAGTGGCTCCTTAATGGTCATCATCTTTCCTCCCAAATGAATCACATGGTTGTCATGGCCAAAAGAATTGTCCCGGCTTCCTACAAAGAGGCATCAGGTCTTGCACAGTGTTCAGGGACATTGTCAAAACACAGTAAAATAATGTGTGCATAAAATAAATAAAATATGTGCATGCTTTGACACACTACAAGGGGCATTGTTGCATTCATTCCCAGCCTCTACCATGTCTAGCGTGTACAGTCTCTACCTGAGCGAGAACAGGAAAAATAAAAGTACTTGCTAGATACATAGTCAGTACAAAATCCTGAAAGAAAAAAAAATTCCTAAACCTGTGAGTTGGGTTCTATGATGTCTGAGAATGCAGAGTAAGGTAGAGAATTCAGTAGTTCATTCAGGGAATATATGCAGTGGTGATTGTAGAGCCTGAATTATAAACACAACATTCACACACAGAAGCAACTCCTATCTGTATCTTCTAGCTACCAGGAAAGTTTGGAAAAAAAAAAAAAAAAAAGCCGTGGAGTTGTTATCCTGTTAGGTTTCATCCTATGACAGAATATCGAAGGTAAAAAAGGGAGTGCACATTTGTTTGACTCACACTCTCAGAGGCTTCAGGCCAAAGTCAGAAATATTACAGCAGAAGGACAGAACAGAACACAAAGCTGTTTGGCTCATGATGACAACAGGATGAGCTGGGCAGAAGTGGGACAAGAGGAAGATAAGGAAAAAGGAGGAGGAGGAAGAGAGGGGGAGGAGGAGGAAGAGGAAGAAGGAGGAGAAGAAGGAGAGGGAGGAAGAGGAGGGAGAAGGAGGAAGAGGAAAAAGAGAAGGAGGAGGGGGAGGAGGGAGAGGAGGAAGAGAAGGAGGAGGAAAAGAAGGAGGAGGAGGAAGAAGAGAAGGAAGAGGAGGAAGAGGAAGAAGAAGGAGGAGGAGGAAGAAGAAAAGGAAGAGGAGGAAGAGGAAGAAGAAGGAGGAGGAAGAGAAGAAGGGGAAGAGGAGGAAGAAGAAGAAGGAGGAGGAGGAGGGGAAGAGGAGGGGGAGAAGAAAGAGGAAGAGAAGGAGGAGGAGGAGGAAGAGAAGGAGGATAAAGGGAAGGAGGAGGAAGAGAAGGAGGAGGAGGAGGAAGAGAAGGAGGATGAAGGGAAGGAGGAGGAAGAGAAGGAGGAGGAAGAAGAAGGAGGAGGGTGAGGTGCCAAAGACAAGATATATTTTTTTAAGTATGCATCCCTAGGATCTACTCCTTCCCACCAAGCCTCACCCATTAGTAGAACATTCAATATAATAACACTGAAGCTCTCATGCTTCAGTGACATTTCAGGAGACTACCAACTTGCGACTAAGTCTTCAACACAGACACATGTTGAGGCACACTTTACACGCAAGCCTCCACAGCCATCAACATAAATGCTAAGAAGAAGGTACTAAACCTTCCATCACTATCAGCTGGGCAGAAATCTCAACTGAGAGCCTTAACATGCACTTAAGTTTGCCAAATAAAGTAGGATTTGAAGAAACAATGGGAGAAAAAAATAGTGTTTATGACCATGGGGAAGAGAGAGCCATCTGGACAACCAAAGAAAAGTCACTTACAATTGAATCCAATTGACAAGTTAGTGCAAACTGTATGAGAGGTAGCTGTCCAGTGGTGTGTGTAGGCTTGAATTTATCAGTAGCTTACAATTTTCAAAATAAATCACCATGAAAGAACAGGACATAGTACATCCATTAAAGCATAGAGAACAAAGACACAAGAAGGTCATGGCTAGAGAGAGTCAAACGATGCTTAAGGGATACAGAGAGGGAAGTAGAGTATGAGGCACAGAAGAAATTCCAGCAAAATCACCGAGAAGAAAGGAAACATGGTGATAGGAAGAACAGTATCAGTAGACTGCTTTTAAGGAGAGAGAAGAATTTGAGCAGTGTATCAGTTACGTTTCTACTCTACATTAAAAGCACCACGAAACACAACCTATAAAAAGGAAGGGTTGTTGGTCTGGAGTTTGCAGTTCAGGAAGGATCAATCTGTCACCATCACCACGGGAAAGCATAGTAGCAGGCACCAGGCATGGCAGCAGGAATAGCTGAGAGTTCATACAATGAACCACAAACAGGAAACAGAGAGAGCCAACTTGGAAAGGCATAAGTTTTATAAACCTCAAAGCTCACCCCAAGTGACACATTTCCTCTAGCAAGGATACATATCCTAAGTCTCTCCAAATATCCAGCAACTGGGAACCAGATATTCAAATGTCCAGACTATGGGTGACTTTGCATTCAAACCACCACCAAGGAGGAGGAAGAAATTGGGAAATCTCTACCAATCAGAAATAATTCTGCACAAAGTCAGTAAGTACTGGCTACTTAGAAAATACACTGAAATGAACATCAGAGGCAAAAGAAGAATCAGCACAGGCTGCATCATTTGAGCCAGTGCTGATAAATATATTAGCTCTTGTCAAAGCCCAGCACAACTCAGAGAAAGGAAAGTCCTTTATTATTCAAGACACAGGTAGATTTTTAAATAAATAAATAAAAGGGGAGGGCTTTTTTTTATAAACCCCTAGATTTTGATTAAAGTCCTTCCATTTATTTCTCTACTCCTAAAGCTCACATTCATCCAAATCCTTAGAAAAGATGCTGCCAATCTGTTCCATGACTTTGCAAAAGGCATGGAGGCTCTGCCCACATTTCTTCATGTTGTTCTTTGATTTTGACGTAGCTGCTTGAACCCTGCCATTCTTGTTTCAAAATTTAGCCCTTCCGAATTTGTTTCCTGAGTTAACTGGCTCCCTCTATCTCACTAGAATTTTTAGCTCAATGTATCAATCACTTTAAACAAAATGGGCCCGCCATTTAAGCATAGAAAGACACAATGTATCTTTCTCAGAATTAATTAGTGTATGCTACTTCCTCATAGAAGTTATTGATCACATAGCTGTTCCTTAGACTTGTATCTGCAATACAAACATTCGCTTTTATACTCCCAACCCATAAATCCTAAAGTTTCAGAGAGATTTTCATGTTCCACACCTTTTCTTGCAATGAATTGCACCTCGGAAAAAAAACACTTCCTTGTCGACTGTACCAATCTTTGTCACCAACAAATTCTTGCTGGTTCACAGCAACCCCAAAAGAGAAAACTTGCACCTTAAATAACTAGTGGAAGAAAGGAAGAGAGAGAGAGAGAGAGAGAGAGAGAGAGAGAGAGAGAGAGAGAGAGAGAGAGAGAATGATGTTTTTATAGTTAGAATGCTAACATTTTCTAGCCCCAAGGTAGAAATACTGATAAACCAAACTGTCCCAGATCATCTTTGTAATGCTGTGGACATTATTTTTTAAATATCATCTAGAGAAGAATCTAGAATTCTGATCTTCAGGTTTTCATTGAATAAGAACATGAGGGTATGTCATCTGTAGATAAAATGTTTCTTATTTTCTTTGCATAAGTGCTCAAGAATTCACATAAACAGTGAAATGCTTTCGTGGGACATAAGAAAACACTCCCTGAATATTTTCCAGGAACAATGACCAAATTGAAGGATCTCCTTCCTCCTATACAAATATATAAACCTCCCTGAGCTGGTGCTCCACACCTAAGCTCTGAATAGTAATATCCCATCTGAACAGGATGAAAAAACTGTTTCAGAATCAGAACAATGAGAATGAGCACTGTGGATCGCAGCTGAAGGGCTGGGAAGCATTTCCCAAAGAATCACACAAGAGCATCAGCTCTCTTGTCCTGTTTCTCTCTGTACCATCTTCTATGTTGGCTGCAGACCAATGCTGAGTCACTGCAAATGGTGCCCACTTTTGACTTACAGAGCGGTTTTTCTACAGAGCGTCTTGCATCTCTGTGTTACTTCCCCGGAAGTCCTTATGATACCAAAGTGGTATTAACTATACATATGCATGTCTGCAAAGAGGCATGATGGAGTCTGCAAGGGGCAGCACAAACTTGTACCAGCTAACACAAATGGATATCACTCTGCCTTCTTTGACGGCTTTGTCAACAATAGACAGACCCGGAGAGTAGAGAAGGTAGAAAACTAAATACAAATCCCCAAACCACAATGGATCTGCAGGCTGGCCAGGAACAGAGCTGTGACCTGGCAGGATCCAACGAACCAAAAATAATCAGATCTCCCAATTGTGGGCAGTCATTTCAGGTTGCCACCAGTGAAGACAAAATAGCATTAAAAATGGACAACATAGTTTTCACTCCTTTAAAAAATGACCTCAGACTAGAGAGATGGTTCAGCAGTTAAAGCTCCTCTTGCAGAAGACCAGCATCCAGCTCCCAGCACCACGTCCCACTGCTTACAACTACTTGTAGCTCTTGTTCCAGGAACTCCAATGTCTTCTCCTGTCCTCCACATGCATGTGGCACTCACACACACACACACACACACACACACACGTATATACAATACCTACATATAAATAGAAAAAAATAAAAATAGATCACTGCAGGGCATGGTGGCTCATGACTTTAATCCCACCATTCTGAAGGCAAAGGAGGGTAGAGACGTCTGTGAATTTAAGGCTAGCTTGGTCTACACAGTAAGTTTCAGGTCCTGGGTCACAACACAACCGAATTGTCCAAATTGAAACTTCTGTTCCTCACCTTGCTGTGGACTCAGAATCAGTGTATTGTTCTACCAGAGAAAACAGTGCAAGGTGACTAAATCAGCAAAGTGCTAAAGGGAAAATTGAGGCAAGGTATATTGCTGTTTTTGACAATGCCTCAGGGACAAGAAAAGTCATAGCCTTTGAGGGTAGGGATATATGTATGTATGTATGTATGTATGTATGTATGTATGTATGTATGTTCTGTTTCAGTCATTGCTAAAAATTAGTTTATAATTTTAGGGGAATGAGGGTTATAGGGCTGGAAACCAGAACTTCCCATATACTAGATAAGGATGATACCATTGACCTATGCCCCTAATCTATGTTTCAATCCTGAAATCATTCTACCTACCTATCTACTTAATCTATCAATTCATCCATCCATCACCTCTCTAGCTACCGAGCTATCATCTAAGTCTGTGTGCATGTATCTGTCTGTCTATCTCTGTGTGTCTGTGTGTGTGTGTCTGTGTGTGTGTGTCTGTGTGTGTGTGTGTCTGTCTGTCTGTCTGTCTGTCTTCCTGACAAATCATCTTCCTGAGAGCCTGAATCTAGAAGCCATCACCCCTTGTGACACTGAGGTTTGATCTATACAGAATATGAAACAGAAGCTTAGTTAGGCAAAGACAAAAGAATGGTTGGTATCTGGAGTGCAGCATGCATGTAAGTCTAATCCACACACTCAGCTAAAACATGGATATGACATATCATGAGGACTCTAAAATAATCTAAGGAAATCTTTCAAATGATCCTCTCAAGAACTGATGCACAATGGGGTCCCACTAGCTCCAAAATATGGGTCTTCATGACAACACAATAATTAAATGTAAGGTGAGAACATTCCAGGACCTTCTAGAAATTGGAGAGGCACTATGTCCAGTATGTAGAAATGCAGAAATCACCTCTAGACTAAGGCTGCTCATGCTCACTGGAAGAATATTCTACATGAGGAGAGTGGGTGCATCTAGCTGACCACATCACTGAAGCCTGCAGAGGCATGAGCAGCTCTCTCAGAGGAATAACAAAACTCCCAGGCCACTTCTGTCATTCTCAGAGCACCCCTCTGAGGAATGAGGAATTCTTTCTGACCTCTGAGGTTGAAATACCATGTGGAATCTTTCTGAATCTATCAAAAGCCTGGCATCTGTGCACAGCCCGGGAGTCTCTGAATTCAAAACAGGACCATTTCCTGGCTCACAACTCCAGCTCCAAATTCCTTAGGCTCAGAACTGATGGGAAAACAGATCCTCCGAGTTCTTCTGATTTGGAAATCATTCAGACTGACAACAGATAGGAAATTGACAAGGAGATTTGAAATCTTCCATTTACATTGTCCTTATTTGTTCTATGTGGTAGAGAACATCACACCCTTAACCTTGATTTTCTCACTTCTTCCAGCTGAAAACAAAACCCACACTGTGAGTTAAAGTGTGTATGTGTGTGTGCGTGTCTGTGTGTGTATGTGTGTGTGCGTGTCTGTGTGTCTGTCTGTGTGTGTGTGTGTGTGTGCGTGTCTGTGTGTCTGTCTGTGTGTGTGTGTGTTTGTGTGTCTGTGTGTCTGTGTGTGAGAGAGATCTGGAAGGGAGCAGACCGTCGTGTTTGCTGTGCCACATGGGCATTGTAGAGGAGTTGTACAATTTTAGGTGTCTTTTCTCCCAATCACGTCTCTACGCCATCTGTGCACCATTCAGCCAAATGACATCACCTATGCTCCACAGGGAACCTTCCCAGGAACAGCCTAAGAAGGAATGCAGCCATACAAAATAAAAGCGGATAGTGTTGGCTGACTGATGATATAGCGAGAAGGGTGTATGAACTTCCTTCCAACACTGAACTCCAAAATACCCAAGCTGAAAAGGACATCTAAGGTCATCAAACTATCTTTTCTTTATACAAAGGAGGCTCACAGAGAGTGCCTACTCCTTACAAAAGCCAATTCCTGTGGTTTCTTAGACTTAAAGTTTTTCCAATAGTAGAGTCTTCAAGAACCTGTCCTAGCTACTGGTAGGAGTTAAGCATTCTCTGCAAAAGAATAAATCACACACACACACACACACACACACACACACACACACACACACACACTTGTATGTAGACACACAATAGTGTATCAACTCAGGAGCCCCTAAACCTCATCTCTTAATGCTTAACAGATCCACGACCCCTAAGTTAACAAATTCTGACCAAGAGTAAGCAGCTTTTCTTTTTTCAAAATTTACCAACTCTTTAATATACTCTAGCCATAATTGTATGATCTATAAAATTCTGAGGGAAAGCATTTCCAACAACTCAAAGAGATGATTTAATCCCTAATCAATATTTCCATATTTCTAACATGTGTCAAGGAAAAGAAAATGTTCAGGAGAAATTGAAACCTATACATATTTCACTAGCGATTTCACATATGGACCTGGAATATCTTTTCTCCTAATATGGAAATGGCTCAGCAGTATTTAAATGACTCCTTATTCCAAGTCATATAAATATGCACCAGATGTATCTTTTGTAAATGTTATGTTTTTCAAGTTCTCAGCATTTGCAAGTAGTTGAAAGCTATGTCAAGCATGCTTTAATGGGGCATAAAAGTGTATTGTATTCAAAGAGATAGCACCGCTTTGTAATGGGGAGAAATACAAATGTTGTCGATGGATACATTTCCACTTATTGATTTATGCTACACAGCAGAATGTTCTGTATTCTTTACCCACAAGTTCTCTATCAGTTAAAATCTAACCACATATAAAAAAGCCATGCCTACATTAACGGATTCTCTAGATGACAGAAAATTCCAAACACAAAATCAGCTCCATCCCACACCTAAATTTAACAGATAAGAAAAGCTGAACCCAGAAAGCATTACACTGAGGGGGCCACAGTGCTAAGCCACTGTGAGAGAAGGTGGAGAAACCCACAGTCCCCGAATATGAGGACCTTACTGCACTCTTCACTGTGCTGTCTCTGATCTGCACAATGAAATAAACAAAACCATAAGCAAAGCATATATCACATATTTATTTTTTCTGAAACAAGTGTAATCTATGTCTTCCAAACTGTAGAAGTATCTTATGGGAATTAAGAGCAAGAAGTAAAACATCCATGGTCAGCACTAATGATTTTTAAAGTCTATTATAATGCTTTCTCTGATATAAAATTTATCTGACTCTAGATGAGCTATTTCACTGAGACTACACAAGGTTCCAGTAAACTCTTCTCTGAACTTTTTTTGGAATATATATATATATATATATATATATATATTTTCAAAAGAAGTTAAGAAATGTTTTTAAGTCCCACAACAACCGCCTTGAAAACTGTTTGGGGTTTTGTCCTATTATAAATAAAAGTTACAAAGAACGATAGCTCTTTTTGTAAAACTTTTTTTTCTTTTTTGTTAAGGAAAAAAACCAAGTCTTATTCTCCAGGAGGCTCAAGAATCTCTAAAGAGAACAAGGCACCTCTCTGCCACATTTCAGCAGCTACAAACTCTCACCCACTTCATTTTTTTCATCATATCCTGCCTCAAATTCTTCCTTGGAATGTGACAGAATACTAAATAATGGACCAAGTAGCAAAGCGTTGTTCTCTGAAACCCAAGCAACTTTTCACTTTGACCTTTACGAATACATCTTACCCTTCTGAGCCCAGTGACTGCCGTGAAACTATCATGTAAAGCAAAGTTTTTGCATACCATATATCCCTGTCACCATGAGTGGAGGACCCTTGCTTCACAGAGTTCCAAAGATGAACATATATCCTCTCCAGCTCCAAATGAAAGTACATATTTAATTTATCTGAACAGTTTTGCACATCCGGTCAGCACCTGAATCAGCAGCCCATAGTCCTTATTTCCTCCAGAGAGAGACTGCAGGCAAGGAGACTCAGAGTCTACTCTCCATGGATACTGGGTGGGTCTGAAACACTGTCACTATCTCCCAGGCAATATCATGACTCCTAGGATGATTGAACAGTGCTCCTTTGTGGTGCTCACTAGTCAAACTGGTGTTATGTGCACTTCCATCAGCAAGCCCTGGTGACCTCCACAACAGGGTCAAAGCTCCTGCACCAATAGTCAATGTCATAGTTAGGAGTGTTGCTTTCCATCAGTAAGTGATTTTCTTTCTCAGGGTTCAGGGAGATGCAGAAACCAATACTGTTCTGACCAGACAGGAAAAACAAGAGAGTGTCGATACAACCAGACACTTGCCAAGATGCTTAGTTTAGTTTGCCTTCCTTCCGTGTAAATGGAGCATCCACGGCAGAGCTGAGCCATGTTACTAAAGAGCCATCTTCTGCCCACATCGTCACAAAAGGCTAGGGTACAGAGACAGAGCAGTTATGAAGGTTCGTGAGACCTTAGGAGCATTTGCCACCTTTGTTCTGATACAAAATGGGATGAGGTGGCTGAACCCACCAAGTGTCACAGAACCATCTTGTAAACTAACACAGAGGTGCCCTGAAGGGGCAGTGTCCAGACAGCTCCAAGATGCCAAGACAGATAGAAAGTGAGACCTACAAGCCCCACCCAGGTACACACAAATTTGGAAAGTTGTAAACCATTGTCATTGAAAGACATTGTCTTGCCGGGCAGTGGTGGCGCATGCCTTTAATCCCAGCACTTGGGAGGCAGAGGCAGGTGGATTTCTGAGTTCAAGGCCAGCCTGGTCTACAGAGTGAGTCCAGGACAGCCAGGACTACACAGAGAAACCCTGTCTCGGAAAAACAACAACAACAAAAAAAAAAAAAAAAAGAAAGAAAGAAAGAAAGAAAGAAAGAAAGAAAGAAAGAAAGAAAGAAAGAAAGACATTGTCTTTAGCAGACAAGATACAACTTTAAAACCTAGTATCCCCCTAATATGACCTTGTCACATGGTGTATCCCTCAGTCCCTCAGCTGATGCATCTATCAATCCCCAAACTAAGTCCACATTGGAGAGAGTCTTTAGAAGAGGAATACATATAAGGTTCAACCTTCAGTGTAATTTCTTAGTAAGATATTTTAACATTATTAACATCACCGTCCATATTGGCTTTATGGTGATTAAAATTCTTGGAGTCACCCTGCTCACAAATGAGAGGAATTTACTCATAAGAATTCAACTGTTCTCATCTCCCCTAAAAGTAATTGATTGAAGAATGCTGAATTCTGGTGGGTTAAGGCGCCCTCCATTCCATGCAGAGAAAATCAGCACATGCAAAAGAATGAAAAAGAAAGGGAGCAGAAGCCAGGTGAAGACCCACACAATTGCCTCTGCCACATGGCTTTGGCATGTGCCCATGGGCACGGTAACCTGACCCCCGCTTGGCAAAATGCAGATGGAGTGTAACAAGGACAATTCTAGACAGAGCCAAATGAAGACCCTCTGTGTTGAAAGATTCAGCTCAGCTCCCCTATCTGTTCATTGTGAAAACAATGGCCTTAGCTTGTTTTTAATTCCCAGGGGGCACAAAGGGAAAATCCTACCCAATTTAAAGGGATGCTAAAGAGATGTCTATTGGGAAAAAGGAGTTTAAACTGAAAAATTTCACATCCAGCTGGCTGCTGGTCCTTCCACCAAGTATTCTCCCTAAGAACACTCTCATGCTAAAATTGATAGCTGGCAATAGTCAACAAAGAGTCTAGTCTCCATAGCATCTCCTACCATCCCCACCACAGTCAGTCCTTGCCTGCCTTGTATGAATTGACCCAAAGGCAATGTCCTGAGACATCCAAGCCAATGTTTTCCCAAGGCTTGCCATTCATAACTGTAACACCTTTAAAGCATAAGGCTCAGATGAGAATTTAGGAAGAGAAAATACCCAATGGTTAATGCACTGATCCTTCACGGGGTTGGGGGGAATGTATACAAAATTTACTTTAATGTCTACAAAAATCAATTTGGCTGTTACCCAATATCTGCCGTTAAACCGCAAGCAAAACATCAGCTTCTGGATATACCTGGTCCTGGGTTGATGGCTAAGACTTGGATTATAGAGCTGATACCCAGGCCAAACCCTCTGAAGAGACATCTATGAGCTGTAAGTCAATCTGAAGCTACTCTCAACCCTCACAAGAGTTAGAAAAGCCTGGTGGGCAGTGTTTAGTAAAAAAGGTGGGGGATTAAGTGTCCTGGGGAAGGAGAAAAGATGCAGTCTGGGCCACACTTCCCTGAGGGATTTCGTAGTTGATGCAACTTACTTCCTGTTCACAATTTATTTTACTGGAAGAACCCTCATCACGTAGTGCCTGGGAGTTTCACAAATGAGACTCTAGCTACCACATAACACAATGGCTACTGCTGTCTATAGCTCCCCAACGTCAGGAGTAGGCAGAAGCATTATTTCAGGATGGCTTTTTGTTTATAATAAAGGGAGGTTTTGAAAAATCACAGTACAACGGTTTTTAATGTCTGAGTTTGCAGTTTCCTTCCTTTCTTTCTTTCTTTCTTTCTTTCTTTCTTTCTTTCTTTCTTTCTTTCTTTCTTTCTTTCTTTAAGGCTAAGGCTAAAGGCAGCTGATAGTGGCCAGTCCTGATTGGCCAACATCTGTTTCTTTACAGGGACCTTACTTGCCAAGTAGCTGGACAGCAATACCCATTTGGTATTCATGGGAAGTGCTTGCCGAACAATAATGACAATAATTGCCTCTGATTCTTGTGTTTACAACACTGCCAAAGTATCATTAGGGCCTTATTTATAGATAATAATGCTTATTAATCACAAGTATTTGAATTTTGGAATGTATTAGATTAATATTCTTTTGTACCTCAGTTCTGTACTAATGCTGTGAAAGACATTTACTGAATGCAACTCATTGGGAATGCTTATTTTGAGCTGAAAAATAATGTGTGTAATTTGCAGGTGAAAGATAAAGAAATTACATGGCTACCTCACCACAGAGACCCAACAGCCAATGGGCAGAATCTGGCCCTACCTCTCAAATGAGAAGGAAAGAAAGCAAAGTAAATATGCCTTCCTTTTATTAATTTGTATTTATTTATTTTTTGTAAATACTTAGATGGAGACATTCCTGACAATGTGTGTGTCATTCTGTTACCTTTAACCTTCTGCGGATGGATCACTTTAAGAAAAGGCTCTGGGGGGAGGAATAGTTACTGTTTCCATAATAACTTCATAGTGCACATACATTTTTAAAACTCAGTGGGGGAAATGGGTGACTAATAAAGACTTACTTGTTACACGACCCTCCTTATTTATGAATCTCTTTCTACACATTTAATTTCTGTGCAGGCACATATGTAATCTGGTAAGTATTTTTCTATGCTTGCGTGTAACCAAAAATAATAGCCATTAGAAATTTCAAAGGAGTATCGCTGGTTTTTCCCCCCCTAGGTTAACACAAGGTCCGTTAGAATAATAAAAACAACTTTATAAATAAATAGACAGTATTACCAGTTCATGGTCCACTCGGCTGGCTCCTCTTTCCTGAAACTGTAACAACAAAAAAAAAGATGAAATCTGCTGGGTTTTCTTCTCCCCTAGCACACATTTTTATTTACGCTTGCAGTGTTCACGCTGTGTGTAGCTGAACAGTATTCAGCTTGTTTAATTAGGGGACTGCAAAGCAGAGGGACATGATTTGCCAGTAATTTTTCAGAATGAAAGCAAAGTTTATCAACAGAAAGTCCAGGTGCCCGGTCCTTTAACAAGACTCTCAACTAGATACCATTTTTAAAACCGCCTGTAATTAATGTCTACTAATGTTCTTTAGCTAAGCCCGTATCGGTTCAACACCATGCTACCCTACTGACTACATTAAGCTGTCTCCAGCCCATTGCCACCCACAATAATTAACCTCACCCTTTCTCCTGCTCTCAACTTTGTCCTCTGCATAAAGTGAGGGGGTTGCACCTTTAAATCCGCCAAAGAAAACTGTCCCTACAAGGAAAGCTTAGAAGGCTTGTTCAACCAATGTCTCCAAGTCGGATCATTCAAGGCAACTAAGACCCCAACTCATTACGTGTAAAACACTAACATAACTCACAGCTTCATGTAAACAATCTTCGCATTCCCAGTTGAGCCCTTTACTTTCAAAGCGTACAGTGATATATGCATGATTCTCCTGAGTCAAAGTAGGAAGGTGACCAGTTACCTAACAATTCAATGGGTATCCGTGGTAAGCCTGGTAAGCTGGGCCCCTCAACTCCCTCTATGTAAATATGGTGTAAATGTCCACAAGCACAATGATCTCAAGTCTGTCCAGGGGCATATGTCCGTCTCTGCTGACATTGCTTAGAAGTAAGCATCGAAGGATGGCTGACAGACTCACTCCAAGTCTTCCAAATTTACTTATAATAGCTAATTTAGATTGTACAATTTTCACTATTTTTTTTTTTTTAGCAGCAAAGAAGGAGGGAAGGCAGAAATACCTGAATTCTATGAAAAATTAACTCAATTCTCCAGTTTATTTTCCTTCTTCAGACATGGTCTGATCGTGTCTTTAAAAGATGCTGCTCCTTGGATGAGGAAAAAACTAGACTCTGAGAGGCCACAGATCTGTCCTAGGATAACTGACTGTGGACCATTGTTCTGGGAAGAAGGAGGCTGAAGGCCTCATACCTCCCTGTGTTTCTGAGACGCCTTACTACACATCTTACCCAGCTGCTTAGAGACTTGGCATGGAAGGCAGAGTATACAGCTATAGAAGAGAAAAATGGGGAGGGAAGGGAAGGGGGAGGGAAGAAAGAAAGAGAGATTAGTCTATGAATCTGAGTTTAAATTTGAAGGCATTGAGAAGATATTTCTTTATGAAAATTGGTTTGACAGAATAACTTATATTCCACCAACACCCTGCAGTTTTCTACGAGCCTAGTTGGATATAAAACTTGAGATCTGTCAACATTTTATAGTTACCCTGATTTAATAAGCATTTTCCCTTCATTTCTTTTAACTGCCAAATTTTTTAATGAAATGGAATCTTGGTGCCTACATTCTGGGGGTTTCTTATTTGCTACATTATAGTTCTGTCTGCTTTTAGACCGCGAATGCCAAAGCCTTTATTCCTACAAATCTCTCTACATGTGTAATTTGAGCTTGCCTAACTATTTCTTTACCCACTTCATTAATTAAATTGACAGAAAAGGTTATTTTCCCATGTTGTGGTGAATGACTCTTCAGATGAATTTTTGAATGAACATTTCACTGTCTTAAGTTAGTACATACCCCCATGTCCTTACATCACACCACAGCAGCAAACAGGAAACTTTCTTAAAAAGAAAAAAAAGCAACTCATCTTAAACTTCTAACTAAAGAAATATTTTTACTTCTTCTCAATCTTTGATTTTATTTTTTTTAATTTTTTGAATTGTGCTATGGCTATCATTTAATGTTGGACTTTTAAAGGTATTGAGAAATAAAATTCAAAAAATTATTAGGTTAAACTAATTTTCATTTCACACATTTGTCACTAATATTTGGAGACCACTGATGAGCTATAAACTTTTAAGTGCTCTTCCAAATAAACAGCAATAAATCGCACTGAGGAATCAGTATCATCATGAATGTATATATTTTGCAAGGCAAAATGTACTTTTATATAGGCTTAAAAAGTCAAGATTATTTTATAGTAGTTACATAAATAAATGAAATTCATGAAAAAGTTCCTGATCACAGTTTTCAGAAAGCTTCAAAATTTTATCAGTTTCATTTGTTCAACTAGGACCACTACCTCTTGAAAGAGAAAATGCAGGTCCGACATTTCTTTACATTTGGTTAACACAAATGAGAATTTGGACTCCTGCCAATGACTGTCAATTTATTCATTTTGACGGTAATCTTTAACAACAACAACAAAAAAAAGAAGCTTCCAAAAACTGAAGATTCAAAATATCACTTATAAGTACCAGGTACGTAACATGTCACCCTTATCCAAGCAAATAATTTCAAAAGCAAATACATGCTTCAAATTTGCTTCTTTAACTGTGTTTGCCTACAGACCACCTTTTAATGCACACAGAAGCCCACCCATAACAATAAATACCTTTAAAATTATTTCTTTATAATGAGGAAAATTAAATAAAATTGATGCTCTTTTTTTTTTTTCAATGTATTGGGAATTAACTTTTGGTCTAAGACAATAGCATTTAGTGTATGAAAAAAAGTCAAAGGTTATATCACGTTAGATGGAATATTTATAATTTAAATGTGCATTTTTAAAGGATGCTGTCATTTTTACTTTACATGAAACACATTATTTAAGTACATCGCACTTTTAAATGGGCTGTGCTTAAAATAGTACTAGGAACCTGTTCTTTTCTGGGGAGTCAGCTACCAAAAGCCCAATGCACATTGGAAGAGAAATTTTGAATTGTTTCAGTATCACACATTCAGTTCCTCTTGCTTTGAGTTGCTGCTATTTAATGCATTGTTAATCATAGAACTCAGTGTATTGCACATGGGCATGTTCTATGCAAATACATTCAGTTGGGGTATGTATATATTTTGTTATGTTCTGTACATAAACATCTACCCTTGTGCATATGTATATTTACATCATGTGTAAATATGTGGAGTATATTACCAAACTGTACTATACTTAAGAGGAGGAGGAGCTTCAAGGGAGTGCCAAGCAATATTTTAGTTAACTGTTAACTGAGTACATTTTTTTTTTAATGAAAGTCATTAAATTGTATTTTTGGTTTTGTTTTTCACAGTCCCAAAGGTGGGTGTTGACAGACATGATTATTTCCTGTTTTCCAAAAGGCCAGTTTTAAAATATTATGTTAACATCTGCTTTAAATAATTAAAAGTGGAACCATCCCCTTTGCATCTACCTTCTCCTAGAAAAGCCTGTGGGCAAAGTTCCTGATAAATAATTCAAAGAAAAAAACTTAACTTTGATTTCACAAACAAAAGTTCATCCACTGAAACACTAACATCCCAGCATTAACATGCTTTGTTAAAATGTGGCTGTCTCTAAATTATCTCATGAAAAGGACTGACTGACATTGTATCAAGATGCTGGCTGAGGATGGCCTCTTGAGTTAGGCTAGTGTCCGTCACAGTTACTCAGAGGTTTCTCCAGGACAGAAGGGTCTCAAAGAACTATGTAAAATCATCTAATATTATGAGGTCTAAGAAATAGATGTAGACCATATTTACTTATGGTGAAAATACACATATGCACAAGCATACATGTTTATGCATGTAACAAGATCTATACACAGCCCAACTGAATACATTTGCATAGAACATGCCCATGTACAATAGACCAAACTTCTATGGTTAGCAGCAGCAGCTCAAAAACAGAAGAAAGGGAATCTTACTCATACTGAAAAATACCAAAGGTAGTTCCTAATTATTAGAAATAATTGGACACAAATGTACAGTAGAGGGTAAGTGTAAGCAAGCATGAGGTTTCTTTCTATGTTCTTCAGAAATCTAGTGTTATAAAAATGCATTTAGGTTCACAGCCCAGAGGAGAAGAAATCCTTTCATGTGTTTATAAATACCCTGTCCTGTCTCCCCTTGAGAAGTGAACAAAACTGGACGGGACACAGAAAGGAGAGGGAAAAAGTTCCTGGTTAATGATTTAAGAGAGAGGAATTTATTTTGCCCCAACTTTCCTTCAACTAGTCCACTTTTTTCTCGTGGAGAGATAATTGACAACCCCTGTTTTGTATGAAATTATGGAAATCACAGACTAGAAGAATAGGAAGTCATTATTTCAGAACTGAAAAGAGGTAGGTGTCTTTACTTCCTCTTAAAATTTCCCATTACTGGAAAGGAGCCAGAAAGTTGAAACGGTGCAAGACAGACCATGATTGTGGGCCGAAGCCCTCCAAAAAAAAAAAAAAAAAAAAAAAAAAAAAAAAAAAAAAGCCCAAAACCTTTTAGTCACAGTCCTTTAGACCAAGGCAAGAGAAAACCAAACTGCTACCCTAAACTCCCTAAAAAGTGGTTTCTGAGTGCATGGGCCCTAGGCTAAAGCAAGACCAAGCTGTATGATGCTGTCTGTTAGCTAGTATTGTCCCTCTAGGCATAACTTTGGCTCACGTGGAGCCGGCTGTCCATAACAGCCCTGGACCACGAGGGACCACAAGGGAGATCTCTGGGGATCTGCAGATGACCTAACCGAAAGAGGGAGACGCACAGTGGATAGAAAACAAGCCTGGGGCAGACGGGGACTCTAAGCTCTGCACTATAGGTACCCACACTGGCGGGAAAACGACTAGCACTGAGAATCCTGCTATGCCTCCTGTCGTGCCTCCTGTCCTGCCTTTCCAAGCCCTGCCCTGGCCTGCCCTGGCCAGCGCTGCCCTGCGCGCGCGCCTCACTCACGCGCACACGCCTTAGCACACGCACACACCCGATCACGCACACTACTCCCAGTGTCTCTGGCCAGACCGTGGGGCAACGTCCCTCTTTAAGGAGCGACGGCCCTGCCCTTCCTAGCCCAGCCCCCGCAAGGGAGCAGAGAGACACTGTGGGCTCTGGAGAGCGTGGGCCGCGGCAGAAGAGGCACGAAGGGCAGGTGGCTGCAGGGGCTTTTCAGTGAAGGGCGTGCAGCGGCGGGAGGGGTGCAAGAATCTGGGGCTGGGGGTGCCTTCTTGGTGGTTCTTTTCCGCAGCCGCAGGGGACTCGCCTTGAGGAGGGCACTATGTGCCTGGTCGCAACACCTAGGTTGGAGCTGTGCGCGCGCATGGGGGAACCTGGCTGGCATACCCGCAATTGAGTGACCCAACGCGGCTGGACACAAGCGCGTGCCCTCTCCGAGCCCGCCTGCAGAGGGCGCCCTCACGGTGGCGCCCGTAGGGCTGGCCCGTCATCCCCCAAAGCACTAGGACTAGCTCCTTCCTGGGGGTTCGGAATGGTATGGTCACACTAGTGACCATCTAAGGCCAGGAGATGTCACAGTTCGCAATCCTTTTTGTTTGCTTTCTATGCTCCGTAGCTAGAAGACGCCTGGGTGCAGGATGCAGGGAGAGATAGCCTGCAGACCAAGTGATTCTGCCAAGTCACAACTCCACTGCGTGTTGGGGGCGGGGGGGGGTGTCTTTTTTCTGGAAGAGCTTCACAAGGCTAGAAAAGTTTTCTACCACTTGGGACGGGGGCGGGAGGACACAGAAAGATGAAGTATAAATCTTGCTTCCTAGGGATGGCCAGAAAGTATTAGAAATCTCGTGGACAAGCTGTGCCCACGGCTTCGCTGCCTCTTACCGAACAGCACGCAAGCTCTTTCACCTGAGGCTCCCTTAGGAACCTCACAAACAGTCTGGGCTTTAGGCTGAAGGAGGAAATGACCCTGTAGACATCGTGCCCCCAACCACATTCCCGAAGGAACAAGTTCAGGACTTCACAAGGACATCGATCGAGGCTTGACTGGACCCTGGACTTCTCCAGGTACTAGTGAGCGGACCCGGAGGAAAGTGTCTTAGTAAAACTGAGACCAAATTTTTTGACACTCCAAACCAGAGTAGCTCTATCCCCTCCTCACTGCAGTTCAACTGAGCTTGAGAGAGTGACATCCCTCCCCACCCTACTCCCGATGCCTTTCCCATACCTAGCAGCCAAGCCAGGGCCAGGGATGTACAGAAAAAAATTTAAAGACACCCCATCTTATAAATATGAGAATTTCATCAGGCAGCACAGATTACTCAAAGCGTTCCGTTTTTCTGCGAGCCAATTTTATTAGGATTTATTCTCATTTGTGCTCGACTTCTCTGGGGAAATAATGCTTTGATTAATGTAATCCTGGCCCAGGATCCGCCTCACGCCCCTCGACCCTCTCCCAAGAGAAAGGGCCTGTTTGACAAACAATAACAGAGGCGCAACTCTTGCAATCTGCCCACACCTTTGGAGGTGGCTGGGAAGAGGGCGACACTAGTTCACACCCAACTAGATAAAAGCAGTGTAGAAGGAGGGAAAGAGAGGGCTCTGTGGTGGCGAACTTTACAGACACAGACGCAGAGCAGAGCCCTAGATACCTAGGCGGGAGGGGGGAAGGGAAGGCTCCTGGGCTAAGGCAGGAGCCTCGGAGTGGAAATGAGTGCGTGGATTCCAGTGCGCGCCTCTCCTCTGCTCGCTCCCAGTATCTACTTCTTTTGTCCCTCGCCACAGGCCTCCACAGCAGAGATCTGCGCGCTGCGGTTGTGCAGCTTGACCCCAAGGGTATATCCACAGCGCCCACCCGCGGCCCCAAAGCACCTAGAGAGCAGATCCTACGGGTTAACCAACCACACCAACCTGAGACGCCCTACAGTCGCCAAAACCCGAACCAGAAGCCCAGATTCTGGGACCCAATTCAATGGTTTTTCTCATCCATCAATCCTAACATGCATCCATCCATACTTGCATGCATACATGCATGCATGCATACCATACAAATCGGTGGACAGACGGCGCAGATAGTTCTTTGCCCAGCTATGGGCTGAGAACGGGCGCCCCCTTTGCAGTCTCTTGCCTCCTGTTCAACCAAGACCCCCTCCGCGAGGAGAGAACAGCTCAATTACGGAAAGGAGCAAAGAAATGAAATCCCGGGCTCAAATGCCCTGCCCACCGGAGCTTCTCTGGTCCCCCTTTCTGTGGTGCGTTCCCCACCCCCACGGTCCCCAGCTCAGGGGCGGTCGGGGACGCGCGGCGGTGCTAGGGGTCCTGCCCCGCTCCGCGGGAACAAAGCCCGCCGCGGGAGCTCGTGGCCGCGCTCAGAACGGGTGACAAAGGCAGGCAGGCGGTGCCAAGCTCCAAGGCAGCGCTCCTATGGCCGGGCGAGAAGGAGGCCCCAAAGATGGGTACAATTTGCACCCAGATTTTTCTGGGCTTCTGTGTGTGTGTGTGTGTGTGTGTGTGTGTGTGTGTGTGCCCAAAGACCTGTTGGGTGACTCCGCTTTTATCTATCTGGTCCTGCAACCTCACTGGTCTTGCTGGGGTTTTTTTCGTGCCCGTTTCAGTCTCCTCAATCTAGCCCAGCTTTTTTCTCTACCTCACTCCTTTTACCTCGGCCCCCTTTCGCTTTGAGGGCTAGCTTTTTTCCCTTTTTTCTTTCCCATGGAAAAGCACTGTTAACCGGATTTGAACATAGACCGCTCTATGTTCAAATAACACTCTAAAAGACCTTTCTGGGCAGTCACTGGCAGAAAGGGGGGAGTAATGGGAGCCTTTTAATTTTATTATGCAAACTACACTCTAAATAAAATAAAATGCCCTTAGAATGCGTTCGAAGAAAGACAGACTTAGCCCTAAGGCCCAACAGATTCCTGCCGAATTCGGCAAACGTCCCTGTCGGCTCCCACAAATCACTTAAATGGTAGGGTCGGGGAGGAGAGAAGAACAACCTCCACTGTGGAATGGAAGTCCCATTTCACATGAGAATTGGAGCTCAAGTCTCCTGGGGAAAAAAGTTCTAATCATACATTCTAACCCTGGGTGGGAATTGCTGCCAAGACCCTACCAATAAAATCGAACATTTTTTTTAAATTTGGGGTACTTTTAATGCTGTTTGTTCCAAGCAAAATTTTACTTGATCAGTTTTGTGAGATAAAAATAAAAAAGAACACAGTCCTCGGCATTTGACAGTACATGCCGTGACTTCTGGGTGATTTTTGTGCCCTGGTTTAATACTAAATTAATGTTTGATGTTTATCAACTGTCGCTCTGAGCCAGGGATCCTCTCCTCGGGCTTTAGTAACCAGAGTCCCTGCAGAGAATTTAAGCAGAAAGGTGAATATGGAAAAGCAATACTGGACACACAGGAAGCCATTGTGAGCAAGATCACATCATTCTAACACCTTGGCTTCCATCAAGTAGTTTAGTGGCTGAAATTATACTCTTGCAAACTGTGGCATATTAGAAGCAGCAGTTCTCTGTGAGTACATCCGCCAGTGTATTTTTTAAGTAGAAAATTTTTCTTGAACACACCAGTAAAGCAGGGCTGTCCCAGACAGGCGGTGAATTGGGTGGGACCCCAGGGAAGGAGCAGAGCTGAGGAGTGAAGGCTCCAGCAGCACCGGAGAGAAGAACCACAGAAGCAGTGTTTGGCAGAGATGTGAAAAGAGCAGCAGCCATCAGCTCGAAATGCCCGATCTTCACCAGGCTCCTCAGACAGTAGCTAAGGTCAAATGTCAAAACAAAACAGCAACAAGAAAAAGGCACCAAAGTACAAGAATTGCTTTCTTCTCCATCCCAGCACTGTTGCTTGGGCCTCAGAGAAGATGCTGTAAAACTTAGAGGCAATGCTTGGTGGGGGAAGACCAAGAGCAACTCCAATCTCTTAGGACCAATGCAAGAATGTAAACTCCAGACACATCTCTCAGTTCATAGTTCTGGGCTTTTGTTGTTTTTTTTTTTTTTTTTTTAATAGCATACACACACCAAATTTACCTTGAAATATTTTTCTAGCTAGGACATACCCACGTCTGTCGCTAATGAATCATATTTTCACCATCACCTCTAGCCTATCAGCTGGGCTCTGTGTTACCTAGTTCTAGGAGTTGAAATTTGAAAGAGACCATGATGTCGGGGAGCACAGGAAGGGTGGTGAAGGGCAGCCAAGAATAATCCATTAGTTGCAGCTTCTCCAGCAATTGGGAGAGAGCATTACCAGACTTGACAGCTAGAGTGAGCAAACAGTTGGAAATGGGTTGCTTCAAAGGCTCATACAAGATTACCAACTAAGTTACTGTGCTTTCTCAGTTTATTTTCCACAATTAGAAATGCCCTGTAGTTCAAGAAGGAGAGAACTTACTTTAAAGAACCATAGTTTCTTTAAATGCATAATTACTCCTTCGAACCGTTCTGAAGAAACCTAAGTGCTTGTCCCTTCCTTCAGGTCATAGAAACCAATTATTAAAGAGACACAAAGCGGGGGTTGGGGAGTAACGAGTGCATACTCCAAAACCTTAGCAATAGTAAGAAACGACTCATCCACTATCCACCAAATAAAGCCTCTTTCCTAACCAAAAGCCAGTGTTGCAGAGCCCTCTGCATTTGTATAAGCCATACAGTACAGGCTGTGGGTAGGCTGGGCATTTATTTTAATGTGTAAATGCTAAGAGAAACTGCTTCCCTGTTGTGCTTTATTGGACTGCCTTATCATTGGCAAATGGAAGCAAATGAGGACGTGCCCATTTCACGTTGGGCACATCTGACTCAGGTAATTTTCTACATTCTCGAATTTGGCAAAAAAAAAAAAAAAAAAAAAAAAAAAAAAACACTATCCTCAACAATGAAGTCTGTAGCTTTTGCCAAGACCTTCGGGTCTGGATTTATATCCACCTTGATTATTCCCACCCCAAAGTCATTTACAGAGTTCTAACATGGTCTCTGTAAAACAGCAATTAACTTGTTGCTTTACCCCAAATTCTTATATTCTGTTTCTTTTACTGAAAGTTATCTCAATCTATGGAAACCATTAGGGTTCCCTCCACTTCCCTGTTCTTTCGGATATGTTTTTGAGAAAGAAAAAGAAAAGCAGCCGCTTATACAACCACAGCTCCAAGGAACCATAACACAGGAGAGTGTGCCGTAGAAAGCATAGAGAGGCCTTCACCAATGTTTTGCGATATGAATGAATTTTTTTTTTAAAGTGTCCTTCCCAACTAATACATTCCGAATGCCTTGAACAACCCTGGGCATGCAAAGCAAGCTAAGCTCTGGGACTTGTCCCATTCTGTGGACTTTCTCCTAGAAATCTTTTGTCTGCAATGCAGAGCTGAGGAAGAAAGCAGTGTTTGTGTTCAAATGACCATCTCCCCAATTCCCCACTTGGTTTTATGAGCACAAACCTGACAGTGCATTTCCTGACTCCAAATGTGTAAGGTCCAGGGTGAAATCATATGGTTTAAGTGTATCTGAGCGAGTCTCTCCTGCTTACATGATTCCTATAATCTTTCGAACCTAGATGAACTCGCACTTCAATCCAACCCTGACCTGCTAAAATTAGTTTCAAAGAAAAACTTAAGGCTGAAGCCTGGTTGGCTTGGAGCAGTGTTGAAAAGAAGCCAGTGGCAACAACCCCCACCCCTAGAGAAGCAGCAGATCTATCAGAAAGGTCAGGCTTTGTGACTCTTATTCACAGGTGCCGTCAGCTGCACTGTGGAAGCCAGAGTCACACCCTAGTCACTCCAGCCTTGTCTTTCTTAGTAACTCTCTAAATCTCCTTGGGAAAACTGTTTGAGACAAACTGACTAAATCCTCAAAACCAACTAGGATTTGCTCTTCACTGTTTTAGGTAGCCTCCTGCTTTGCTACAGAACTTTTTCATTCTTTGTTACAGTTTTCATTGGTAGCACACATACACAAAGGGGGAAAAACAGTGGAGGCAGAAACTTTATGCTCCACTAAAACTCCTCTTTATCTGTCCTTAAAAAGGTTCAAGTCCACGGTTACCTCTACCCTCTGTCTAGCTTGTATTTTCCTTTCTCTGCAAAGCCTTTCAAGGCTAACTGTTAAATCCTTTGAAAAACAGTAAGAATGAAAGTAGCTACTAGGTATCAAATGGACTGAATGATCCCAGGCACCTGTTATATCCAGAAGACCCTAAGTTTTACCCTATTGTAAAATTATGTCCTGATGAGAGGACCATCAAATTTACATATACATCAGAATCAAATTACAAAAAAAAAATAATCACCATTATCACCCTGAAAAATAGTTTCTTAAGTAACCTATACTGTAAGTAACAGGATTTTTTAACTGCTCTCTCTCTCTCTCTCTCTCTCTCTCTCTCTCTCTCTCTCTCTCTCTCTCTCTCCCTTCTTTCCAGCCCATTTTGTGAAGAGTCCTATCCACACTTTTCAGAGAGAAATGAGGAAATAGTTTCAACATTCTCTGGCTTCCTTGGCCATTTACAGACGTGGCTAGTGTGGGAAAGATCACTGTTCTGGTCTTTTAAAATCCTGTGTTGTCCAATGGTTTCCTTTCTTCCCTTGAACAAGCACAAGAAAGGTAAGGGTGTTTGTTTCCTGGCAAGTTTGGAAAGACAGATTTGCTTTTAAACTGGCTACATTTTCCTCAGCTGCTGCTAAGTCGGGTCAGTGCGCCCCCTGCCGACTAGTGGATAGGGTACTGCTAAGCAAAGTTTATTTTGTTCAGTAAACCGTGTCATATAAAATTAACAACAACCAATAAAATTAGCTTATATGTTTCAACTGTAAAAGTCTAAAACAAAATAAAGCTAGTTTTAGTGGTCCTAGGAATCTCTAGTTTGGCTTCTCCTCTTTGGCTGAATCAAGTCCTTTTATCTAAAGCCCAGTGCACAAACATATAGCTTAATGTGACTAGTGTTCTTCCTTTTATTTCTTTCTCTATGGCAACCAATATGCTCCGCTCAGAAATGTTCCCCATCAAGGAAACAAATGATCTTCAGGGAGCAGTTCTATGTGGCATCTGGTCCAATGGAGCAGACAGAGTTAACCCCAGTCAGAGGCAAGGCTGTAAACAAGGGGAGGAAACCTGGTGATTCTGAGCCCCTCCCCAACTGACACCTCTTCCTCTCTCATTACAAACCACTGCATTGATTTAGCATCAACTGTTTCCAAATAAATTACCAATTCAAAATTGCAAGGTGTTCTGTATACAAAAGTGCAGTATAATTTCAGACATTTGACACCCCCCCCCCCAATGTGGATTTCTTCAAAAGAACAAATCCAAGAAGCTTTTAAAAAATCATCCCCAGACTAATTTCACTGAAGTAAGATAATCACACTGGCCTGGACTTGCATAGCTATTTCTTTCGGCCATATTTATTTAACTAAGTACACCCTTAAATTTTATGAAAGCCTGGGATAGGGATAAGGAGGGATAGATCTGACTGTCAGAAATAGAAAACATGGAAAATCTGGTACTCTATGCTGAAGCTCCAGAGTCCTTAGGGAGTGGAGAGCCGGGATGTCCTGGTTAGTTTTGATTGATCACCTTCTTTCTGATGGCTTTTCACTACTGAGCCAGGAACTGCAGCACACCGCCTGCTCCCCAGTTGCAGCTTTAACCAGGGGGACATTGACTTCCTGCCTCTTCTCCCTCACCACCCTTCCTTGTCTCTAGCCCTCTGCCCTCTGGTTGCCAGCCCCCTCCCCTCCTCATTGGATCCTACAGCCCCGAGTCCTAATCTGGGCAGACTCACAGTTCAATCACCCCCACCAACGACAGGCCAGGCTTCTCCCTCTTCAGCCCTGATTCTCTGGGGGAAAATTCCAAATAAGAAATATTTATATACTACATGTTTAGTAGGCAACTCGTTTCTAGGGTTTACCCCTCCCATGATCAACAATTAAAATTAATAGACACCTCTGTCTCTGTCTCTCTCTCTGTCTCTCTCTCTGTCTCTCTCTCTCTCTCTGTCTCTCTCTGTCTCTCTCTCTCTCTCTCTCTCTCTCTCTCTCTCTCTCTCTCTCTCTCTCTCTCTCTCTCTCTCTCTCTCTCTCTCTCTCTCTCTCTCTCTCTGAAGGGTAAAGCTCTCACTGTGAGGCCCATTGGAATCAGTCCATCTTTTTATGTATTATTTTAGCAACGTCAGACCTGTTTTACTCAGTCCCTCCGACACGCTTTTCCTTCCCCTCTACTCCCCAAGCAATGAAAATAAAGCTTCCAAACCTTCAAGAACATAAACAAATACACCAGAAAGGAAGGAAAAGGAAGAAGCAGAGAAAGAAAAAGCAAACAAACAGAACAACAACGAAAAACACTTACCCAGCAAATTCCCAAGGTTAGACTTTTAAATAAAAGGTGGTGGTTGATTTTTTTGTTGTTTTTTGTTTTTTGTTTTTTTGTTTTTTTAAATAAGGTGCCTGGAGGGGTAGAGGAGACGGCGTATTCTCTACTCTCCAGAGCCGAGGAGGCATCCTTAGCCTTCCCTTTACACTGACTCCTCTAAGCCCGGTTCTCACTCGTCTATTATTTTCACCAAAATATATGAAAATGTATGCAAATGAAAATCAGCACTAACTGTTCTCCCCTTGTTATATACTTTGGATTTTTTTTTCCAGACAAAACAATCACACTCTGCAGAGGGAGGGGGCGGATGGGGTGGGGCGGGAGTGGGGGGGAAGCTGGGGAGCGATTTGAGAACTAAGTACGTGGGGGGGGGAGGGAAGAAGGGGACAGACCTGGGAACAGAAGTGCGTTTCTGTTATTGAGGAGCACAGTGTTTGGGGGGCTTCCCGAACGTGCACACCCTCCTTGCAAAGAGAGAAAGTGGATCTGTTTGCAGAGGCGCTATCCCGTTTCATCAGGCCACCTGAGACGGCTTTTGAAAGCGTGTACTGTGAAACTCATAGCAGTAATTTAGACAAAATCCTCACTGTATATTAATGAAAGGCGGCCCCGTGGCTCTGTTCCTATCCTCCCCATTCAGTGTAAACAAAACCACGAGACTCTTTCGGTTTTTGAGCCGGATCCAAGCAAAATCGGCAGGAAAGGAAAACACGGGGTGCTGGCACCGACTATTCAAACGTCTGCACCTGGAGATCTCAGATTTATTCAATGAAATCTGTGTTCCATCTTTTATATATACATATACGCATATATAAATATAAAAAGGAACCTTTTGGAAGGGAGGGGGAATCCGTTCTGTTTGGGGCTTTGATTACTGCTGCTTTTTAGATCTGTTCCTACGATGGTATCTTTTCACCCGGCAAGCAGGAGCTGGACTCGATCCTACATAAATGCTCCGCGTCCACAGTTAATCTCGAGATCACGCAGAGGGCTAGGAGGCTGCTGCCGAGCTGGAGAGCTCCCTCTGTAAGTGAGTTCACCTAAGTGAGCTCACTAGAGGAATTATGCATCGCGGAGAAGGCAGGCCAGTTCTTTACATTCGGAGCACACCGGCCGCCGGGTTACGTTCTCTGCTGCTGCTTGGGCTGGGGACTGTAGACTGCAGGCCGGTGCCCTGCAGCTGAGGGTGCGGGGTGCAAGCACACGCACACTCATTAAGAGTCGTGTATTTATTGAATGTCCGAATTGGGTTAGTTCATTGGAAATCCCCAAGGAGGATTTAATTTGCCCTTGTTTTCCTTGCCACTTTCTCTTTTTTCTTGGTTCGCTGAGGTTCCTCTGTGCGGCGTTTCCGCTTGGCCGCGTCCCCCCACACACACACACCCCACCCCACCCCCTCTTCTCCCGCCTACCGGGCGCACTTCTCTTCCCCCCCCCCCCCCCGTCCCCGTCCCCTTAACTCTTTCAGCTGGGTTGCGGCTGAGAAGGCACTTGTCGCCAGCGGTCACAGCCACCTCGCAAACCTGAGACCCAAAGAAAGGGGAAAATAAAGCGCCCCCATGCCCAAGAATAGCAAGAGAGTAAAAACCCCACCAATGAACACACACACGCACTCACTCACGCACACACACACACACACACACACACACACACACACACAGAGTCAGCGGTGAGGGGTGGGGGGGTGGAGGCAGCTAGCGGCCCTCGGCCCTCTAGGCGAGCTGAGGCAGACACTGCATTTTAAAGGCATTGGGATCGAATACACTTACGATGAATCTAGGGGGACGGTCGGGCTGATTGCCTTTCAAATACCTCGCGTGGCTTCGTTGACCGGCACCCTCCAAACTCACAAGGGCACGCATGATACTTGCAAGAATCCCAGAGGAGGGTGGGTGGGAGGGAGGAAAGGAGGGAGAAGGAGAGAGGGAGAGGGGTGGGGGGAGAGCGAGCAGCCGCAGCAAGCGGTCCGTCTCGCACGCGCGGGCCCCGCGCTGGTACAGGGCTGCAGGTTTCCCAGCTGATGGCATCCGAGAACTTAAACAAAGAGGGTCGCCGCCGGCGCGCCGGGGCTGCACAAAGTTGCAGTGGCGGATTTCCAAGAAGCTTGGCCACAGGAGCTCTGCGCGAGGCAAGCCTTCCTTTTCCACCTCCCGCAGGACGGAGATGGGGGCCCGGGCGTGAAGGGAAGAGGAAACTTTGAAACCAGTGGGGACACATCTGTCTATAGGTATTAGCTTGAACTGTACATCCGCGGCGCGCGCTTTACAAATCTCTCGCGTGGGGTTGGGGTGCGACCCACTAGGTAGAACGGGTAGGCTGCTATTTTTCATTATTTTCCCCCCTCTTCATTTTCCTTCTGGTCCCTCTTCTCCCCGCCCCCTCCTTTTCTCTTCCATATCTCCCCCCTCCCTCCACCACTACCCCCCCCCAGACCAATCGCGGACGCTGGGAGCCGCCAAGGGAACGCAGACGTTTGGGCCGGACACTAAGAGTTAAGATGTGGCGAAGGGGTGGAGCGGAGGGGGGGGACGACGAAGGGGGCGGAGGGGGAGGGGCGTGGAGGGGAAAGTGGCGCGGAGGAGGGAGGCTGGGGGGGGGGACGACAGATTTCCAGCTTCTACGACGCTCTGCCTAAATTAAAAAGCAACCAATCGGAACGGCCGGAAGGGGGGCCAGGCGTCCTAAGCCAGTCATTCTAGGCCTGCCAATCACCCAGCGGGTAGCCAATCAGCAGGGGCCCTGGTGCTCGACTTCCTTGTATTTGGGAAAGTGTGGTGGTGGGTGCGCGCTTGCGGCGGAGGGTAAACATTCGACAGTCCCTGCTCTGAGAGGGAGGGACGGAGAGCGAACTGTCAGATCCTAGCGGGAGCGGGCGCTCGAGAGAGGGAGAGAGAGAGAGAGGGAAAGTGAGACAGAGAGAAAGAGAGAGAACCCGGGCGCAGAGCTAGCTCCGGCTGCAACTCTGCCCCGGCACGCCTGCTCCTGCGCCCGCCGTCGGGTACTATAGGAGCGGTACAACGTGCCCACAGGAGTTGGTTGTGTATCAAGGATCCCCTGTATGCACACACACACATCTCCACCTCCACCAATGCACTCTTCTTCCTCCTCCTTCTCCAGACAACTGCCGGGGAAAAAATAAAACATCAACCCCAACCTTCGGCAACAAGGTAACAGAACAATTCGACATTTTTTTTCCTGTTCAATTTTTGCCTTGTTATATTTGTTTCCTAATTTCTACCCAAAAGGAAAGATGTCGCACCAGACTGTGAGTGTTGTGAGGAAAATGAAAAGGGACTCTTGTTTCAGAGGCGTCCAAGAGCTCCAGCAATAACAACTTCAGAGAAATGCACCATCGCAAGAAGTTTTCCTAGGACAAAACAAAACTTGAAAGGAGAGAACCAGAGGGGGAGAACAGGAGCCAGCCTCCCCACTCCGCAGACCGGAGCCGCCAGCATCACCACGCCTGTAAGGACCGGAAAAGTTTTACTATAGTAAGGGGAAACAGTAATATGTGCTGCTGAAGATCAGGGAAGACAGCGGACCAACAAGGAGCGGCCGGATTGCTGGCCACCCACAATTTGGCCAAGGAAGAAAGGAACCGCTTCGTCCTTTGTTGTCTCCCGTGAAACCTTCGCTTAGCAGGTGGACAGAGCCCTGTGCCGGGGCAGAGTCCGCACCCGCCCGAGGACAAGAGGAGCAGCGGAGCCCCTGCTCCCGGAGAGAGCGCCCGAAGTACGGGTCCCCGCCCCAGTGGGCGAGCCTCTCTGGAGCCAGCCGATTGCTCCGGGCCAGGGGGGAGACCACGACCCCCCCTGAAGGGGCTGGCCACGGAGCTCGCCGGGAGAAGCGATCCCCCATCCACAGGGCGCTGCTCCTGCTGCAGCGGCGGCTGCTGCTGCTGACCGAGGCCAGCCGGCGACCCCCGCGCCCTGCCAAGCGGCCTTGCAGCTGCAGCCCCGGGCCGCGGCGGCGGCGGCGGCGGCGGCGGGGGCGGAGGCGGCGGAGGAGGAGGCGGCGGAGAAGGCGGCGGGGCCGGCGGGGACCCGGGGCGGGGGAGGAGGAGCGGGGGGAGGAGGCGGGAGGCGGGGGGGCGCGGCGGCGGCGGCGGCGGCGGCGGCCGCGGCTGCTGCTGCGGCGGCGGCGGTGGTGGCGGCGGTGGGGTGGCGGGAGCGGAGCGGCATGGCCACGGCGGCTTCTAACCCCTACCTGCCGGGGAACAGCCTGCTCACGGCCGGCTCCATTGTGCACTCGGACGCGGCTGGGGCGGGCGGCGGCGGAGGGGGCGGCGGCGGCGGCGGCGGCGGGGCGGGGGGCGGCGGCGGTGGCATGCAGCCGGGAAGCGCCGCCGTGACCTCAGGCGCCTACCGGGGGGACCCGTCCTCGGTCAAGATGGTCCAGAGCGACTTCATGCAGGGGGCCATGGCCGCCAGCAACGGCGGCCATATGCTGAGCCACGCGCACCAGTGGGTCACCGCCCTGCCCCACGCTGCCGCTGCTGCCGCCGCTGCTGCCGCCGCCGCCGTGGAAGCCAGCTCACCGTGGTCGGGCAGCGCGGTGGGCATGGCCGGCAGCCCCCAGCAGCCGCCACAGCCGCCGCCGCCACCGCCGCAGGGCCCCGACGTGAAGGGAGGCGCTGGACGCGAAGACCTGCACGCCGGCACCGCGCTGCACCACCGCGGACCGCCGCACCTTGGACCCCCGCCGCCGCCCCCTCACCAGGGACACCCAGGGGGCTGGGGAGCCGCAGCTGCCGCTGCCGCTGCCGCCGCCGCCGCCGCTGCCGCCGCTCACCTCCCGTCCATGGCGGGCGGCCAGCAGCCGCCGCCGCAGAGTCTGCTGTACTCGCAGCCCGGAGGCTTCACGGTGAACGGTATGCTGAGCGCGCCCCCGGGGCCCGGCGGTGGCGGCGGTGGAGCGGGCGGTGGAGCCCAGAGTCTGGTCCACCCCGGGCTAGTGCGCGGGGACACGCCCGAGCTGGCGGAACATCATCACCACCATCACCACCACGCGCACCCGCACCCGCCGCACCCGCACCACGCGCAGGGACCCCCGCATCACGGAGGTGGCGGCGCGGGGCCAGGACTCAACAGCCACGACCCGCACTCGGACGAGGATACGCCGACGTCTGACGACCTGGAGCAGTTCGCTAAGCAGTTCAAGCAGCGGCGCATCAAGCTGGGCTTCACCCAGGCGGACGTGGGGCTGGCTCTGGGCACGCTCTATGGCAACGTGTTCTCGCAGACCACCATCTGCCGCTTCGAGGCCCTGCAGCTCAGTTTCAAGAACATGTGCAAGCTCAAGCCGCTACTGAACAAGTGGCTGGAGGAGGCTGACTCCAGCACCGGCAGCCCCACCAGCATCGACAAGATCGCAGCGCAGGGCCGCAAGCGCAAGAAGCGGACCTCCATCGAGGTTAGCGTCAAAGGCGCGCTGGAGAGCCACTTCCTCAAGTGCCCTAAACCCTCGGCGCAGGAGATCACCAACTTGGCCGACAGCCTGCAGCTGGAAAAGGAGGTCGTGCGGGTCTGGTTCTGCAACCGACGCCAAAAGGAAAAACGCATGACGCCCCCTGGCATCCAGCAGCAGACGCCGGACGACGTCTACTCGCAGGTGGGTACCGTGAGCGCTGACACACCGCCACCGCACCACGGGCTGCAGACCAGCGTGCAGTGAATGCCAGGGCGCGCAGCGCGAAGAGGGCCGCCGCCGCCACCATCTCCGCAGCCGCCGTCAGCACCGCCATGGTCGCCGCCGCCGCCGTCTCCGAGCCACCGCCGAGAACCACCGCTGCTGCTGCCGCTGCGCTGCCGCCGCTGCCGCCGCCGCCGCCGCCGCTGCCGCCGCCGCCGCCGCCGCGCAGACCCAGCACCTGGCCAGTGCCAGGGCGTCTAGGCCTCCTCCCCTCCGCCCAAAGACAGGCGTGCCACGGCCCTAGGAGGGGGAAGAACAGCTGGAGACCGATGAGACTCTTTCTGAAGTCCAAGGAAGGAGGGACCAAAAAAAATTTTTAAACATAATAAATACCAAGACTGTTTTATATGCATATATAACAAACAAAACCGGAAGAGGAAAAGGGGGCGACAGGGACATCTCGTTTATACTGTGGTGGTGTTTTGTTTCTGTTTTGAACGCACCGAAACTGCACACTTGAGGTACTGTCCACACCGAGATGTCCTGCATGGCGTCAGTGGAGAGCACCTGCCTCTGAGATAAGAGAGAGACCCCTCCCCTTTCTTCCACTTCTTCCAAAAGGGCTGCCTAAAAGATCCATGGAAACTTTCTTTATTGGGAGCGACCTGGAAAGAAAGACACACCAGGTTTCCTGCAGGTCTGACTGCTCCTGGACAGTGTTTTTCTTGGCCATATTCAAGTCTTTGGGGAACAAATAAATCAACAACTAAGAAATGGGAAGAAAGGAGAAACAGAGTCTGGGGGAAAAGATTCACAGCTTCTGAAGTTCAGTGACTGAACAAGAAAGCCAAAAGAAAGCATCCTCGCAGTAAACTTGGAAATAAAATCATCGCGAAAGAGCCAAGGCTAGGTGAGGCTGAAGGGTAGGTATGTCCAGCCACAATCCGCTAGCGGAGAGGGCACAACAGCGGGGGCCAGGGCCCAGCCTTTGAGACCGCCCAGAAGGGCCAGGCCTCCACCACCGAAACCCGGGCTTTGCCGACTGCCGCTCGGGGTGGACCATGCCTAAAGATTCCGCCGCTAATATTTTTTTTATTAACATTTTTTATTTTTTATTTCTGGACTGACTCCGATAAAAAGGTGTGGAAAGACAGCACCAACCGCGCACTTCCCTTGACTTCTGCCCTCAATCCGTTGCCAACTTTGATTGAATGGGTGCTGCGGATGTGATTATGTAATACTGCCATTTCCAAGCAGTGTTTTTGGTAGGTTTTAATAAACAGACTTTTCAAATGACGGCAATATAGAATCGTTAGATCCGTTGTTGATCTAAAAATATTTGCTTTATATTTTCATTAAATGACTTCTTTTAATATTTTATTCAAAATACTTATGAACTGCTGCAAAACGGTAATTTATTTTTCCCCAGATCTTGTATTACGTGTTTTTTTCAGACGAGCACAAATCAAAATGAAATGAAAATATGGACAGTTGTTAGGTAATAAGGGTATCTTTTGATGTGATCATTTGATTGTAATTTAATTTGAGTAGTGATTCCGTAAGAGCTGATTGAGAAAATAAATTTGTTAGAATGAAATGGTCTGTGTCTGATGCATAAACACTGTGTGGGAAGGAAAGAGTTGTCTAGAAAATATTTTTTTACTAATGCAGATCCTTAAGTCATAGCATTAAGAGAGCGGAGCTTCCCCATGCAAAAAGGTATGTTTGAAACCTCCAGAACAGGCTAGGGTTGCTAAACTATCCATGCTTTAACAATAGTGGTTATTCACTCCTTGTTGATCCATCAATTTCACAATATTCTCTTTACCCTCAGTTTCAATGGGTGTCTCTAGTGTTTTTGCTGAGTTATCTATAGATGCTAGCCATTTCCTTGAAACTACCTGTGTTTTTGCTATATCACCAGTGAAAATATGCCCACCAGTCGTGGCAAATACAGTTGCTCTTAGGTTAGCCTCTCTTTTTTATCTTTCTGCCTTCCAATATATCCCTGGGTTTTTTCTTCTTTTCTTCTTTTCTTTTTCTTCTTTCTTTTTTCTTTGTGGATCAATAGTTGCGAAGGATAGCTTATAAGTTCATTAAGTATTTTGATATCAAAATTACTCCCCATTGATACCTCTGTGTGATTAAATTCCAATTATTAAGCCTATATTTGCTTTTCTTTCTTATATTTCTTTCGTGAAAGAAGATGGTTCTGAGCCCTGCTTTGCTCTGTCCTGAGATTGTTCCCAGCTCAGACTCGAGGCTGCCCATTTCTCTGGTTTGATCCTTCAGAAACATAACAATTCTTCATCTTCTTTATCAATGCTGAGGCTTTAGTTATTTAGGCCACATTTTAGATAAGACCCTGCAGGACAGTCACATTTATCAAGTTAATACATCAATATTTACAAGATGGAAATACAACACCTCAGGTTGTAAGTGGTAAAGAGGAGAGAGGTTCTGATTGGTTGAGTCCTTGTATTGTCTGTATTTGTTTTTTTAAGAATTTAAGTGGAAAAACAATGATTTACACAGGAGTTTCCCCCAATCTCAGCTACCATTCACCTTTTGCCTAATTTTGTTACCTCACCAGCTCCCCTCTCCCCCAATATAGATTCAAGGGTTAAAAAAATTCTGGGAAACTATGAGGACAAGGAATAGTTATTTCTCCCAGACAGACCCAATAGCACAAATCGAGCCCAGCCAGATGGCCATGTATTTGAGTTGCATTATTTTAGACACCAAATTGTAGTAAAAATCACCACCATTCTGATTCATGAAATCTCAAAAAGGCCATATTTATTAAACAGACGTGAAGGTGAAGATAAGAAACCACATTCTATTTTTTTTCGTTGCTCTTGTTTTCTGCTTCCCCTGTTATTGTTATCACACTGCCTGGATTTGGGAGTAGAGTGAGGGTCATCATCTTTTTGTTTGTTTGTTTTTGTTGGTTTTGTTGTTGTTTGAAGGACTCTGAGGGTAAGCCAAGAAGGCCTTGCTAGAAGCTAGGAATGGGCCAGATTGTTTGTAAATTGTACACACCACTGGCATGTGAAAGGGATCTTGGTGGTTTTTTTTTGGGGGGGGGGGGTGGTTTTGTTTTGTTTTGTTGTTTGTTTGTTTAGGGGTGAGGTTTTTATTTTTTGTTTGTTTGATGTTTTGTTTTCCTGCTGGAATAGTGGTGCCTGATTGGGTAGGGAATGGGTCTATTTTAAATGTCAGAAGGTATTTGCTTACTTGATTTAGCTCATGACAAAAGAGCTTATGTTAGATTTTACACTGTCTTCTATTAAAAAAGCAACCTTTGCTGGTTATTTTGGAAGAAGGCCTGATTTCTGGGTAGCAGAGTAAGTTTTGACTGAAGAAGCTGGGCGAACCAAGCGGTTTTGCTTGTCATTGTGTGTTTTGTAAAGTAAGCTGATGCTTGCACTTTTTTGTTTTAAAGTCAATTCTTTGAATGTATTTACAAAATTGAATTCATGATTGAAACACAGCAGAGAAGATATGAGAGGTTTTGTGCTAAGGCTCATATTGTTACACATGTAAATAATGAAAATATTGTTGTATATCACCAGGTCTTTTTTTTTTTTAAATGAATTTGGTCATTGTGTTCTTATGCAGCACAAATGTCTTGTGCTTAGTAAACTGCCCATTTGTTTCCTCCATTTCAGCCCGCCCCCTCCTCCCCTTCCAACTCAAAGGAAAGTGACAAAGTTCTGGTCCATCAGCTTAGCTACTTTCAAACTAGGCCCACGTATAGTTTACAGTAGAGTGTGAGTCTTGAGCCACCATCTACCCCATCACCTTCCCCTGACAAGTCTGTACAATAAATAATTCAAGGTGTATTTAAAATATTAGTCACTTTGCTGTTGTTGCTCTGTGTTTTACCCCCTTAGTATTAGCCAAGGGTTCTCTCTCTCTCTCTCTCTCTCTCTCTCTCTCTCTCTCTCTCTCTCTCAAAATAGAACTCTCCATTATTGATCTTAGAGATTCCCTCTGCTTCCTCCTGGCCTCCAGTGTTTACTCACTATCATGCTCATGATCTGGTTTTGTATGAGTGGTTTTCAACATTCAGAGAATAATTGGTTCTTATATCAAATGCAGTATATGCTATTCATAGTTTTATCAATAAGTGTAATATTTTAAATAATTTTAACAATTAAATTTGTTTTTTAAATTATATATTTGTAAAGTATTTATCCTGTTGGAAGCAACAATATATTGTTGTATTTATTCGTTTATTTTTATAATAAATGATCAACCTCTTCAAGCTAAATCAAAATGACACTTTTATATATCTATACAAAATGCATTTAAAGAGATGGGCATATATGCACCAATTTGTATGTAAATAGAGTAAGAGCCTACAATAACTTGTAACTTACAGAACTAAATTAAAGAAAGAAATATTCTCTCCACACGGAGTTTAGTTTGCCCAAGTTCCAGGGTAATTAATCAACTGTAAACTAAATGCAACAGGTTCTGGCACTAGATATAGGCTTGAAACTAGTTATTATGCGGGCCTGCTTTTTCTCACCGTTAAGATGGAAAGATGTTAAAGAACCTTGTTCTTTCCAGAAATGCACGCGGCCGGCTCTATGGATCTTAGAACAGATGCGTCAATGCACACACACAAAAAAAACCTTATCTGGCTGTGCTTGTGTTTCTGTGCTGGGGAAGAAGGGAAGGGCCCCTGGGAGTTCAAGTCTTTCAGTGACATCTTTCAGGTGATACAGTGAAAAGAGTAGTGTTAGGAGTAACAGCAACAACAAAAATGTTTAGACCCTTTTAAAGCGACTGAGACTGGAAGGACACCCCCCCCCCCCCTCCAGGTCCCGCCGCAGAGGACAGAAGTAATCAGTGCAGGTGTTGTTGTTAGCAGTGGTGCGTGAGAGAGCCGAGGGCCCCCTGCTTCCCTGGACCAGCCAGCTCTCTTTGCTTTCAGCTGCTTTGCTTGGATGGCCATTTCAATTCCTCGGGACTCCTAGTCCCAGGGCCTGAAGGTCATCCATGTGACCTCCTGGCTGCGGGAGCCCCAGGATAGGCTTGATCTTGATTTCAATAAGGAAATCAGAGGGCCCTGTGTTTACCTCCTGAACTTTCCAGCCTAGGAAAGGAATTAGCTAGGAGTCTGGAAGAGCGGGGGTGGGGGAGGCGGAGATAGCAAGAGGGGTACTTGTGTAATCAGATTCTTTGATTTTGTTAGCCTGGCTCATGGCCTATTAATTAGATTACTCTCTCTTTCATTCTTGATTTCACATCCGTGTTTGTTCCTGTATCCTAAAATGTGGGCGCGAGCTTGGCGAGCAGGGGCCTATGATGTCACTGCCGGCCAGCGGCGGCGGCCTGGCCTTCTGGTGGGCTGTGGACTGCGTTCTTGATGAGCCCGCTTTTCCTCGAGGAAGAGTGGGCTCTGGAAGTGACCTCAGAGAGGTCTGGGAAGAGGGCAACAGGCATTCTCCTGGCCGCCTGTGTGTGTGTGTGTGTGTGTGTGTGTGTGTGTGTGTGTGTGTTCTCGTGAGTGTAAGGGATAGGGAAAATCATACTCTAGTCTGTGGGAAGCCCTAGGGACACTGACTTTGTTAGGTGAGAGCTTGCCTCAGGTGAAAACCAGGAGCGCCAGATGAGTAGAATGGACCAAGGCAGCTGGCAGCTAAAAGCCTGCTTCTCTCCCAGAGGGAGGGTAACGCTGGGCACCGAGGTGGGGTGGTGGCAGTGGCCGTGGGGCGGCCCAGTTCTGGCTCAGCCCAGCAAGGCCCCAGTAGCTGAACGGTGGCAGCTGCTGCGGGTCCCACAAGTTGTTTTCCTCGTGGAGACCATTCAGCAAAACGCAGGATCTTTTCTCAAAGATTTAAATTTCGCGGATGAATTACCATACACCGGTTGCTTAGCAACTAAATTCAAGCCGGGCTAAGAATATGCAAGCTTTTTGTATTCTCATTAATAAAAATGCCACTCTGACACAGCAACCCGACTTTGGATCACTGCAACTTCTGTAAGAGCCGTAGGAGAATACAAACCGGTCCTGCCATTTAATTACAGATCAAAATGGCTTGAAACGTAATGTTTTGTTCATCTATCTTCCTAAAAGCGATGTTAAAAAAAAAAAAATAACGGCTTTCAGGAACAGTAGTAAATTTTCTTTTTCTTTTTTTTTTAAATGGAGTTGTCTGACGGGGTTACTGATAATTGCCAACTGAAACCTTTTGAAATGTCCCCTTTCATCAACATTTCCACTCCTTTCCCTAGTTCTTCCCAACTCGGTACTATTATTTCTATTATGGAGATCGTCAGGCCTTGGGCACCTTGAAGATTGTGGCAGCTGAGGAAGTAATCTATAAAGCCCACTGGCTACAGGAAACCTGAGAAAAGGAATGCGAAAGAGAAAAGTTGTGGAAGTTTCCTTGAAAGGTTGGAGGAGTTGTTGAAGGCTCTGACGGCTTAAGTTTGGAAGTCTGGCTATCACTTTTTATCAGGCAGGCAGAGAGTAAAATAGAAATGCCCGTTGTTCTTGGCTTTTCTGTTATGGGGTCTTGCATCTGCCTTGGCTCGACTGACTGACCGTGGAATATAGAGGGTTGAATTCAGGGCCTCTCTGACCCGGGTTTCTCAGAAATACCCCTCCCTAGTGCTCTGGGGCCCAGGACAACGTAAAGACTGAGCAAGACTCTTGACCCCCTGGGTCTTCAAAGACTGTGACCCAAGCCTGGGACGAGAAAGCCTGAGATCCATTGTATCCAAGGAGCAAACTTCGCGCCTCTCCCAAAGGATGCGGAGCATGAAGGGCGATGCTTTGGTTCAGGACAGGGTTCCAAATGACTTCTTTTGCAACAGTCCAAAAGCAGAGGGTAAAGTAGTCAGAGAAGAATGACCTTGTGCGGGCAGGTCATGTTGTTTGTGAGTGTATGGAAGTCTTGGCAGCTAGAACTGTGGCGCAGCGAGGGTCAGGGCTGAAGGCTTTGTGGAGTTTTGGGCTGTCTGGGTCTTTGCAGGCCTTTCTCAGCGAGGTGTTCTCGAATAGCCCTAGACACTTGGACCAGGCCTTGGCTTCTCTTGGGCCACAAGGACGCGGAGGTGATCAATCTGTTGTCAGATCACCTGCAGAGCCCGCCCCTGTGTCAGCTCCTACACTGTGGAGCCCCAGGCTTACAGAGCAATACCCGAAGTGGTCTGCGGGCTCAGGCGCTGACAGGAATGTCAATCGGCAAGTGTGTACCCAATGTCCCACCAGAGAAGTCGCTTTGCTTCTAAAGCTCACAAAATGTGGAGGGGCTTAGCTTCAGATAAAACGGTGGCAATTTGACCTCCCTCCACCCCCACCCTCCCACACAAAAGGTCTAGTAACATTCCCAGAGAATCAGCCCCCTGCGGCCCTTAAAATTTTGCAAACTGGAAACTCAAGAAGTGGCAAGTCCCCATGTCATCCTAGTATGTAGAAATAGAGAACCTCACAACTGACTGGATGCCGCTGGTTTAAGGGAACTACAAAGAAACTGAGATAGCTTCTCTTCTAGGAGGTGTTCAGAAGGTGATACACCACTCTTTTTCCCCTTTTCAAATATATAGATGATAGACAGACAGACAGTTGTAGAGATATATTAAACTGGAAGCTATTTGTTTACAAATAGTTTTCCCAGACAAGCCACATTCTGTATGTAAATCACCAGTGGGCCTCTGTGATTTTCCTTCTGCTAAGGAAACATTGTTGGCTTTTTTAAATGAATGAGGTAGTTTAACTTTTCCTTGAAAAAATAGTGGGTACCTGACCAGTTTCTTTTTGTGGACGCATTAAACACTATGAAATAAACTTCTAAAATACATGGTGAGGCCCTTTTTTTCTCCTTGACTCTTCCCTTCTGTGTCAGTGGAGTGGTCCAGACAGGAAAGTGAGGTAACATGATTCTCTGTACATGTGATTTGCATGTAAACACAATGAAAATGTAAATGACTAGAATTGGCTAAGAATGGGGGAGGGTCTCTGTAAAGTTTGGGGGGCCGTCAGACTTTGGGGGGGGCTGTCTGTGGAATGTCCCGCTTGGACTGTCTTCTTCCTACGGGACCAGAAAGCTGGTGTGACTGTGTCAATCACTTAGTTGGGGCACCAGGCTGATCTTTTTTAATTTTGAGTTTCCTCCGAGTGACCCCCAGCCCACTCTAGTGAGAATAGGAGAGGGGAAGGCAGAGTGGAAATTCTCCATGTGACTCTGTGTCTAGGACGGAAAGCACAGAGCACACCTAAATTTCTAACAGTAGACACGTTACAAAGGGCCTAGCTACAAAGGGATGGGACAGACCCTGTATGAGGAAAGCACAAACATCATTTAATTGTTATTCTTTTTATTACTATTATTTTAATGAACAAGAGATATTTTTGTGAAAGAGAACCCAGGAATGAGTTGTGCCCTCCCAGACTGGCTCGCAGCAGAAGGTGCCCGCCCTCTCCAAATCATTGGCTGGAACTTTGCACACTGAAACAAAATAGATACTGGCTCCCAAAGGCTCCTGTGTCAGCCCTGAAATGAAAAGTGTCAAATCCCCTCTTTCTGCCCAGGTCAGACACAGTGCCCACTTTTATGAGTACAAGCCAAGCTGGCATTCTCTTAAAAAAAAAAAAAAAAAAAAGAAAGAAAGAAAGAAAGAAAAGAAAGAGAAAAAGAAAAAGAAAAAACTCCTGTAATGTGCTGGCAGGGAAGGAGTTAACTTGTCATTTACATTTTTCAAGTCTGAAAACCCACCCGCAGGGTTAAAGAGAAATTCAACAGATCTAATCAGAAAGTGGATGGCACCCCAAAACTAGCACAAAAGTCTTCTCCGCTTAGCCTTGAGACTCCCCAGACTCACAATGGTGAGAAGGGCCCCGTAGCAAACAACATGGCATCTAAAAACCATTTTCATTTTCGATGAACAGTTTTAAGAGGAAAGATATTTCGAATTTTAAAAATTTTAAAATTGCACCAGCAAGTTTAATTTCTTCCCCTGGGGATCTACCCAAAGGGGCTTTAAACTTTCTCAGCCCCCAAGGAAAAGACCTTCAACCTCTTCTAAGCTACTTAATAGCTGTCCCATGTGTTTTTTGTTTTCTGCGGTGATGAGAATAATAGAGGGCCTTGCAAATGCAAGGTACGCCCATTTGCTTCAGGTAGGTGTGTGTGTGTGTGTGTGTGTGTGTGTGTGTGTGTGTGTGTGCTCGCCCACGCACAAGCGTGCACACTTGCGGGGGTGGGAGTTGGGTCCTTTGGGTACCTTACCTCTTCCAGGAATCACCAGACCTTGTCCTTGATGCTTTTTAACCAGAGAGGTGTGTGAAGCTATCAGCCTCAACTATTGCAATCTTTGGAAGTGGAAGTAGCCAAAGTACCCAAAGGCACGGAGTAGCTAGCACAGAAAATGGGCTCGCTGCTTCTCAAGGAGAAGGGGCTGACAAGGTCAGCAGTAGTCTAGTGTTGTGGGTGTGATCCCCACCTCCACCCCAGGCTCTCCTCAGGGTCTCAAAGAGGAACCCTGCAGAGGAGAGAGGTGGAAATGAGGGGTCGGGAGACTAAAAGAGAAATCACTAACCTCATCCCTTTGTTCTGCAGTGTGAGCTGGGGCATCAGAGGGAAACAAAAGCCCCTAGAGAAGGAAACCTCCACTTCATTTGTGTCTCCACAGACCCTTGCCAGAAAACCAAGACAGGTGACTGGGACAAAAAATAAGTAAATAAATGAGAACTTGAGAGATCCCAGTGTGAATACCCTTACCTTACAGACAGACCATCTGCAAGGTGAGTTACACACACTTGATTTTTCTACAAGTGACTATGTGTGCAGGTAGAAAGGCCTGGAAAAGAGACAGGAAGAAAAATGACATAGGAAGACATGGGGGTATGGGTAGCTGTATAGAACACTGTACATGCAAGCTGGTGTGTATGTAAACAGTTGTTTTTCTGCCCTCTGCGTGCCAGAGCGCCCTTCGGGGATCCTTGGCTAAGGAGGATTTATACTTAACACACGCTATGAATGAAAAGCAATTGTACCCACAAATCCTGCATCCTGGCTGTCATTTGGAAAGTGCAAGCCAGGTAGTACAGAACTTGGCACCCTCAATCAGCCCCTTCTGTCAGAATCCTTGCCAGGAGAGGTCAAGTGTCTTTCTCCTTTTTGAACCCCGTGAGTGTGAATCTCAGTTACCCCTGCCATGCTAGGGGAGCTTACTTCTTGACCAGGCTACAGGGCCATAATATGTAGCAACAGCAGGAGATCACTTTCACATTTTAAGGATGGGCATGGGGAACCTGGCCCCAAAGGCCATTTGAACTGTGTTTATGCGCCCAGACCTGGCAGACAGATTTTAAGTGGAGAAAAAGCATTTTGTAGGAAGATATCTGTAGCAGAGCAGTGGACCCCAGGCAGATTTTCCCCTGCAAGGGTAGGGGAAAGACAGTGAAGGCTCTATAAGAGCTGCTGAAAGCTTGCTCTAACAAAGCTGTACAAAGGCTTCCTGCAAACCTACAATCAAGGCTCTTAAAACACACACACACACACACACACACACACACACACACACACACCTAGCAGGCATGTCTCTAGCTACCAAGATACAGAGCAGATTGACTATTCTGAGAGCTGAGAGTGGAAGATGTCCATGGTGTGTGACTGGCTACCCAGGGCCTCAGGCTAGGGCCCTGCTATCCCACAAGCCCCTAGGGGCTAGGGTGCCTGGGACCTTAGAGAGGTGTTTATAGTTGATCTTTCAGGCAGCTCAGCAAGACCTAGGTGCAAGCCCTGCTGAGAAACCTGACTTACCCTTGGCTGGCTTGGTAAGGTTGAGGGTTGTAGGCTGACTTGGAGAAGCAGGCCTCCCTGCTGAGGAAGAGGGAGGCTCCCAAATGGAAAGGGCTCCTTAGGTTAGACAGGTGTCCGTTTCAGTATGGCCTTTATATGGAAAGAGAAGACTGCTGTGAAAAAAAAAAAAAAATATCTCTATCTCTCCATACCAGGAGGTGGGACCCACAGAGACTAGGTAGGAGTCCCAAGTCTTTAACCCTGTTACTTGCCCACTGTGTTAGCACTGAGGGGCTGGCAGGGACTCAGACAGATGAGACAGATGAGAGAAAAAGAAACAATAACCAGCCAGTCTACCTCTCCACAGGGCAGGGTGAGCTCCAGGTGCAACTCCCATACTCCAGTCCGAGTCAGCAGTAAAAGCATTACTTTAGGAACTATAGAGTGGTGCTTGGTGCACAACAAGCAGCTAACACAAAGCTCAGAACTGGTGTTCAAGGCCAGGGGCAGGTATAAAAATTCTACAGATTTCACTCCTCACAAGACAAGGTGGGCGGGGAAGGATACAACTTTAGGAAAAGGTTTGACACGTGTATGTGAAATACAGTCAGTGACTGTCCCTCTGATGCATGGTGTTACCTTCCTAATTCAACCAAAAAAGAAGCCCAGAGAGAGACTGCCACAGACCTCCCCGGCCAGCTGAGCCTCCCAAAGCTTTGCTGAGGTACAGAGAGAAGCCCTGTTCCCTATGCTAGCCCTCCAGACTCCTCACCTGCTTTTCCTTCTTCTCATGGACCCGAACTAGCTCTGAGATACCTAAGGAATGGCCTCAGTAGGAACTTCTAGAAATTTCTGCCTGTCACAGACAGGCTTGGTGAGATTTCAGGAAGCAATGAGTAACGTAGCACCTCACCCTTGGTTATATCCAAATGCAAATGAGATGCATTTTGGATGATCAGCCAAGTTATACTTTATGCAACTTAGTGTGTCTATGGCTTGTCTACGTCTCTAGTCAAAAAGAATAGCAGAGGGGAGAGGAAAGCAAGGATCTTAAATGTGTAGATTCCGACAGTGGTTCCTTACAAAGAGCTGGGTGGTGAGGACAGGGATAGAGGAACTAACTTCAACCAACATCAAATAACCACCCCCCACACACAAAATATGCAACCTCATACCGCAAAGAAGAAAAGGAGGTGGCCTTGTTGGTCTACAAGAAACCCAGATAAAAGTAGATGGGCTCTAGCTATGGAAATCTTGAAAGTTGTAGAAAGTTTTCTTAGAAAATATTCATTTTCATATACTAAGATTGCTGGGGAACAGGTCAACTTCTCCCTGGCTTACCTGGTCCGCTGAGCAATAAAGGCTACCTATGAGGATGCGAGGAGAATGTCCTAGTAGTGGATAGGTTTTCTATCTCTGAGGGAAGAATGCTTCCTCCTCACCTGGCTATTTCCAAGGCAAATTACAAGTTGAAAAAAACAAAAAAACAAAAAAAAAACCACCTCAGATTCTCAAACCAGGTGCCCTGAGATCCTTCAGCCCCCAGTGCTGTGGACCTTTCTGGAATAGGGGCAGGTGTAAGGATCAGTGCTCCTGGTTACTTTGGGAGAGCTCTGTCCTTCCCTTTACTGTGGGATCCTGGAACTCTCAGAATAAGTGGATTAGACCACAGAGTCATCAGACCAGGGGCCAGCATCATTCCCTCTTCTTGTCCTCTGGACATTACTGTTTTCTAGTTTGTCTAAAGGTACACTATTTCTGAAAGATAAAGTGATTTTTTTTTCCTATCTGTTCCCAAGCCCTGCCCCACTCTACCATGGACTTAGTAAGAAAGCTCTAGAGCTGTGAGGGGGTCCTGCCTTAGCTTCTTGTTCAGCCTTTCATGGCATCAACGGGGGATTTGTTCTCAGGATACTTAGCAACAGAGGACATTCGATGCTGACCTGGAAGCTCTCCTATTAAGATGTGCCACTGGGGTGAGCTACCCACTGAAAGCAACATTAGTTTTACTCTCAGGACCTCACACAGGGCGACAACAGCCTAGGCCAGGCAAAAAAAAAAAAAAAAAAAAAAAAAAAAAAAAAAAAAAAGTTGTCCCTAGGGAGCCACTGAAGAAAAATTGCCGGAGCGCCATCCCATTAAAAGGAAGTTTCAGTTTCAGGATCCTTTGGATATCAAAGAGAAAGAGAATTCCACGTTAACGTCTTACCTGTGGAGGACACTGTCCTTCCCTGCTGCACTTCTTGGCCATCCCACCATGAGAGACACCCCACTGTAGAGCAATTAACTCTGACATAATAGGAGTGGGGAGGAGGTCCATGGGCTTCTCATAAGGGAAGAGGCCACCCAGTGCTTAAAAACAATCAAAAGCTTTAAGCTGCTGGGCAGAGGGGCTGCTAATCCCAAGCAGGTCAAGTGTGGGCCACACAGCCGCGCCATCTATGCCCACACCAGCCTGGCAGGTATATCGGAAGCAGCCGCACGTTGGTGCTATGAGCTTCTACCCAGGAGCTGAGGAGCTGGGTAGATGTCTTGAGCAAGACAGACTTCATTCTCATTGCCCTGAATACTTCAATCCTCTAGAAAGCCAGGACTGTGAGCAGAGGTGACAGAATAACTGGCCCCTTCCAACTGCCCCACTGCTCAGCTTGCCTGTTCCCTAGAGGTAGAAGAGGCTTTGTAAGTTGCTCTGTTCTTCTTACTGTGGACTTGAACAGCAATTTAATTTCCTCCTTTGCTCCCAGTCACCCACACAACTGAGCATGGATTTCCACTTGGGGATAACAAGAGGCTGGCAAAGAGACAGAGGGAAGTAAGTGGCAGATAGCCTCCTGGAGGTAGCAGGCCTAGCCACATGGTAGCCTCGAGACTGATAAAACTCCTCTGATACTATCCCCTCTTCAGACAGCCACAGTCTTAGGAATGGCTCACCAATGCCATGGCAACCCACGAGCAAAAAGAACGGGTAAAACATGGCACCAATTCTTCATCTTCCCCTTTGCTGTTGAGTTTCACTTGTTCCTCTCACCCCATAGCCATTGCCCCATCTGTAGCAGAAGTTAAAACAACTTGTTCTTGTAAATAGTCTTGGGTTTTCAGCATTACCAGAGTACTGGAAGAGAGTGCTTGCCCCAGTTCCACATCCAAACCACGTCGGTTGTAACCAGCATCTTCAATTATGTTCTTCATAACTTGACAGAATCAGGAATTGAGGTACCATTAGGCACCAAAAGGGGCAACAAAATTTACTAAAAGAAACAAATATAATATTGACCACAGATACATACAATGAAATATCCCTGAAATATCATTTCTAGTCTTCTTACTTCCTGGGGACTGAAGTGAGGAGTGGAGGAGGAGGGATGGTGTAAAAATCTTAAGCTGATTTTAAAAATAACTTGATCATGTCCGAGTTTAAAGTTCTCAACTCTAATCATAAGTAATAAAGTTGTTAATAGTTGTAATTGGTTTCGTTGCTCCATGTAACTGGTGTTTTATTAGTGACCCAACTTAGTTTTTGTAGCAAAATACAGGTGGCTCAGAAGCCATAAAGGGAAGCTCCTCCTTCTCAGGCAACTTTTCCCAGTAGAAGGTCAAGTGAAGACATCTGACTCACACATTATCTTCTCTGCTTTTTTTGTTTGTTTGTTTGTTTTTTGAACACTATAGATCTAGGTTTTAATTTCTCTTGATAAGATGTGGTGTGTGTGTGTGTGTGTGTGTGTGTGTGTGTGTGTGTGTGTGTCTGCTCCCGCGTGTGTGTTTGATAGATCTGAAGACGCGTGGCCATCGTGCGCGCTTGAAAGCAGAGAAGAAACTCAAAGTAAACAGAAAAGAACCGCTTCGCTAGTTAGATCAAATGCCTGACCAAGTTCACTTTCCACCCCTTCGCTGGAAGAGGGTCACCCACTGAAAGTGAAAGCTCTGGGGGATTTGAGAAGGGCCGCACGGACAGTTTAGGTTTTAGGGCCTTCTCCCAGTACTCTCTCTTTACACCCGATTCAGAGTACTTCACAGGACTCCCTAATCGGAGGTGCCCAGTGCGGGCTAGCTTCCTGGCGCTCTCCTCAACTCTTGCTGGCTCTGCCGCGCCCTGGACTCACCCCACACGGTCGGTCCGCTCCATCCAAACTGGAAACAGGTCTGAGTCGGGCACCGCTGGAAGCCACATCTCATCAACACCAATCCACACCAGCCGTTTAGACCTACACTCCAGAGAAGCCCGCGACGCGCTGCCCATGGCGATGGGGGCAGGGAAGCCGCGAAGAACCGCAGCCTCCAGCAGGGTTACAGCTTTCTTATGAAAATGACCCGCGCTGGCCTATTGGACTCCAGCGGGTCTTCTAGTCCAGCGCCCCTCTCTCGCCAAGGCTTTTCCTCCCGCAAACCCTCATCCTCCTCATCCCACCTTGCTGAACTGATGGGGATGAGCTAGCGTTGCGCCCCGGCCGCAGAGCGCGGGCCGGGTCTCCCGTTGGCCCGACGGGCTCCAGCTTCGCATTAAATATTCATAGCAATCGCTACTTTCTTAAAGGGGAACCCGCCGCGCGGGAAAGTTCCCAGCTAAGGAGACTCACAAAGGAGGGTGTCTGTTCCCCCTAGTCCTAGGGGTGGCCAGCCACACAGCTTCAGAGCACTTGGGCGGACAGGGAAGGGAAGGATCAGAGTACCTGCTTATCTATTTCTTGTAGACTTCGAGGGAAGAGAGAAATTTGCAAAGCTCACTCTCCGATCACTCGTCACACAATTATTTGAAAATAAATGGTCACATCTAATGCTTCAGCGTTTCCGGGGACTTTCATTATTTTCTTTCAGTTCGTATTTTTAAAAGGACGGTGGTTTGACTTCATTCAGGCGTCATCTGTCTGGGTACGAGAAAGTTTGTTCTGTATTGTTGGAAACAAAAAATCGGTGAACTTAGAAACATCTTGTTGAGAGCCTAAAACAAATCCTGCACCTGCCGTAAGGCTAGTGTGCAGAGCTGGGGCTCGAGAACTCAGAACCCTTGTGGGGTACGCGTGGGGAGGACTGCTCTGAACCCCAGCTCCATTGCTCAATTCCAGGCCTCTTTCTTGCAGAACACGGAGGGCCTGCGTAGATGTACAGTCCCCGGCTTTCCCGAGGCCGAAATCCATCTGCCAACTGCTCAGCAGGGCCCAGGAGAAAATCGGGATGGGAAAGGAAGAGGAAGCAGAGAAAGTTCTGGGCCCGCTGCGGAGGCCCTGCCTGGGATGCACCCCCGCCCGGGGCCAGCTGACCCGTGACCGCTCCTCCTGGTGCCAGGCGACGCCCGCGCCCTGGTGTGCCTTCACCCCACCCCCAACCCCGGTTCACGCCCACGCCACACTCTCTCGATAAGGCTCTTTTTGTTCCGGGCCAGGAGCACTTTCACAAATGGTTAGAAAGTCTTGAGCGCCATCTAACGGGAGCAGCAAAAAAGTTGAAAGTGGGTGGAGGTTAGGACCCATGAGGTGCCCAGCCTGGGAGAGTCCTTTCTCCAACTATTTCCACACTCTCAAGCCTTGACACCCCTTCTCCGACCCTCCCAACTCTAGCCCTCTGGAACTCCAGACTTGACCCCTCTCCCAAGCTCACCTTCCCAGAGTCCTGGGGCAGTTGTGGGCTGCTTCTTAGGCCTTCTCTTCCACTCCTGGTAGGACTGCCTGCCTGGTTCCCTGGAGTCACGCCTGCCTGAATAAGGTTCTGGTATTATTCAGTCTTCAGGGTTTTCTTTTTGGCCTCAGATGGAAAGTCTCATAAATTCGGATGAGGTGTGCTGGTTTTCTGAAATGGAAGCCTGTGGGCCTAACTAAGCTTTTACAGACACAAGGAAGTAGAAGGCAGGAGAATAAAGGTAATAGCAACCACTTCAACGTGTGTAATCAAGAGATTTAGCCTAGCAGTAGGTCTAGAAGAGCTGAAGCCCTTCTCCATCGAGAAAGGTGTGTACTAAAGAGTTGCCCTGGGGCTTGAGAGGAGCCAGTCTGGTGAAGTCTCACAAGTGGTGTAAGTCAGGAAGAGCCTTTGAGTGTCCTGGGCAAGCAACACTGCACCATCCAGGAGGTAGTGGTGTGATAGGTATGTGACAGATGCAACAGGTATCTATGTACTTCCTCCAGAAAGAAGCCCAGGACAGGCCAAAGTAATGATTGCCCCACTGTCTAATTTGATGAATCAACTAGTCTATTTTTTTTTTTTTTAAAAAATGGGGTTACTGATAGGAGTATAGGTTAGGTGTTAATTAGGAGATGCAGGGGTAACTAAAAAGTACTGACGTCACAGGAAGCCCAATCCCAACATGAGACATCTGAAAACTGCACATTGCCGCTCTCTCTGCACTTTTCAGGCATCTCCAAGTGGGAACTTCTCTTTCTCCTAGGTCTGTCTAGTCACTCTCTACCTGCCTCACCAACTCTTTACACTCCCCATCTTACACCCCTCCCTTTATTGTCAGTAGAGGACATACAGATTCCTTCAGGTCTTTGTTTCTCCCTACATATGCTTGTGAGCCGTGCCTTCTCTCCTGAAACAAAAGTTTCAGTTTGGAGGGAACATACCACACAACAGGGACACCTACTAGTCCCTCCCCTGAGGATTCCTAGCCAATGTGAAAGTCAGGGGTCCTGGGAGGTCCAAACTGGAGCCCTCCTAATCAGGACAGACTACCCTGGAAAGTATCCTGGAGAATGTGTAGGTGGGTGGCAGAAAAGCTTGACCAGCTGACAAATCAGGAAGAGAAGGGAGAAGAGGTGACTTCCAACCCCAGAACCATCCTGCAGCTTCAATAGCTGCTCTGACCCCTGGGGTTTAACAGGGACCTATCTCCACATCTCAGGCCAAAACAAACAAACAAACAAACAAACAAATGCCTATGGTAAGCCACAAGTTTGTGGCTGGTCCTGGGCTGGAGTCTGAGATGCAGAGATGGGCAGGACTGGAGCTTTCTGCCCACCTTGGAGTGTTTCTCCTCCTTGGTGGATATTATAAAGCTGGTAAATGTTCTTATGGTGGTACAGTACACTGGACATACATCAACACTTTTGAATGTACATATGGCAATTCAGTTGGAGTAGGCACATTGACATTACTGAGCAGCCCCACCAACACCCATTTCCAGAAGTTCTCTCCTTGCTAATATGAAAGTCTATCTCCATTACATTGTAATTCCCATATCACCTGCATCAAAGCCCCTGGCAAGTCTACGCATTTGTCTTCATGTTAGTAGGACAATACAACATTCATCTTTTCCTTTCTGATTCATTTGACTTTATGTAATGTCTTCAAGTTTCATCCATGTATAGCATGTACCAGTGTTTCCTTCCCTTTTAACCTTGTAAAACCCATACTTATGTATTTATTTGTTGATGAATTCCTGGTTTACCTTTCACTTTTGGCCACTACCAATACTGATGCTATGTTGAGAGGTATGCAGAAACCTCAAGTTCCTGCTTTCATTTCTTGGGTCTAGACTCAGAAACAGATTTGCTGGGTACTATGGTAATCCTCTTCAGAACTTCTCAAGGAAATTGCCTAGTGTGTTCCACACTAATGTATTGTTTTTTTTTAAAAGACTTATGTATTTTATTTACATGAATACACAGTAGCTGTCTTCAGATATTTCAGAAGAGGATATCGAATTCCATTCCAGATGGTTGTGAGCCACCATGTAGTCGCTGGGAATTGAACTCGGGACCGCTGGAAGAGCAGTCAGTGCTCTTAACTTCTGAGTGATCTCTCCAGCCTCTGCTGCATTGTTTTACATTCTCATCCACAGTCCACAGAGATTCCTGTTTCTTCATAGACTCCTCAACACATCAATTTCCGACCCTTTCAAATAGTAGACATTGTAACTGGTATAAGTAACAGCTCATAGCAGTTCTGAAACTTCTCTTCCTTTTTTTTTTTTTTTTTTTCTTTTCCTTTCCTTGGTTTTTCTTTTGAGGTTGATTAACTTTAAGCTTTCATCTCTCCTACCTTTATCTACCAAGTACTGGGATACCTATCTTGAACTATTTTTAGATGTAAACATGTCATAATGGATGCTGGGCATGGTGGCAAATGCCTGTAATCTTAGGACTCAGGAAGGAGAGACAGAATTCTCTGTAACTCTGAGCCAGTCAGGGATACATAGAGAGCCTACATCAAAACAATACAAGCAAACAAAACAAAACCAAATCTACAAACAAGAAAACCTGAAGTAAAATGAGGTGCCATCAACAGAGCAATTATATATCAGTACATCAGCTCTAGAGACTGAACTTATGCACGCTGGGTAAATTGAGCCTTATCCCCAAGACAGGCTCTTACTAGATTGCTCAAGCTGGCTTTGGACTCACTTTGCAGCCCAAACGGGCCTGAAATTTACATTCCTGCTACAGCCTCCCAATATCTGGGATTACAGGTCTGTACCAAAAGCCTGTCGAACAAAACAAAGTATCCATAGATTATAACAGTAGAAATATCTCAATAATGATAAGATGACAAGGATTTCCAGTCTCAGACCTTTTAAATTCAGGTCTAGAAACAAGAAGAGAAACGATTAAGCTAGAGGAGCAAAAAAAAAAAAAAAAAGAAAAGAAAAATTTTTTTGATGATTACATTTTGATCCATCCCTTCAATCAGAAGCCAGAGAATTGTGGAGGCATATTATTAGTAAGCCCTATTCATGTCTTTGTTCCTAGAAGGAGACCTCTCTGAGGTAGAAAGGGTGTGTGTGTGGGGGGGGGGGGGGTTCTCCCTTGTCTTCCTCCATTCTTTGATGTATTCAAATTGAGAATGAGAACGACAGCTAGTGGCCAAGACTTTGGCTATGTGGGTGCCTGGTGGAAATCTTTGAAGTCTTTCTTTTTCCTAGAAAAAAGCTGAGAAATGGCAAGATGGCAACTATGTGTTCAGGAAACTTGTTGTTCTGTGGCAGGATCCCTTGTACAGAGTTCCTTACCACAGTCCTTGGAGGGACTGTGCTAGCAGTAACCTCATGCCAGCCTTGTTTAATATTTGTGTGAGGTATACCAACAAAGTGCCTATTATTCTTTTATTTTCCGTTTTTATATTAGTCATTCCTTTTTACAGCCTGGGGAGACAGGTTAGTGTTTTTATTTCCCACATGTAAGGAAAAGCATCGGGAGTGGGCACAAAATAAGAAGCGGAAACAGCTCTGATGACAGGGTCATAGCTGGGGCTCTCAGCCTGAGCTGCAGCTTGGCCTACTGAACTACACTGTTCTTTCACCTCACAGGGTGGTTGGCACAGGGCAGAGATGAAAGAAACCAGAACAGCAAGCCTTGGCAGCAAGCACCACCTTCTCTCTGCCACCAGGCCAACGGCACAGCTTGCTGGGTGGTGAGTGTTCTGTGGCAGGGTGAAGGAAGCGAGTTGGGAGCCCCCTTGGGGCAGGAGGTAGCGGAGGCAGCTCTTAGTACCTCTCGGTTCTGATCATTTGTCTGGCCCTCCCCTTTAATTGCTGTGTCTGCTCTCCAGAGAGAAGGATGACGCTTCGCCTCGGGAGCTCTGTAACTTAAAACAAAAGAGGATGCCTTGGCTGTGGCAGCTCACAGGAGTCATTTCCTCTCCCTCATTAAAGCTACTTCCAGGAGAAAGAGAAGCTTCTGGAGGCCCTGGGACCTAGAGACCTCTTGGCATTCTAAAAGCTCATTGCAGTACTTGGATCCAAGCCATTTGTTTCTAGAGAGAATCCTGTCGGGTGGGAGCTTACCTTTTCCATTTGCAATGGCTTATTAAGTATAAGCATCCCTCGTCTCTCTGTTTACTGAGTTATTAGGTCTCCCTCCAACTGACCCTGCCAGAGGAAATAGCCAAAGTAGATCCTTAACACACAGTTACCCTGCAAAACGTCCTTCTCATAAACCCAGGGACCACAGCCAGGACTGTATGCTTCCTTTTGGAAGCTTTTCTGTGTGTCCAGCAGAGAAAATGTCCATAGACAGTAAATGGGACGAACGCCACCCATGTTCACAGGCTCCATTCTAGCTCAGTGTGCAGACACTGGGACGAGCTTAGCTGGGGGGACCTTACTCTCTAGGTCCCATCACTGTCACCAAGCCTTTCCTAAGTTGTACAGTTGCCCTGACCATGGAAGAGTAACATTCTGTCCTGGTGAGACAGAGCTCAGGTGGAAAATGACAGAGTTCTGTTCCTACCTGGCAGGCAGTGAAAAACATCTGGGAACAGGAAAACAGGAAATAGTCACCAGGTAGTGGCTGATTAGTCATTGGTCACCTGGCTGAGCTGACTGGTAAGAAGGACAACTCGGTATAAAGACAGGCCAGCTGGATGAGCAGGCCCAGCATCCATCAGCCTCACTCAAAGGTCACAATGGAAACAAAATCATGCAATTTACCCAAATTTCAGAGGTTGAATTCAATTGTGGGGCTTGGTCTGGAAATGAGGATGAATTATTTCTAACTAAGTGGATTCTTTCTCCTTGCTGCCAATGTCTTTACTGTGATGCCTGGAACACCCAAGGTACACCACTGACATTGCTAGATACACTGCCTGTCTGCATATATCATAGGCTGAATGACATGACTCAATAAATTCCTACCTGGTGCATATTCTCAAAGAGAGCTCAATACTCTGATTCTCTATTGTGTTTTCATGATAAACCTGGCCATCAGACATTTAGAATTTCTGCTTATTATATGAATCTAATAGTATTTTAGCCCTGGTAGAATACAGGGCTTGGAAAGATCCTGTTTATAAAAGTTGTAAGCTTGTCAGAGAGTTGGGATTGCATAATTTGTCAGTCACCTGTCCTTACTATCTTCTCATAAAAAAAAAAATAATAGAGAATTCAGGAACCATCCTAAGATTTCCTATACTATATTCTGAGATTTGAGTGAATGCACACATATCATGCACATCATATATACTACACGACACAGTACAACTTCAGTCCTTTTGACACTCATGATACACCATAATATGGTTCTCACACAACACACAATAATACATAGTATGTGCATATAACACTGCATATACTATATATTCATACAACACATATATAACATACAATATACATAGAGTAAAAACACATGGAATAAAATAGCTCACCTGACACATGGCTTACACATCATAACATACGCATTACATATACAGCCACCTCCAACAATGCAGGCACATATATAACATATATAACACATGATACATAGCCAACATACAGCTAAAGCATGAAGCACACATAGAGTACATAGTCCATTCAACATAGTCACAATACACAGAACGTGCTTACACATAATACAGACATACCTAATACATGCATACAATACGTGTAACACACACACACACACACACACACACACACACACACACGGGAGGTATGTAGAGAAGAAATGGGAATGTGGAAAAGGGCCAGTGCCCAGTGCCTCAGGTTCCATGGGCTCTGATCAAGTTTTCTCCTCTTGAAGTATCCAAGAGGCCAGAGCCTATAAAAGACATGTCTGCCAAACACCATCAGTCAAGTGTATTACCCTCTGGTAAGAGTTTGTGGAAGAGGCCAGAAAATAAATTTGCTTTTTATTAGTATTCGATTTGTTCTGTCTTTATTATTTTCCATTTGTTTGTTTGTTTGTTTGTTTTATTGGTTTTACTTTTTTTTGAGATATGGTTTCTCTGTCTATCCCTGGCTGCCCTGCAACTCACTTTGTAGACCAGGCTGACCTCGAACTGGGAGATCTGCCTGCCTTTGCCTCCCGAATACTGAGATAAAAGGTGTGTGCCAGCTTGCCCAGCTCTTTATATTTTTTTTTTCTATAAATTTTTTTGAGGGGAGGGGTATACCTGTTTTAGCTAAGGTAAATCACGAGAAGACAGCTATCCCCATGTTTAAGGTAGTGCTACTTTGTCCTCTGCAAGTGGAGTTATGAGCAGTCTGGTGAGAACATCTGAGGCACACAGGACTCAAAGCAGCTGCCATTCTTCTTTCTCAACAAGAGGTTGAGGTACAATGTTGCACACAGCTCCAGTCTGTAAGCCACAGTGAGAGGAAGACAGGCAGGAAGAAAGAAAAGTAACTATGTTTCATGTGCAAGTAGGTGCATCTTCCAAGAGGATCAATCCTTTCAGCATGTCCTGGGGAGGACATTAAGGAAGAAATTTAGCTGACAGTGTCAGGCTCTGCGTTTACATGGTAACAATCACAGGTCTGTGATACAAAAGAATACAAAATCACCATACAATTGGGGGAAAAAAAAAAAGCAAAACCAAAACAACTCCTCTCCCCAAGGTTCTGAATGTGCTTCCTGACTGTTCTGGTGGCTCTGGGCCAATACCTGTCCCTTCTCATCCAAGCACATGCGCTTTCTTCTCACATTAGTGATATTTCCATAGAGAATTTTGGGAATGCTACCTTATAGTTTATTCCTCCTCCTTTCAGTGGTTCGGATTTACGTTTCAGGACATTATATTTTCAGATTCATCCTCCCCCTTGCCTCCAGCCCCTCCCCACACAGACAGATTTAGGGCCACCTGTTCTCCTCAGAGCCAGGAGAATTGAAAAGATGCCTCATGCCAGACTCCCCTCCATCCTGCCGTCACACAGCACCCTCTCCAGCGTTGCAGGAGAAGGTTCCCTTGGGCTTTATGTCCAGGCTCTGTGCTAGGGTAGAAGGCTGTTGTACAAATATTCACTTGGCCAATCTGGGTGAAGCTGGAACCATGGGAGACCCAGTATTTCAGGGGTACCCCCAAGGCCCCAGCTGTCCAAATTTCTTGCCTAGTACCCCACCTGTCTGTTCCCATCAAGCTGATAGGTTGTGACATTTGTACTTATTGCTGGGGACCGAGTTTCTGGAAGCGTTCTGAGGAGTCTGCTCTTATTTTTTTTTTCAGGCTGCGCCATCAAAACTATTCTGATCTATTTGCTTCTCTATACCAAGGAATAGGAGTCAGGGAACAAAAGAGAGACACACCTTGTTCTGTTCTCTGTGTGTGCTGCCAGCCATGTTCTTTGTGAATTTCAGCAACATTCCCTCACTATTGCCTGGCAGTACCTATCACCTCTTCTGGGGTAAACAGGTAGGGTTAAGATGTGTCTAATCTGGGCAGGGTTTGAGTAAAATCCTCATAGATTAACTCATGCTACCCTTTCCCCTGAGGCAGAGGTCTCTGACTTAGACTTGGTTTATCACTAAATTTCTCCAAAGAGTCAGTAAGACAAGGATGTGTGTCAGAAACAACTTGCTTCATTAATAGGATGGACACATCACTTCTCATAGATCTTATGTTGTTTTCAAATGAGGGAAACATAGTTCATTTCCTACCTTCTTTTACCCATGCTGTATCCTCTCCTATAAAATAGTTATGCGTGCACACATACACATTTCTTTCTTTTCAAACTGGCATTTCAGCTGGTAGCCTTGGCTTTCTTCAGGTGCAGCACTACATGTGTTCATAAGAAAAAAGAAAACCCAACAGATTTTCTTGAATTTAGTAAAATAATCTTGGATGTTTTAAACCTGGTGATTGTTGGGCCAGTGAAAGGTGGCTCCCAGGTGTCTCTGTGCTTTCCTGTCACTTTTGGCTTGGCCTGACATCACCTGGGAAGATGACTCCCATACTTGGGGTATCTGTCACTACAACCTATGATCTCCTGTTGTTCTTCCCTTTTTCCTCCTGTGAAAACAAAAGAGGAAGAAAGTCCAGACACACTAGGAAAAACAGTGAACAAGCTGAGATCCTGTTTATTGGCTAATTGACAGTTATGAAGGAAAAGATTATCAGGAAATATAAACTCTACTGTGGAAAAAAATGTGTTCCTAAGAAATCTACTGTTTCCAAACGAAAGGTTGTTTATCTGCATGCTTTCCAAGTCTGATTTGAGTTTAACATTTCAAATATTGACCTAACTTAATCACTGTGGTTCCTGATTAGAAGTCCTCAATATGTTTCCTTCAGCCTCACACTGTCTCTTCACCAAGTATACCTTGGAACAAAAATGTGGCTTATCCTTTTAATACCCCAGACACTAGTGGATGAAGCAATACCACAAATTCAGCCATCTTCATCTGATACCGTGTGTCCAAAAATGCTTGAAATCCCAGTTCAGCAGCACACATGTTCCAAATGCTTCTAGCATTGTATGTACATTCCTATGTGTTACTCTTCCTCTCCTTTGGTTTCAGTGTAATGTTCTCAAGGAAACAAATGTCTCAGTATAAACTGGACACTTTGCTGATCATATAAAACTAGAAAGTGAATTTAATAACTTTGTCTGGGGGTCCATTTTCAGGTTTAAGTCATGTACTTTGGCTGCCAACATGTTGATGTTTTATTTATTTATTTATTTATTTATTTTAAAAGATTATTTATTTATTTATTTTACATATATGAGTACACTGTAGTTGTCTCCAGGCAAGCCAGAAGAGGGCATCAGATCTAATTGTAGATGGTTGTGAGCCACCATGTGGTTGCTGGGAATTGAACTCAGGACCTCTGGAAGAGCAGTCAGTGCTCTTAACCACTGAGCCATCTCTCCAGCCCCCATGTTGATGTTGTTAAAGATAAGCTTTAACAGGATGGGCAGGAATGAAAGTATTCCCAGGACAAGAAGGGCTAGCCTGATCAAGCTATATACAGGCTGGCAAGCCAAGGACAGGTAAGATTCTGCACAGAGCCTTACCAACCCAACCTAAGACAGAAGTGCATTGCCTTTGATAATGCATATTCCATGATGGGTAAGAAAGGCATTCTTGTCAAAATGACTTGAGACAGGCTCAGTCTTGTTAACAAAATAAAAAAGGGGGAGAGGTGGGGAGCCTTTGGGGCTGCTTGGCAAGAAGCTGACATGGGCCAAGGACAAGGAAAAGGGCTGCTTGACAGGAATATGACATTGACCAAAAACAAGGAAGTAGGCTTCAAGCAGGAATCTGACATTAGACTAGAACAAAGAAGTAATTTCAGGTAGAAGTCTAAATCATAGGCTACAAGAAGGAACTAATCTCAGGCAGGACTCTAAATATTAGGCCAGAGCAAAGAAGTAATTTTAGACAGAATTCTAAATTTTAGACTAGAACAAGAAAGTAGGTTTCAGACATGAAAATAACCTTGGGCTAGGATAGGAAAGTAGGCTCAGATACTTTGTTCATCCTGATAAGCCTTTAGAAACAGTGATCACCGGAGTATTCCTGTAACTGGGTTTAATGCGTTGCTCTTTCTTTGACTATTTGTGTTTATTGTATTGCTTGTTCCTCGACTATTTGCATCTATTGTATTGCTAGACCCAGAACTGACCTTATTACATGCATGTAATCAAAATGGTATAAAAGCATAACGAAAGAGAGGGTATAGGATAGGGGGTTCTAGGGAGGGGAAAGGGGGAAAGGGGATGACATCTGTACTGTAAATAAATGAAATATCCAATAAAAAAAACTCTCAAAAAAAAAAAAAAAAAGACTAGAAAGTGGGCACCAGAAGACCAGGGGAGGCTGTCTGAATGTTATCAGAGAGAAATAGCCCAACTGAGAGAAATTCTGTACCTACATCCTAGGAGAAATCAGTCCTTACATCAGGTGCAAGTCAAGCTCTTGGCAGAAGAGAGGGAAATTTCCTTCATGGAAAATGGGTCTTTCCTGGGGAGAATTGCAGGGATTGCCCATGAAATAAATTAAGGAGCTGTACCGGAGAGAAGGACTCTGCACTTTCTGATCTATGCTCAGTGAGAGGCCCTTGCCAAGTGCTAAGGACCATTAGAAGAGCAGAATTGCTTCACCAGAAACAGCATCGTGGGAACACCCCCCACCCCCAGTCTGGCAGCTCCCCTCCTCAGGCCCATGGCTGCCTTGAAGGTTTTTGAAACTGTTTAAAATTTTTTTGGATTAGTTTGGGGTAACAGAAGTTGCACACTGATGGTCGTTTTTTTTTTTTTTTTTTTTTTTTTTTTCCTCTTTTCTTCATCATCAAATTGGGCAAGATGGCGTGTTGGTCTATCATTAGGCTCGCTGAAGCCAGCAGACCTTCTCTCTATGGAAGCTGGGCACACGACTTGCTATTTTTTGCAGAAGTTCCGGCCAAGAAGGGTCAGAGAGATTATACACCAGAGTTGGGCTCTGTCCAGCTCTCCATCCCCAGTCCATTTCTCTGCTTTTTGGCATCTGGAGACTCTAACAAATGTAATTCCCTCCTCCCCATCTGGGGGTGGTGTGTTTCCAGGACCTTCTCAGCAAGTCAGCAGACTGTGTCTCCAAGTTGCAAACATGCAGGAGGGAATATTACCACTGTTCTGACTGTTGGGAGTACATGAGGGGCAGGAAAGAAGGGGGGTGCTTTCAGAAAGCTCCCCTGGTAGAAGTCAGTATATATAGTTGGCCCTCTAATCTCTGAGTTCTCCATTTGCAGATTTAACCAACTGTTGAATACTATGCCTGTACTGGATATGTACACTTTTTTTTTTCTCTTGTCATAATTTCCTAGTAACACAGCCCCATCGTGTTATCTATCACAGGTAATTTAGAAAAAAATTGAAATTATGGAGGAACATGTGCCTAGGTTCCATTCAAATACTATGTTTTATATAAGGGACTTGAGCGTGCATGAATGTTGTTGTCAGTGGTCTTGTCATGTCCTGTGGATAACTAGACAGGACTGTCCTCAGGGAATTAGGTAGCCTGGTACTAGGCAGAGCCCTTCTCAGAATGGCTTGGCTTCGGGAAAGAACTGGAAAAGGGCAAGAAACAGGAGGAGGTAGAAAGAGTTTTCTCTGCAGCCTCCTTCAGCCCAGGTAACTTGAAATCACACAGATGACAAGAAATTGCTTTTAGCTGTAGGGACTAATTAGGGCAGAGGTCATATTCATGATGGAACCAGATGATGACAATCTAGCAGGATTGTGGAGAAAGGACAGAAAGGGTACCAGTGGGCCTAGGGGATAGCATCTTAGAAGCAGACATACAGCAGAAGGGTCAAAATCAAAGCACAGTACCTGGGGTTATAGAGAGAAGCCCACTGGGGCCCAATGCAGGATGGCAGAGAAGGGACCTGCCCAACAGCTGATGTGTCTGTTAAGGAGAGCATGAAAACTCCCAGAATTCCTTCTAAACTTACAGCCTGCCTGAAAGAGAGACAGTGGCAGGGCTGACATGTGTCCCGCAGGGGGCCACTTGCTCATCCTCATGTATGCAGCAAAAACTGCAACAACCCAAGAAAAGCCTCTCCTCCAACCCACTCAGGAGGGGTTCTGGGAACCAGTTTCCTCAGGAAGCCACACAAACCAGTTACTGAATTTCCATCACACAGGGCCCTTAGTTAAGTCAGACAGTCCTCTCTTCTGGAAACTCACAGAGGGTGTGTTGTCTGTCATAAGCTTAAGAGGACTTCTCGACAAGCACAGTGGTGCATGCCTCTAAGTCTAGTGCTCAGGAGGCAGAATCGGGTGGATCTCGATGGATTTGAGGCCAGCCTTGTCTACGAAGTGAGTTCCAGGTCAGCTAGGGCTGTGCAGAGAAACCCTGATGAGAAGAAGAGGAAAAGGAAGAGGAGGAGGAGGGGAAGGAGAATGGGGAGGAGGCGGAGAAAAAAAAAAAAAAAAAAAAAACAGGATCCTCTCTGCTACTTCAGCACTGCTGAAAGAAAGCCATTCAGCTCAGCTGGGTCTGGGGTAGTCAAATAAATCACACAGGGGAAGTCTTGCTGGTTTCCTTCCTATGGGGAAGGTGTTCCAAAAAACAATTTTAGCAAAGGAGAAAGGCAGAGTGGATTGTTTCTTGGGGAACAAGATAGGTAGGTAGGTAAGTAGGTAGGAACCATTAAAAATGGAACTGCTGGGTGGTGTGGGTTGGCAAATATAGAAGTCACATCCCAGGCTGGTGCAAGGAAAAGCAGACTTCCCGTCCTTAATTAGAACAGGAAAGGGAAAGTTGACTTAAAGCATAAGGGACTCATCTTAAACTCAGTTACTGAAGAGCATCTGTCCAATGACCTGCATGGTAAAATATTCTCAGCTGTACAATAGAGCCAAATATTTAAAAAATATTTTATTGTGTGAGCACTGCTGCAGTTACAACTTAAGACAGACGTTAGAGTTTCCTTCCTGAGGTTTGGGCCAGACATTTCATTCGTTCATAACCCAAACAGAACTTCGGATATTGCCAGCATGTACTGGGTCCCTACAGAAGCCAAAGAGCATGATTCTGGGTGTCCCAGAGGGCAGCCCCGACAGGGAGGAATGCCCCACAAGTTTACAGCAAGCCATTCACATGCAAACATGTTTTATTTTCAGGCTTTAAATGGAGATACTAAAAACAGGGTTCAAAAGGAGGTTTCTGAGGAACACTTAAGTTCAGCCTTTATTCTGAATAGCAATTAGGAACAGTTAAGTATTTAAAAACATCTACAAATTTTTCTTTTGTAGGCTTGCTGCAAATGGAGTGCAGCAAGCACTTTCAGAAGGGTGGAGAGGAGGGTAGGACATCTCCAAAGCACTATCGCCCTTTGTCTTCCCAAAGTGCACCCACTCTAGATAAAACCCACCCTTGGTAACAAGGCTGTGCAAGCTTAACAAAGATGCTATCTGGAAAAACTGCAAGCCCTGTTTTGTTTTTTGTTTTTTGTTTTTTGTTTTTTGTTTTTTCCCCTGCAGGCAACCTTGGTACTTGAAGAAATGGGCACATTTTCATAGATTTCTAGGAGGCAAATAATTCACACAACTGCTGCAGCCTAGCTCACTGCCCAGCCTTGTATTGGGGGTGAGGGGAGGGGCAGTGATCTTTTATTTCCTGTTAGTTGAGTTCTAATATATACGTTGGGATGCCATTTTGTTGTGGTAAATCTCAAACCACAATAACCTCATTCAAAGAAAACGCATCTTGGTTGAGGTGAATCTCTAACCCCAATAAGCCCATGCAAGGAAAACACAGCTCAGTTGTATATTTATAAACTGTACACCTATATTGGGCAGATGTGTCTCTACAGCACTTTCTTCCCCAGCTGTGAAATCCCTATTACTTGTAGTTTCTCCAGGCCATGTGCTTTTGCTCTATTTTCAACACCTCTGCCTCTGTCCTCCATTTCAGGTCTCCTGCAACTCCTCTTCCTCCCTTCCTCTTCCGGTCTTGCCTGGAAAACCCGCCTCCTCATTTTAGCCCAGCGATTGGCTATTTGTCATCTTTCTTAGCCAATCAGATAATTAAGGGAAATTCCCCTACAGATGGGTGTTACAAAGTCTCCACAAATGTGAGAGAAACTTTCTACTCCCGAGCTGCACCTGTAAGCCTGATCTATTTGGGGAAGGGTTAAGGTTGTTTAGGAAGGTTCCGTAGATCCATTTCTGTGGTAAGAGAAAACCAGAAGCTACTGCGGGCTTGCTGGTTAAGCTGGTTTTAAGGGAAGAATGCTAACAGCCATGGTTGGGACGGTTGGGACAGATGTGGGGGGCCTAGCTTGTGGCCAGCTCCACCATCCTCTTCTTTCTTCTGCATGATTTGGAAGGCAGTATCCTCACAGCAGATCTCACTGTTAATCAAGGATGCCTGCATCGTGGAAGGTACTGGCCTGTATTGCAGGGAAGGAAAAACAAAAAGGCTTTCCAGGCTTTGATTTTGATATCTGGTTTAAAGAAAACACACAGAGATTTTACCCTCGGGAGAAGGAAGGAACTTTGAGGGAGTAACTGCTAAGATGCGTCATCCGAAGTCTCAGTTTCCGGCTTGATTTTACCAGCTCCTAGCCCACCATCCACCCACCGGGCCATTTCCTTCTCGATCTCAGGAGAGGCAATCTCTGATTTGGGGGTTTATATTTAACACCTGCAAATCTTGGCTGAGAGATCTCCGTTTTGTTCCCCTGCACCATGCCACCCTCCCTCTCACCGTTTAAACACTTTGAATCAGAGCTTCTAAATCACACACAGAAAGGAGGAGGATTCTCCTTGTAAGCTGCTATAAAGACCTAACATTTTTCCCCCCCAGTTTCAGTTTCTCGACGGTCACTTCCAACCAAATCTGATCAGGCTTCATAAAGTTGAATGCAGAGTTTCACAAATTGGCTGCAGCTCTGGTTCATTTGATGAGTGTGGAACATGACATAAGAGAGTTTCACCCGGGGGAGGGTGGGAACCAGGGCTGGAGAGATGGCTCAGAGGTTAAGAACACTGGGCTACTTTTCCAGACTACTGGGATTCCATCCCCAGCACTCACATGGCTGTAACTCCATTTCCAGATCTAACACCCTCTTCTGGCCTCCAAAGGGTTCTAGGCAGGTATGCAGTACGTAGACATGCATGCAGGCAAAACACCCATACCCACAAAAGCAAGACAGATTTGCTCTCTTTTCTTCTCTTTTCCATCAATGGCCGCAATAAAATATCCAAGACTGAAGACCCTGTCAGCCAAGCTTACTGTCCAAGGAACAGCTGAATCTGACGAGAGAAGAAAGTAACCCCAAGCCTTCTTATGAACTTAACATTTGCCGTCCCCTGAATGTTGCTAAATGTGTATGTGTTGAGTGCCAGCACACGCTTGCTAACGTTTCCTTCTCTCTTGCTTTGCTGGGTCTTCTGAGCCCTGATTCAATGCCTTTTCAGTTATGTTGGGAGAAGAGGATCTCATCATGCCAAAACTGAGCCTTGCCAAACCTACAGGATGTTAGCTACTAGGCAGGCATTTTAGGCACCGGGACTTGTGCTCACAGGGGGAAAAGCTACTACAGTGCCTCCAGGCTTTATCGTTCTTGCTCTTTGTGTGCTTGTTTGTTTCAAATAAAGCTCCACCACCAGCAGCCCTGTGAAATTTACAACTATCTAGCTCAAACTACTGACTCATTCTACTGGAGTGGCCTAGAATGAACTTTCCCTATTTTAATATTAAATTCTCTATCTAATGGCGCTCTACTTCTGTTTTTGACCATGTGATGGATGACCTCAATTTGAGCATGCACAGGATATACCCTCTCCCCACGCATGGAGCAGTCTTTCCTATCTGAATAGGTAAGCATTTCTCCAGAGAAAGCTTCCTGCTTTGCTGTGTGAGGAGACACTGTTTTGAGAATTCCCCCTCTGCTGCTTGCCTGCAGCAAGGAAACCTTCCTTCAGGATCTCCTCTCTTGCTGGGGCTTGGACTTTGTACTTGATGGAGGGTAAGGGTGGTGGAGGGTGGGGTGAGGGGGGAGCCCTGTGTTTTGTTAGGAGAGACAGACAATCCATTCCCATACCCCCCCTCCCCCCACAGCCAAGTCATGGATGCACTCAGCAATCTGCTTACTTGTGCCTCACAGAGGTACATCTTCATCATGGACAGTTTCACAGTCTTTTCCATACATACCAGTCTAGTACTAGAATTTTCCAACCAGATAGAAACACTCTGGAGAGACCCATGAGAGAGTGAGCTCAGAGGAGGAAGAGGGGGAGGGAGAGGAGGAGGGGAGGAGAAGGAGAGGGAGGAGGAGGAGCGGTAGCAGATGCTTTCAGGCTTTCTGGTTACTAGTTGTGTGCTCTTGAGGGAGTTCCTTCACCTCTCAAAGCCTTTATTTCCCCCATCTACAAGCTGTAGACCTGTGAGACCATCTTTGTGGCTTCTAGCTCTGTTCTTAATATCCGAGACAAAGTCAATAAATATTGCCTCCCTTCCAGCCAGCGTTTTTTTAAGCATTTGGCTCATTTCTCTTACCCATATGTATTACTATGAGATATAGCATTCAGTTCAGCTTAATATACTTTATACCAGCAATTATATATTAATTTATATCAATATTTTATCACTACGTAACAGTAACGATGTGTTAATATTTTAGTGTGTTAAACATTAATGACTATTTAATATTGATTGAATATCTACCTGATAAATAGGTAGCGGGAATCTACTATGCTCAAAGCTCCGAGGTCATTGGCCTGATTTTTTTTTGCATCTCAGAGACTTAAGCAGGTTGACCAAATATTTTGGCTTGTTTATTCAAAATATACATAACAATAAGTCACAAACTGGAAGGCCAGTTCTAAAATGTATTAGAGGGCCTTGGAGATAGCCCATGAGTCCTCAGGTTTAGATGGGCAGGTTCATGAGTGGGAAGAGCAGCCATAACTTTTGGATACTTTGGTGTGGACGGAAAAAAGGATTATTTCTTCAGTCACCAAATTTCTGTTCACAGTTATTTCATGAAATATAAAATAGCTATGGGGAAAAACTTTTATATAAATCTTTTTTTCCCTTGGAGGACTGACAGTGTGGTGTTTCTGACATCAAACATTCTCAGGAAAAATTAAAAATCCAGTCAATCAAACAGCTGTTTCTAAATATACAAAAATATGGTACATACCATCTGAGTTTCCACTCTTTGGTTGAAGAAATACATCATTTAGACAGAGCCTAAAGCACATCTTGCTTGTCAGAAAAACCATTAACAGCAAAATTCTTCCATTAGACAACTCAAGGGCACGCCTGTGCTCAAACCAAACCCTCCTATGTTGTGAGCCTGACCCAGAATCCCAGATAGAGAGCTAGGTGTGAAGCCCCACCATGCCAGGGGGCTTCACTGTGCTCTGGGCCATGGAATTCTCCATTGTCATGTGATTCTGGAGTGATGCATTTTGTCACAGTTTCTCTAACAAAGACAGTCCACAACTGGGGATGAGGGGAGGCTTAGGAAGACCTGACTTCTCAACACAAAACAAGGAAATACAACTGTGTCATGACTCAAGGTGACTTCCTCGGGCTTACTCATTTACTTAGCGTTGAAATTAGTGAGGGGCAGTGGCTCCTGAGCAGTTCAAACCATTTTAATGATCTCCGTTGTAAAAGCTTTCTACTCCAGAGATTTATGCTTCAGGTCATGTGTTCATCAGCTTTCTGTCATTGTGACAAAATATTTGAGACGGGCAACTTAACAGAGGAAAGATTTATATAGCTCATGGCCACTTACATTCAGTCTATGGTTGCTTTGGGTCTGCCCTGAGACAGAACATTGTGGCAGGGACGACCTGGCAGAGCCAAGCTGCTTACCACGGATGCCAAAAGGAGGGGAAGAAGGAGAGAATTCTAAGTCCTGTGAGAGCTAGTTTTTGTCAACCTGACACAAACCTAAACGTACCAAGGAAGATGTTATTTCTCGTGAAGAATTGCCCTTTTCTGATTGGCCTGTGCACATGTGAAGGTAAAAAGATGGCTGGGGAACTGCAGGGTTCCTCACGCCACGCTGTGTAGTTGGCTGGGAACGCTCTGGGTTCCTCCAGCTGGAAGTTAGGCCCAGCTGCTCACTAACTAAAGGCCTCTCCACGGCTCCTCACGGCGGGGCCCCAACACACGAGGAAGTCCTTGGGTTTCCAAAACTGGTTTATTGGCATGGCAGATGGTGGATGGATCTGGATGTGTGCCCCCCAAAACTCAGGGTGGACCTGAGTTAAATAGGGAAGGGAAGGGGGGCGGGGCTGAGAAGGAATGCTTAATTGACTCCACCCTCTGGCCTTCAGGTATCTCATTAGTATGTAAATCTCTCTAGGGCCTGGGGCCTGTTCATCATGCAATCTACCTGTGTACATGACTGAAGGGCTTAGGTTGAACGGAGATTAGACCTCATGACAGGAGCCTGGGTTCTGGGGGCATGGCCGAACCCACAACCCAAGAACCAGGATACCCTCCCATGGCCCGACACACATGTCCGCAGGACATTTTCTTGATTACTAATTGCTATTGGAGGACCCAGCCCATTGTGAGCTGTGCCATCCCTGGGCAGATGAGCTGTATAACAAAAGTAGCTGAGCAAGCCAGGGGAAGCAAGCCAGTAAGCATTCTTCTATGTTCTCTCCCAAGTTGTTTTAAATCATGTTTTTTGTTTGTTTGCTTGTTTGTTTCATTTATCACATAAACAGAAAGAATAGGTCCCAATAGTCCCTTCAAGAGCACACCCCCAATGATCTAAGTTTCCTCCCACATGGGTCTAACTCTCCAGGTTCCCCTATCTCCCAGCACCACCACAGGGTGTCAAGAAAGCCTTTAGTACACAAAGCTTTGGGAGACATTTGAGATCCAAGCTATTACAAACTGAGAAGATGGACAGACAATAAGTGATACAGATTGGGAAAGACGGTGTTCATGGGAGAGGTTTATTTGCCCTCAAGACTATGCAAATAAAATTTTGTTATTGGCCATCACCATTAATGGCCATGTCATTTATTAAATCCAAGTGGCATGGATTATCAAATCTGTTAAGACATCCATTAGCATAGGGATTAACAATGACAGTGTGGTATACATCCTCAAGAAAGTTTTGTTCAGTTATTAAAAAAAAAAAAAAAAAAAAAAAAAAAAACCCAAGGCCGGGCAGTGGTGGCGCACGCCTTTAATCCCAGCACTTGGGAGGCAGAGGCAGGTGGATCTCTTGAGTTTGAGGTCAGCCTGTTCTCCATTGTGAGTTTCAGGACAGAAAGGGCTATTTAGAGAAATTCTGTCTCAAAAAAAAAAAAAAAAAAAAAAAAAAAAAAAAAAAAAAAAAAAAAAAAAAGAGGAGGAAAGGAAGAAAGGAAGGAAGGAAGGGAACAAAAGAGAAAGAGAGAGCAAGTGAGCAATAGAGAGAGAAAGCTACAGGAAAATGTATGGAGCTAGAAAAAGTATAAATATTTCATTTCTTCCTACATAAAGAGTCTAGACTATTCATATATATATGGTATAAAAATAGAATGAATATAGAACTTGAGCTTCAGGTTCTTCAGTCAATCAATAGAGATACTTGGGACGTTACTGTTGAAGAAAGGAGAGTAATATCTTGGCAATGGTGAGATGGAAGCCCTCATACAGCTGTAAAGATTCCCAGCTATGCCTGTATCCTTAGCAAATAACTTCTGTTGCTTACTTTGGACCTATATTTTATTTTGAAATCCTCTGTCCCACAGCTACTTCTATTAGCGCTTTGGATAGTAGAGAAAACAGACCCATGCTTTATGTGACAGAGACACACAGAGGAAAGGGAGTAGTCTCTGAGTGTTCTGCAGAGGGCAAGGGTTGGTCTTCTACTTAAGGAGAAGAAATATCTAGGATTAGAACCAGCCACACAAACCTTAAGTAGACAGTTATTGTCCTGGCATAGTTGAGATAGGCAAGGGTAAAGACATGGTGTGTGCAAAAAGTTTATACCTAGCAGGTGCTTAAGTAATAACTGCTGAGGCACAACTATGTGTGCATTAAATTATGTGAAAACCTATAGATACAGATAGTATCACAATAAAAATGTTAAGTTTGCTGTAGATGAAGGCAGGCCAGCTGGTGTGTCCCAGCATTTGGCTGTGCCATTAGAGGCTTTCTGCCTCTCTGAACCTCAATGTCTTTTGTGGTTTAAATATGCTTGGCCCAAGGAGTGGCACTATTAGGAGGTGTGACCTTGTTGGAGGAAGTGTGTCACTGTGGGTGTGGGCTCTAAGACCCTCCTCCAAGCTGCCTGGAGATCCAGTCTTCTCCTAGAAGCCTTCAGACAAAGAGACAACTCTCAGCTCCTCCTGCACCAAGCCTGCCTGGACACCACCATTCTCCAGACTTGATGATAATGGACTGAACTTCTGTACCTGTAAGGTAGCCCTAATTAAATGTTGTCCTTGTAAGAGTTGCCTTGGTCATGGTGTCTGTTCACAGCAGTAAAGCCCTAACTAAGACAGTGTCCTTGAATGAGCAGTAGATTTTGTGAAAGTCTTTGTAAGGATTAAGCAAGACCAAACACATATATCACAAGAGCTACACCTGGCACACAGAAAGTGTGTCACTCAATGGTAGGCATGACTAGTGTTTGAATAACTCTGCAAATGTGCCCTTCTGTGTACCAGTCATCCTGACTCCATGTTTTAAAGATCTAATGTAGTTTTATTTTAGTGTGTATGTGTGTGTGTGTATGTGTGAGAGAGGAGAGAGAGAGAGAGAGAGAGAGAGAGAGAGAGAGAGAGAGAGAGAGAGAATGGTAGAGAGAGTATTGGGAATCTACTTAGCATACCGTAGAACTTGACACTGAGGACCAGAACATCTAAGAGAAAGGCAGAAATGAATAATGGGATACTGTGCCTAGGATTTCTTCCTAATCCCAAGGCTGACACAATGACTCAGAATCTTCTAGCTCATGTTTATTATCCTCTGACTCTTACTAATTCTTGCTAATTAGATCTAGCCTGGCTGAAAAGGTCCTCGAGTTTGTTCTGCCCCCTCAACCCCATGTCCAATGGACATGGTAGCCCTAATTATCTGTAGCCCTCCACATCCTTTTATTCCTCAGATGAAGTGATGAAATGAGAGCTTTACTCAAGCTGTGCAAATACCCAGCTTGGGCTGAGCCCAGAGCATTCCCTTCTCTGTTCTAACCATCTCTAGGCCTAGGCCTGGAAGCTTCTAGCCTCTGTATAATCTAATATTCCAAGCTGACTGATTCAATCCGGCTTCTCTCAGCTTCTGACTGAATGGCTCTGCCTGGCTTTGAACTAACTTTGGCAATATATTCTAATCTTTTGGCTCCTTCTCATTTTCTGGATCCTTCTGTCTTCACCTGTGTCTGTGTCTAGTTTTTTCTCTCTGTAACCTGCCTCTTTAACGATGTCCCAGTAAAACTGCCATACACACACACAACCCACCACCCATGACACCTTTCTCTGTCTCTCTGTCTCTGTCTCTGTCTCTGTCTCTCTGTCTCTCTGTCTCTCTGTCTCTCTCTGTCTCTCTCTGTCTCTGTCTCTGTCTCTCTCTCTCTCTCTCTCTCTCTCTCTCTGTCTTTCTGTCTCTCTCTGCTCTTAAGCAGCCTCTCTTCCCTATGCTGAGTTAGGTGTATCCTATCTCTGACTTATTCTGTCAGATCTTTCTATGACTTGTCACTTTGTCTGCCCCTCTGTTAGACGTCACTTTCAAACATGGCTGCTTCCTTCTACAAACTAACCTTACCTTCATCATTAGAGATTAAAGGTATGTACTAAGGGTTTGTCTATTTTCCAGCCATATCATACTTTAATCCAGGATGCATCTACATTCTGGTTGGATCATATCTTTGGATGTGATCCCTTACCAGAGCAGCCATGTTGCTAGATTAAAATTCCTCTACATCCTGGCACATCACAAATGATGTGGGGAAAACAATCCCCAATAATCCAGCAACTTTGGCTGGAGGTCATATGAAATAATGTTCTGTCTATCAGAAGTCAGTCTGGGACAAACATCCCGTGCCTTCAAATTTACTCTGTTGTGTTTTTCTTAGTTTGTGTCAACACCTCATTCATCCATGGCACACACACTACCCTGTAGGAAAATTTGAGACTTCATCATCAAATCACCTGTCTCTGACCTGAATTACAAGGCTAGCCTAGACTACTCCCATTACTCATCGTGCCTTAGACCCTGCTGTCCCCATATTTAACTCCTTGATCCTGGATGAAGTCTCATGTTGGGTTCTGTGCCCAGCATCTCTGGAGTAGCCCATTCTAACATGGGCTTCTGTGGAATACAATGTTCTCATGCCTGCATGAAGCTGTTGTCTTTGCCTATGGCATCTGGATGCCTTAGCTCAGGCCCTGGACATGACACAACATAGACAGCCTCTCTGAGCATCACAGACACTGGGCTCTGGCTCTTTCCTACCCTTCTGTGCAGCGACTCTCACACATCACCTGGCAGCTATGAGCCTCTGCTTTTGATTTAACAGGATTTCCAGACTCACAGCATTCACCCGACTCTGCTTCCTGATTGGGCAGATATCGCGTGACCTGCTGCCTCAAGCTTCTACCAACAAGATTTCCCTGCCATTATGGACTGCACCGTGGTACTGTGAGCCAAAATAAACCATTTCTTAAGTTAGTTCTGCCATAGTAACAAGTAGCTAGCGTGATACTCTAAACAGAACAAAACAAAAACAAAACAACAACAACAAAACCCTATTTATTTCTTTATTTTGATAATCTTGCTATTAAAACCCAAATGTTGGGCCAAGGAGATGGCTCAGTGGTAAAAGCATGTGTGGTATAAGCCTCACAACCTGAGTTTGGATGCCCAGACCCATGTAAAAGTTGGATGCAGTAGCCTACAAGTCTGTAATCCTTGCTTTCACATGGGAAGATGGGAAATGGCAGTATTACTTATTTACATTATTATTACATTATTGACTCTTTAGACCCTTGTAGGGCTAGCTAATGTGGGGTACATATAGTAGAGAACAAGAGACCCTGTGTTCTGTAAGGCATGATACCTGAGGTTGTCCTCTGACTTCCAGAGATGTACCAGCATGCACTCTTTCCTCTCCCTCTCTCCCTCTTTCCTCTCTCTCTCATACACCTAAAAGCATGCCTGAATGTTGATCACACCCAGCAACCCCACAATGGAAGTAAGCCCAGGTGGGAGGCATAGTGGGAGCGAGTGTGCATGGACATGTGTGAGCCACCTAAGGCTACATGCTAGTCAAGGTTGAAAGCAAAACCCCAAACCATTTTCTAGCTCATGCTAAGTCTTTCTTCTTGGAGAAGCTCCTAGTAGTTCCACTACCCAGAACTGAGGGCCTCTGTACCCCAAACCTGGCAGGCACATAGAAATTATGCATCTTCATAAAGTCACACATGGGAAAAAGTCAAAAAGGAGCTCTCTCATTTTACCTTCCCTCTTGGATCAGGGAGAAGAACTAGAAGCAGAGAAAGCTACCACACAGCCTGCTGCAGTGTCCCCAGAAACACTGCCTGCCAGCTCACGTAGGCTCCAGAGCACATTGAACATTCCCCAGAAGGACACAGGTCTGACCCAGAACCAGGCAGGGCTGGCTTTGTATACAAAATAAGGCAAGAATGGTAGGTGTTCTTCAGTCTCATGCGCTGAGGCATCACTGAGCCAGAGAGAAATAGAGCATCAGGCAGTGGTGAGCCCAAAGGCAGTTCTTCAGTCTGTGTTCCAAACAAGACATTTTCTGTGTACTCCCACAAGGTTGAGATATTTAGAAATGCGCACCAACCTCTCAACATTTCTTCAAAGACCACAACATCGAAGCCAATAGAGGCTTCCTTTCTGAGGCCTTGTGAAGACAGAAGAAGAGATAAACTTGGCTAGGTTTAAAACTACAGCGTATGTGGCTACCAAAATAGCCAAGAAAAAAAAATATTGTCCTAAATGTTGTAGACTGACTGTTCGTGCTCTCCCAGATTTATATGTCAGAATCTAAAGCCCAGTATGGGAATCAATGTAGTCCTAGGAGGCCAGAGAACTAGGGGGAATCTCATCCAATCAAGTGAGAAGGCAGGAAGGAGGTCTGCAGCACTGCAGAGGGCCCTCCCCAGAGCAGAACCATGAGGACACTCTAAGCATGGATCTTTAACCTCTAGAACTGAAAGTGATGAGTTTCCTTTATTCAGAGGCCCTCTAGTCCAGTGACTTGTCCTCTATGTCCCTCTAGTCCTATGGTTTTTTCCTGTAGTCACCCAAGAAGACTAGTGCTCCTGTTGCTTGAATGGAAACGCCTGCACCAGATACATGTTTTCAACACCTGCCTGCCAGCTGGCCGTGCTACTTCCAGAAGCTATGGAGCCTTTAGGAAAAGGGGCCAATCTGGAGGAAGAGTGTCACCAGGGACAGGTGTTTGAAGGTTTTACCCTGCCTGTTCCTCTCTCTTTATCTGCTTCCTAGCTCACCATGTGGTCAAGCAACCATAAACAGAGAGACACGATTTACCTGTCTCCATAGACTGAAGCCCTCTGTAGCTGTGAGCAAACGGATGTATGTCCTCCCCTCAGTTAGTTCTGTCAAGAATTAGGTCACAACAATGAAAAGCAACTAGTTTAGACACTGTATAAAGTTATCTTTCTCTGTTTGGATTAGAAATATTAAAAAGTGACCATAGAATAAACAAAATAAGTCTTCAAATCAATGATGGAATGTAAAAACTTTTGTGTTGTTCCTGAGACAGAGTCTAACTATGTAGCCCAGATTGGCCTCAAATTTTGATCCTCCTGCCTCAGGCTTTTGAGTGCTGGAATCATGTTTATCTAACTTTCCTGCTACCAATTTAGAAGGCAATAATTTTCAAGTAATATTTCAACATATAACAGAAATGTTAATATAAAAATATAAAAGACTCAGTGCTAGCATTTCTAGAATATGCAGTGCATTTTATGCCTTTTGTATATGCTATGATTGAGAAGTAAAATATACCATGATAGTCCCTCCTAGATCTCATGAATAAAATCTATGGAGAAAAATATTTTATGGGGCTGGAGACATGGCTTAGTGGTTAAGAGCATTTGTTCTAGCACAGGACCCAGCTTCAATTCCCAGCACCCTTAGGGTGGCTCACAACCCTCTGCAACTCCAGTTCCACGGAATCTGACATCCTCTTCATAGCTACCCAACATGCATATGGTACACAGACATACACACATGCAAAATACACATAACACATAAAATAAAAAATTTAAATATATGTTGTTAAACTTATTTTTCAGCCCTTAGTGGTTAAGAGTATTTATTGCTCTTTCAGATGACCCAAGTTCAGTTCCCAGCACCCATGTCAGTTGGCTCACAACTGCTGGTAACTCCAGCTTTAGAGAATCTGATGGCCTCTTCTGGCTTCTGTAGGTAACTGCATGCTAATGAATATTCTCTCTCTCTCTCTCTCTCTCTCTCTCTCTCTCTCTCTCTCTCTCTCTCTCTCTCTCCAGTTCTGTTTTGATACAGCGTTTCTCTATCCAGAGCTCTGGCTCTCCTGGAACTCATTCTGTAGACCAGGCTGTCCTTGAACTCAAATCTGCCTGCCTCTACTTCCCAACTGCTGAGATTAAAGGCATGTGCTACCACTGCCCGGCTACAAATAAAGCTTTTTAAAAAGTCTTTTTAAAATGAGACCTACTCATTTTATTTTATGTGTGAGCTTTTTTGCCTGTGTGTATGTATGTGTACTATGTCACACATGCTTGGTGCCCCTGAAGGTCAGAAGAGGGCATCGAATTCCTGAAGTTATGAACAGTTGTGAATCACCATGTAGGTACTGGGAATTGAATGTGAGTCCTAACTGCTGAGACTCTACAGATCAATTTTTTAAAAGGAAGGAAGAGGAGGAGGAGGAAGAGGGGCAGGAGAAGGGGAAGGAGGAGGAGTAGGGGGAGAAGGAGAAGGAAGAGAAGGAGGAAGAAGAGGAGGAGGAGGAGGAAGAGGAAGAGAAACAACAACTCTGGATTTTGTTTGAATTTACTTTTGAGTGTTTCCCTTAGATGCTAAGTTTGGAATAAGACATCTACCCCTGTACCTTTCTTTGCCTGAATTAAAATGTTTACTGAAAGATAAGCATTTTAAAGATTAATAGGCACAGAATAGGAGATAATGTATTCCATCCATCCACATGGGGGAATCCATACATTTTTTTCCACTGTTAAATTTATCATGGAATTTTAAATAATAATATGACTCTCAGCTGACAGCAGAATCAGAAGATAAGAGACGCAAAAAGCTATTGGACTTGTGTTTGGATAGAGGACTCAAGAGCATGTCCTGTAGGTCTCGGAACTCTCCCTGGGAGCTGAAACAGATCCATTTTAGACAGGTAGAGAGATCTGGGTTCTAACAAGAGGGAGAAGAGGAATGTGTGATTCTCCTGAGGTACTCCAAAGGATAAGCCCTTCCAAAGGGGGAAAAGTGTCAGAACCATAACACACACAGTAGGTCTACACCGTCACTTGTGAGGTCTCTGCCTGTATTTGTATCACACATCTGCTACTTAACTGAGTGAGAAGTAGACAACAGCTTCGGGTCAGCTTGGATCTGCCTTAAGGGGGGGGGCTGCCTTGAAGACCAGTATTATTAATATACAGAAAGACCATTTCCCAAGAATGAAGGACACTGCGCAGTACTCTTGCTTACATACTTTACGTGCTCCTAGGATCATTGGGAGTATTGTAAATTTGTATCCAGAATCTTCTTCTCTGCCATTATGGATTCTCATGCACTCCTTTTACTCGTGGTGTGGGTTGTGGCATGCTTCCTCCAGGTAGCCCCACCTCCTAAAGCACTGGCGACATAAACTCCAGCCGGAGTCTCAAGAGAAGCTCACCAGCTCAACAAGAAAGGAGAGGAACAGAAGTAGCACAGGCTGAAGGGGTAAGCGCAAAAAAGGATGACCTTTTCCATCAGTAAAGGGAACAATTGGAATGCGACCCATGCCTTCTCTCTGCACACGGGGCAACTAGTATGCTGGTGCAATGGAGAGAAGCAGATCCTTCCGCATGAAGCAAGCTCTCTAGAGCCTATCCACATAGGTCCTGCCACAGTCTATTGGCAGTTTGGGTGGGGCTGAGTCAGACACAATGCTCCGTAGCAAAACTGTATTTAGCATAAAGAAATAATCCCAGCCTGCTGAAGACTTCTCAGCAAAGACTGGCCCCAGTGGGAGAAGACTTGAAGCCAGTAGAAGGAAGGACATGTTGAAAACGCCTTCTGCTGTTTGGGACTGTGATTCAGCTAAAGTGGGGTGTTTGTGCTTTCTGAGTTCTGAAAGGGCATCCTAACCAGATCTAGGGCACAGAACAGTGAGATCATGGTGCCCATAGCTAACATAGCTAAGGGCTACTATTGGTAAGCATGGCTCATAACCTTGGCCAGACAAGGTGCACGTATTCAAAGACGGGTGTGTGTATGTGTATGTATGTGCAGGAGCCTGTATAGGGACACAGACAGCCAGGAGCCCACTTACCCCTTTTTTACTATTGGACCAAAGAATCACCTGAGGAAAAAAGCCATCATTCCAAACTTAAGTAGAAGTGACGGTAGATCAAAAGCTCAGGTCATGAGTGAGATAGGGAGACTCAGCTTAGAAGTGACCAAAACCATAAGATGTTTTGGGGGTGTTTCGGTGGTCCAGGGATGAAGGACTTTCCAATCCTTTTCAACATCGCAGAACTGGAGAAAGGCAATCTGCTGTGGCTTGAGCAGACCTCAGATGAGGGCCACAGAATAGGAACACTACAAATGGTTATATTATGCATCACCTGACAACCTCACATCAGATAAAGGGGTCCCTGCTCCGCACAGCAAGGAAGAAAAAAAAATTCAACCATAAAGGAAGAAGCCTGCACAGAACCATTTTTTCTCATTCCTTATATGTACAAACATGAATAATTTGACATGATGTTTAGACAGTTTTCCCCTAACTTAAGTCTTTTAATTAAAATGAAAGGCAGAAAATATGCTTTAAATATGAATGCAAGAGGTGTGAGTTGGCACCCCCAGCCTTCCTCCTCCTCTCTCTCTGTTGTTATCGAGCACAATGAGATCTCATTGCTCCTACCATCTTTTCATAATGTTTATGGTTGTTTTAGGTAACACACAAACCACGTTGAATGTGATATTCCCGTTATTACATGTCAGGGGCACATATTAAACTGGAGCCTGTCCCTTTTCCTGCTATTTACTTTTGTGGCAAATCAGTCAATGTATTTTCCTCCACTCACCAGGCAATATTGCAGGGTTGCCCACAGCCCTGAAGGTAAATGCTAACTTTTCAGCCCGTGCCAAGCGGCACGCCCTGGGCTCGCCACCAAGTGAATGAGAGCAGTATATTCTGGGCTGAAAAATGGGCTCAGATGTTGCCCCTAATAAATTACGTGATTATTAAATTGCCGTGCAGTTCCAACCCACGTTATTTTATTTTGCCTCTTGCTGGCTCCCCTGTCGCCTTCTCTGCTTCGCCTCCGTTTTCTGTGTGCTTAACTCGAAAAATGCTAAACAAGTTTTGATATTTACCTGTTTATGATTAAATTGCAAAATGATCTGCTTAGTTCTGTTCTAAATTAAGGTCTGCATTAAATGTCATAGCATTTATCTTTCATAAAATGAGACAGCAAGGACACTAATTTCCTAGGTATTCAATCACTGCCCTGTGCCACTGGAGAGACAGTCAAGGAACAGGCCTGCCCACAGTTCACAGCTCACTGACAGCCCTGAGATGGAATCATAAAAGTCAATTAATCATTAAAAGCTGTTACAAGCACATATCGAACCGGTCTGGCACAAAATGTTAATCAGTCCAATATCAATATAATAAATTCCTGCAAATTGGAGCGATCAATACATTTAAGGCCTAATGAATCAATTTGAGGGCACCGGGCTGTTCCTTGGGGTCCCCGTGACATGGCAGCCGGGTGAGTGCTACATCTCTAGGCGCACTGCCAACAGAGGTCACCTATCCTAACAGGCTGTTCACTTCAGCCTCAGTTACCACGGTGACAGCATGTCACCGTTGCCCTAGTGTCCTTCTAGGTAAGGTGGGAGCCAATGCATCACTGCCCTTGATGGATTTGTCAATAATACTTAACGGGGGAGGGGGGCTGCTCACATAACACACGGAGGCCTCCTGTCCCCTAGCAGGTTGGTGTGATTTAATTGTCTGAAGGGGTGTGTGCGTCTGCATATATGCAGGATCTAAGCAGCGGTTACAGGCAGAAGGAGTTGGCAGTTGAGCTGATTGCCTTAGGATGGCTAGGGAAAATAACCCAGAGAGTAACAGGCGGTCAGAGCAATGATCAAGGTGTTACATTAACTAAGTCTCTGTGTAAGTAAGAAACCACCTAGAGCCTCTCAGATTAACAATTTATTACCTACAACATTTTAATACATCACTCATGAGTGGAAATGGAGTTGGGTATTAATACCCCAAGGCCTGGACTCTTAGTGGTGTTTCTAGATGCCTGCTTACAGCTCTGTGTGTCCACCAAGGGAAGTCCATCAGGGTAAACTTAGGTGAGCAGAAATGATTGATAGACTTGTTCTCCTCCTTCTCCTCTGCCTCCCTATCACCTGCAGTCTCCCCTTGCCCAAACAACCATGGCTCTGGAAGCTTGAAGCAGACTGGGCATGCAGAAATGGGATTTTAAACAATCCTCTTCGTCATCTGTTTTCAGAAAGCAGAATTTCCATGTTCCAACACATTTCATCTTTCGTTACGCCTATTAAAACTGACCAGCGAAGGGAAGCAAGAACACTTTCGGCATTGCAGAGTGGAGTACAACCTCTTTAGAGATAAAAAGAAATCTCAGCAGCTGAGACTCTAGGGAATCACCATGTTCCAGAACCTTCACTGTCATTTAACATAAAGCATAAAGGTTAATACTGAATAAAATAATACCTTGGGTGATTATTTTAATGGTCTCAAAGTACAACTTTCCCCCTGGGTTGCTCTTCCATAGGGCATGGCCTGCGCACATCTGATTGTTCTGTGTGTCCCTGCTGCTTTACCAATAGGACCATTCGATTCAGTTTAATCCCCAGAAGTTACTGTGTGAGTTTTTCCTGCAGTCATTTATTCCCTTCTAGGAAAAAAAAAAAAAGGTAGAAGCTACACCAATTGAAAGAAACGTTAATTTCTACTGCCTAGTTATTTTAAAAGATTTTTTTTTCTTACCTGAAAAAAAATCATTTTTTTATTATAGTGGTCTGAATTATAGGAAACATCAAAATAAATTACAAATTTCCTGCTAAAGAAATATATTCAACGCATTGAGACAGGGTGATGTTGCTGGTGTTCAGACAAAGGTAATGCAGTGCCTCGGCTTAATTGCCCTGACATCGTGCTCAAATACTTCAGCTACACTCTTTGAAAGAGAGAGAAAAATCCCTCATTGTTATTAATTGTATTCCTTTTAGAATGTAATGTCATATCGCTGCAGGCTGAGCTAATGAAACATACCCATATAACCAAAATAGTCATATTTCTTTTTGTTCAACACATTCTATCAAAACTGTCTACGAAAGACATTGTGTTAAGATCTTTTCACAGAGCAATATAAAGAACATCTCAACTACTTCAACATTTCTATTATCCGATTACTAAAATGCCCAGGAGAACCAGACAATATAGTGTGAATTCAGTTATCCTATAAGACTTTAGAAATATTGCTAATTCCTGCCTTGGATTTATGCTAATATTAACGCTAGATTACATGCTATAGCTTCTGAATACCTTCTGCATACCAATTCTCAACAAAGGCAGGATGCTCCCATGCACTGAAGCTACATGCCTCTATGATAATGAGAATCTGAATTATTTATCTCTATTTATCCTACAGGAGTTCGCTCGACCCCAGTCCCATTTTCTTTCTCCGCTGCACATCAATGCGTGTAAACATGGCTTTGGAGCTGCTGCCCACTTTCTGTGTTCATCTTCTCTTTTTCAGCAAAGCAATAGGCAGTAGACAAGAATGTTACACCACTAGGAGAATCCGTTTAAGCGTGTATTTGAGGTAAACCCTCCTAATTAAGTCAACTTTAACACAGACACGCAAATGGCACCCTGCATATGTGTCTGGCGCCTAATATCGTCTGCTGAGCCTAAAGGAAGTCAGGCAGCAGCGAGGCTGAGGAGACAGTTAATACATTCAGCCTCTCCTTCCTTTAACCTTTCTACTAGAAAACTGTTTGTGGAGTGGGGGCGGGGCGGGCAGCTTCCACTCAGGCTGGTGCCTAAATCAGCGAGGCTAAGATGCAGATGCTCTGACTTTGCTCTGATGCTCACAACGTTTCTGGGTCCATCTTGCCCAAGGAAAGACTGTGATAAGTTTGAATGACTGAAAGTCAAAGGAAGGAGTCTACTGTCTCAGGATTCTGCAATGAAGAACAGACCAGAGAGCTTCATCAAGAACATTCCAGAAGACTTTATCGTATATGGACTAGGACTTGGTGGGGTGATGTGGGAGAGTAACATTTATAATGCTTTACCAAGCTGGCATTTTCAGGAGACTTAAGTTGTTAGCAATTGGAACCATTAATGTTTTTGGTGGCCCCAAGTGACATATAAAAAGGATAACCTCTCAACTGATGTTGAGGGACTGCTATAGGGCCAGTTACTCTGGACTAGTCATCTAAGAATGAATGGGGAAAGTCCTGTTAGGTTATCTAGTTATACATCACTAGTTCATCCAGGCCTACAGAGTGTAGCAGTCAGACATCACTAGTTCACCCAGACCTACAGAGTGTAGCAGTCAGACATCACTAGTTCATCCAGACCTACAGAGTGTAGCAGTCAGACATCACTAGTTCATCCAGACCTACAAAGTGTAGTAGTCAGACATCACTAGTTCATCCAGACCTACAGAGTATAGCAATAAGACATCATTAGTTCATCCAGACCTACAGAGTGTAGCAGTCAGACATCACTAGTTCATCCAGACCTACAGAGTGTAGCAATAAGACATCATTAGTTCATCCAGACCTACAAAGTGTAGTAGTCAGACATCATTAGTTCATCCAGGCCTATAGACTGTAACAATTACATGTTGTCTTGTCAGAACCACTGGTAACCCAGTGATAAAGTAAGATTTAAAAAGGTAAAATGAAAAATCTTCAGTAGTCATGTATACTGGCTGGTTTTGTGTGTCAACCTGACACAAGTTAGAGTCATCAGAGAGTAAGGACCTTCAGCTGAGGAAATGCCTCCATGAGATCTGGCTGTAAGGCATTTGCTCAATTAGTGATCAATGGGAGAAGGCCCAAGCTATGGTAGGTGGTGCCATCCCTGGGCTGGTGGTCCTGGTTTCTATAAGAAAGCAGGCTGAGCAAGTCAGGAGAAGCAAGCCAGTAAGCAGCACCCTCCATGGCCTCTGCATCAGCTCCTGCCTCCAGGTTCCTGCCCTGCTTGAGTTCCTCTCCTACACGTGTTAATCATTGTCATTAATCTCTTTCTGAGCCTAGTTTATAATTAGTTTCATCAGAATTATGTTTGTGTAAAAAATAGAACATATTCAGTGTTATCTTCTGTTTCAGGTATCTATTAAGATATCTATAAAGTTCTTGAGAACTTTGCCCTGAGGATAAGAAGCAACCATTATATGTAAAAACAAACCAAGTGTCTTAGTTAGGGTTTCTATTGCTGTGACGAAACACCATGACCAAAAAGCAAGTTTGGAAGGAAGAAGTTTGTTTGGCTTACATTTTCAGCATTGGATTGTAATAAAATGTATGAGAATTTCTCTCTCTCTCTCTCTCTCTCTCTCTCTCTCTCTCTCTCTCTCTCCCCCTCTCTCCCTCTCCGCTGTATTTTGATACTTTTCCCAAGGAGACTGTTTCTATTCATCTCAGACAGAAAGGACAATAAAAAGACCAAATAAAATAATTCCACTTAAATCCAGCATAGCGATCCTGCCTATCCAGGCTATGGTATAATATGATATATAATATGGTACACATGTCCTTAGCAAGGCTAGAAGAAAGGCAGACTAGAATGAATACTGAGAGGACCTACTGGTGTCTGTTCTTCATGCACCCCAAATTCTCATAAGAGAAAAGCTAGAGACCCTAAGACTATGATGATGTGAGCTGGAGAAGAGGTACAGAAATGGTTGGCAGCCAGGCTGGTAGACAGTACTAGGCAATGTAGTTTAGGAAGGGGGTCTGGGTCCCTGATTTTGATGAATTCCCGGGGCCATCTTCCCAGTTGAGCCCTTGACACAGGTATTAAAAAACTGAAAAATGCCAAGAGCAGAGCTGTTACTCTAGGATCCTATGAAGACCTATCAGACTTAAACAATAATGTTGTCTTATGGATACTGTGTTGAGTTTTACCACTTGATATTTTTGGTCAGTTTTTGTATTGAGGTTTCCCATTTTCATAGTTTTCATTATTATCCAAAAGTATTAAATGATAAATTCCAAAAATAAATGATGTGTGAGTTTTTAACTGGTCTGATCTCAGGAGTCAGGAGTCAGTGTGATTGTGACAGTTAGTTACCTCAGCTGTCAACTTCACTATATCTGAAATCAACTAAAATGCTTGACTAACATGCAAACATCCTGGCATACCTGTCTATGAAGAATTCTCTTGATTGGATCATTTGGGGTGGGAAGATCCACCCTAAATATAGATTGCTATTAGAAGACCTTCCCTAAATCTGGGCCACATTCTCCTAGGGGCAGCCCACATAAAAGGACATGGAAAAAGGAAGCTTTTGCTGTTGTTGTTGTTGTTGTTGTTGTTGTTGTTGTTGTAGTTGTTTACCTCCTTCCCCTCACTCTCCAAGACAAGTTCATCTACTCTGCTGCTAAGGCCTTTCTTTTGCTGGTGTTAGAACCTGATTCTTTGGGATTCCAACATAGTAGGCTGAAGAACAACTGCGATATCCAGCCTTGTGAATGGAATGACAACCAGGTTCTTGACCGTTCTAAAGGGAGACAGCCATCGTTGGATGAGCCCAACCACAGCCTGTAAGTCACCTCTTTTAATATGTAGGTTTCCCCATCAGTTCTGTTCCTCTAGAGAAGCCTCACTAATATAGCAATGAAATAGAGAATCAGTTCCGTGGGTATTTACCTAGCACAATCGCAGAGACAAGGCACAGCCGGGACTAAGATGGATTTGGAAATGGTTACCTATGGTTACCTAGACCTCTTGGAGCCTGGAGCTTGCCAGTTATTTTTGGATCATGTCACAATAACAAGTCTGCACGTTACACAAAGGACTGTGTTGGGTTCTGCTCATGATGTGACACCAGGCTTTCCTGTGTAATTAGACTCTTTGAAATTGGATTCTATTAGCTGGGTGGTGGTAGCACAGGCCCTTAATCCCAGAACTCAGGAGGCAGAGGCAGGAGGATCTCTGTGAGTTCAAGGCTAGCCTTGGTCTACAGAGCAAGTTCCAGAACAGTCAAGGATACCTAGAGAAACCCAAACCCTGTCTCAAAAACAAAAACAAAAAAAAAACAAAAAAAAAAACAAAAAAAAAAACAAAAAAAAAAAAAAAAAAGAGAGAGAGAAAAGAAAAGAAGAGAAAGAAGAGGAACAAAAGGAAGAAAGAAACAAAGAAAAAAAAATGCCTTCTATTGTAATAATACCATGTAGACATGGATAAAGTACCAGCCCATTTATTCTCATTCTCCAGAATTCACTACTGTAATTGTTTTACTATTGTTTGTTTTGTAACACTGTAAACAAAATTCACATGACAGCCTAATGAAGGAAAGATTTATTTTGGCTCATGGTTTTGGAGGTTTTCAGGCTATTACATGTGACAAGGCACAGCTGAGGACGCTTGTGTAATGTGCTGAGATGCTGTGTTAGAGGCCGTTTATATCACTGTGGACCAAGAAGCAAAGATTAAGGTTGAACAAGAGGCCAGATTTCTTCATCCTCCTGAAGCAGTTTCACCAGCTGGGAAACAACAGTTCAAGCCTATGAGGAACATTTTCTATTCAAATAGTAATGTTTCATATGTGTTGTGTTTAATTTTACTTATATGTGCCTAAATAAGGAACTGAAGAGGAAGTTTGTTATAATGAAATTTAACATGCCTATTAGACATTTCTGTGCTTGCTCCCCAGGTATAAGTAATCACCATCAATTAGATAGCTCAAAACAACAGAAATAAATCCTTTTGTGTTACGGAGGACAGAAGTCTGAAATCAAGTCTGAAAGCCACTCCTTTGAGGTCTTACCAAAGAATTCATTCCTCAATTCTCTTGCTATTTCTGTGGTTTTCAGTAACTGGTGATGTTTCCTATGTATGTCCTCACTGCTCTGGTTCCTACAATCCTCTTTACATGGTCTTCTTCCTTCCGTGTATGTGTGTGTGTGTGTGTGTGTGTGTGTGCATTTTCCCATCTGCCCGAATGTTTCTCTCATAAGGATATTCTCGGTGAATTGGTGTCCATCCCAATCCAGTATGGTCGAATCTCAACTTGATTACATCTTCAAAGACCCTCTTCCATATATGGTCCCACTCACAGGGCCTGGGGGTAGGATACAGGCAAGGCTTCTGAAAGGACACAATCCAACCACTCAGATGTTTGGCTGCCGTTATCCTTGGGAAACTTTGAACAAATAGATGGGCTTTAAAACCCCAGAATTTGATGAATTCAGTTAAATCTTAACTTTGAGGTTTTTGTTTGCTCGCTTGGTTCTTGGCATACACGCAGGTTTCTATATTTACATAGTTTGAGTTTGCATGTGAGCTTCTCTCATGGTTTTAATTTTTTTTTATCATGCATAAAAAGTGTTTCCTTACTCTAAGATTATAAAGGTATTCATTTACTTTTGTCTTCGATACATTTGAATTAACTCTAAGTTAAAACAGTGATATGTTTCATTATTATTTTAAAGACTCATTTTGTGTGTGTGTGTGTGACGAGAGAGAGAGAGAGAGAGAGAGAGAGAGAGAGAGAGAGAGAGAGAGAGAGAGAGAGGAGAGAGAGACCTGTGTGCAGTGCAGATGCTTGCAGAGGCCAAGAAAAGGGCATCAGATGCCCTGGACTCCAGGAGGCTGTGAGCACCCTGACAGTACTAGGAACTGAATTCAGCTTCTCTGGAAGAGCAGCAAACGTTCTGACTGCTAAGCCATTTCTCCAGCCCATGTTCTGTGTCAAAGAACCAGCCAAGCCTCATGACATATATCTAGTAACACAAGTTACCTGCTTTGGGTCTGTCCCTGTCCCTGGACTTGCTGTTTGATTTGTGGACTCCATTTGTCTGTTCCTATGTGGTGAATTTCTGCACCTTTCTTTACTGTAATTTCGTTTCACATTTTAGTAGCTGGTGAAGACTATTTTCCACCGTTGTTCCTTTTACTTTGGCCAGAATTAACCTAACTTAACCCCAAAGACATGAACTTTGGTAACATTTTTGTCATTTTTAAGTTCTGTTGTAATTAAACCACAATGCTGGATTTCCTTAAACAGTCCATATTTGTCCGTAAGTATGAAGCCTACTCTACCATACACACTTTTTTTTTTTTTTAAGTTTTTTTTCCCTTCTTACTTTTTTCTTTAAACTCCTGAGAAAATATTTGGAGTTTTTGTCACATAGGTTTTGGACATTTCATGAGTGATTTCTCCTTAGACATTTTGTGTTTTTGTTTGTTTTTCTATTGTGAATGGAATCTTTTGAGTTATACCCTCATTCTTCCTCCTACTCATTCTTCACACCAATCTGTTAGCAAGAACTGCTGGTTCTTCCTGCATCTAAATGCAGAGAGAACATATGTCCATTTCCCTTGAGTTACCCTAGGCCACCTCCTTTACTTTGGGTCAGAGACTGGTTCCCACCCACTTCCCAATGTCCCTTCTCCACATATCTGCCAGAGGTAGTTTTCTTACAGCCTGTGACATCATAACAGAATATCCTTCAGAGTCTTCTCAACTCGTTATGTGAATTCTTTTTAATTAGTAGGTCTGAAGCAAGATTAAATCGTATCAGTATAGATAAGAGGAAGACTTGACTTATTATTTACTTAGTAAAAATACTCTTTATTAAGGTCTTTCTGCAAAGCATAATATATGATACAGATACGTCAGTAAGTGTGAGAGTTTGCATATGCATACACTGGTGTGTGTGTGTGTGTGTGTGACAAAGAGAGCAGAGAGAGAGAGAGAGAGAGAGAGAGAGAGAGAGAGAGAGATTTATCATGTTAAGGAAGTAAAGCTCTCGATCTATGCAGCCCTGGTTGTCTTGGTACTCTCTCTGTAGACCCAGCTGGCCTCAAATATAGAGATCCACCTACCTCTGCCTTCCGAGTGCTGGGATTAAAGGTGTGCTCCACCATGCCCAGCTATACGTATGTTTTGTTGTTGGTGGTTTTTTTTTTTTTTTTTTTTTTTTTTTTTTTAAATCAAGATTATAGAGATTGGAGAGCTGACTCAGGAGTTAAAAGCATTTGCAACTCTTGAAGAAGGCTCGGACTTAGTTCTCAGCACCCACACGGTGGCTCACAATCATCTGTAACTTGAGTTTCAGGGAATCCACTGCTCTCTTCTGGCCTCCACATGCACCAGGCACCCACATGATGCACATAAATATTGTGCAGGCAAACACCACCACCCCCAGACACACGAAATACATAAAATAAAAATAAATACTTCTTAAAAGTTGGAATTGAATGTGATTGGCTAGTGTTATGCAATTTGACACTAGCTAGAGTCATTTTGGAAGGGGGAACCTCAGAGATAAAAAAAAAAAAAAAACCTTGAGAAAATCCCCCACTGGATTGACCTATGAGCAAGCCAGTAAAAGCAGCATCCCTCCATGGCCTCTGCATCAGCTCCTGCCTCCAGGTTCCTGCCCTGCTTGAGTTCCTTCCCTGATAGAATGATAGAATGTTCCTTGGAGTGTAGGTGAAGTAAACCCTATCCTCCTAAACTGCCTTTGGTCATGACGTTTTATCATAGCAAGGGAAACCCTACCTAAGACAACTATCTTTTAAGCACACATTTTGGCATTTACACATACTAATAAATGATTGGTGGTTAATTCCTTAAAATGGTAACACACATAAATAATTTTTTTTTCTTTTTTTTAAGACAAAGTCTCACTTTATAGCCCAGCTAACCTGGAGCTGGTAAGCCTCCTGTCGCAGCCCAAGTGCTAGGATTACAGTGTGTATGGCCACACCTGGCTTAGAGTTCTTAATTACCGAATTTTGGAGTGTAGCCTGTCTGGTCTTTTTAAAAATGCACTGGTTTTGTTTTGTTTTGCTTTGCTTTTTAAAAAAAAATATATTTATTTTATATGAGTGCTCTATCTGCATGTACACCTGCATGCCAGAAAAGGGCATCAGATTACATTATAGATGGTTGAGAGTCATCGTGTGGTTGCTGGGAATTGAACTCAGGACCCCTGGAAAAGCAGCCAGTGCTCTCAACTGTTGAGCCATCTTTCCTCCCTTTTGTTTGTTTGTTTGTTTGTTTTTTATTTGTTAGTCTTTCCTTTGTATTGTATCTTTCCGTGTGCATGGGTAGTAACCACATGTATGGCCACTGATGTACTTCCTCACTCTCTAGACTGTTATTTTCGTCTTCACAGAAAGCACTGCTAGAAGGGAAACTGAGGCAGAAAGGGGCAAAGAAAACAGGATTCGGGATTCATCTCAACACACAGGTTTACAGTAGCGTAACTGTGGTTTGAATGAAAATGGCAATAAATTGTCTAGTCCAGGATGATCTTAAATTCACTCTATAGCCCAGGACTGTGAAGATAGTGAATTTTTGATACATCTCCCTTGTTAACTAGCACAGATTATAGGTCCAAGCCATCAGGTCTGGCTTGAGAGTCTTCTCAAACACTTGTGAGCACAAGTTCCAAGGACAAATGAGCAGCTTAGGACTCTTACACTGGCCCACCTGTAGTCAGCAGTGGTGGAGGTGACTGTGTGATTCTAATGACATAAGCAAGCAAGGGAAGTTGATCTTGGAATCAGCTCTTATCAAGAACAAGATAGGTCCCCCATTCTCCAGCTGTGCATCCATACAGGTTTACTTAAACGTGGCTTCAGTAAAGTCTTCCTAGTGCTCTACAGTATAGAAAGCAAACATTTATCCCTAACCTGAGCACTGCATGCAGATACAAATTGTGCCGACATATTTAATTTTATTCCATAAATAATTAAGCCTAGATAATAATACTTAGATATAACTTGGAACTTGTGACAATCCACCTGCCTCTGCCTCTTGTGTACCAGGATTATAGGCCTGGGCCACCACATTCTACTTCAGCACTGACTGTAATAAATTTTGTATATTGATTTAAAAATTGATGCTTAGGTCATTATGGCCTCTGAATAATTCTGTAAAGTAGACTAAGTGGATATAAGTCTATATTCTAAAATGTTCCTTTAATTTTTTTTTTTATTTTTAAAGTTCTACTTTTTAAAGATTCCTAGAGAGCCAGATGGGTGATGAAAAGCCTCAAAATACCAGGTTGCACATGTAACACTAATATTGGGAGGAAAAAAACTGACACTAGAAATTATTTAGTTATTCTGAAAGCTGTCACTTCTTGAAAACAGAGTCAGAATTAGAAAAGAATTAACAGTGTAACGTGGTGTTCTCACATTTCCAATGTGGCTGGTGAATCATGGAGCAAAAATTTCATCAAAGCTGGTGCCCCAGAGTCTTAGTCTGAGCCCATCCTCCTGCCTGAGAATTTCCAAACTGCCTAAGGAAGGAAAAGCTATGTCCATGGTCCCACCTGTCCCAATGGTCCCTTTGGAAATCTGAGAAGAGATTTGCTTAGAGTCCTACTTATGACAACCTGGGAAATAAAGAAGACTCCTCATACACAAGGGTGTGTATCCACACAAGAGGCAGTGTCCCAAGGGAAACCCTGTAGTCAGCTGACTGTCTCCTGCCCTCCTTGGCCCAGCTGGTTGTGGTCCCTTCTTGCCTCTGAACTACTGTCCCCACTGGCTGAGACCACAGCTCCTGCCTGCACTCACTGCCCTGGCTGCAGGTTGAGCAGGGTCAGGCCACTTCTCAGATGGGCTTCCTTCCACCAGCCACAGTGAACTCCCAATTTGACATGAAGCTATTTAAATGGAAATCCAGTTTTACAAAACTCAAGTGACTGGTAATGAAGATGTGAATGATGCTTATGAGATTTTTATTTAATTTTAAATCAATTGTGTATTCTAATTCATTAATAAAGGGGAAAGGAAAGAATACAGGAATGCCTGATTTCGTTGTCATTATTCAAATGGAGGAGACTACTTCTTCATAGGAACTTCTTAGGGAAATTGTCAATTTCCCATTTTCCCTGAAAATCTATTTTTATAGAACTTGGGTCCAATTTATTCTATAAAGATTAGATTTGGCTCTATTGGACATTACATAAGGAATTTTAAAAGGTTTAACCAAGTATTGCACTGAATTTCCAGAGCTCAGTCATTTTTGTTATTGTGGGTGGTCTAAAAATAATCTTTACATGCAACAAATAACTTGGGTTTGGTAATAATAAAGTATCCTGGGAAACCACAATGGTCCTTGTTGCAGAGCTAAGTACTAAAAATGATGTGCCCTAGAGACTTAGGAAGTGAGGTATGTGGGGTGTGGTTATTCAGCCCAGGTCTTCTTTGAACTGTACTATCCTACATGGGAGTCCTAAGGTCAGGGTTGGGCAAGGGTGGTTGTTCTTAGCTGTCTCCAGCTCTCCTAAGACTTAGAAAAGCAAAGTATGTATGTGTAGTACTCTCCAGCCTATGATCAAGCAGTAAAGAAAGAAAAGAACCCCCTCAAGTTTTCTCTCCTCCCCCTACCTGTTCTCTCCATAGGTAGCTGCCCAATCGTGGACTTCCTTCAATGTCACATCTGGTAGGATTTCGAGAAGGGATTAGATTAGGAGAGATTAGAAATGAGAGATTAGTATCAACTTCCTGTGACTTTTAAATGCTTATCAGACTACCAAGGAGAAGGTAAATACCATTAGCTGATATAACCGCTGCAACTGAAGCTCAGAGCTGCTCAGTGGTAGAACGTCCTTGAATTTGTTCAGAGTTAGTGAATAAGTAATTCGGAGTTTCATTTGTCCTATTGTTTTGTTGGAAAATGGGTTCTACCCGATTTAAGAAAGAATGTGATTTTTTTTTTCACTTTTTCCCCCAAGATAGGCACTGTGGTGTGTGATGGTTGGAATATGCTTGGCCCAGAGAATGGCACTGTTAGGAGGTATCGCCTTCTTGGAGTAGGTGTGGCCTTTTTAGTGGAAGTGTGTCATTGTGAGCATGGGCTTTTAGACCCTCATCTTAGCTGCCTAGAAGTCAGTCTTCTCCTTTTTTGCCTTTGCAACAAGATGTAGAACTCTCAGCTCCTCCTGCACCGTGCCTGCCTAGATGCTGCCATGTTTCTGCCTTGATGATAATAGACTGAACCACTGAACCTGTAAGGCAGCCCCAATTAAGTGTTGTCCTTATAAGAGTTGCCTTGGTCATGGTGGTCTGTTCGCAGCAGTAAAACCCTAACTAAGACATGGTGGTTTGAATAAGAAATGCCCCCAACCCTAGATGTAGATATTTGAAGACTAGGTCCCCAGTGAGCAATGCTGTTTGGAGAGGTTTGGAAGATGCACCGTCACTGGGGCAGGCTTTGTGAGACAGAGGTCACTGGCTGTTCCATCCTCTGGAACCGGTGGCCCTGTGTTCTGGGAAGTTCTTTCATCCCCACCCAAAACTGTTGGATGTCACTTAGAAGAACGTGTAAACATAAGTAGGATGGATCCTAGAGGAGGAAAAGAAAGTTTTCCTCAGGGATACAGGCCCCTAGAGGCTGCTGGTGTTCCAGTAGATAGTCCTACATCCGGGCACACAGAGGCATCACTAAATATTGAGTTTACTCTCTAAACTCTGTAGGTTTTAAAAAGAGCACATGAAGTTGGAAAGGAAACTTGGTATAAAAGATAGGGGAGGAACTGGAGAGTGAGGAATGAGTTTGATCAAGACGTGCTTGTAGGAAGGTCTCAAACAATGAATAAGAGCAGAATATCTGGCTAGGATGGGTCTCTAGCAGGTAGGTGTAGGGGCACTGTTCAATCTCTGTACATGGTGGCTTGGCCCCATTTTTTCCTTTCACAATTCGAAAGGATCGTTTCCCTCCGCATTCTTTAAGATTAGAAATGAAGGTTCAAAATGCAAATTCACTTAACTTCACTATTTTCTCTTCTCTTATCTTAATGTAACAAAACAGTACCTCTAAGGGCTGCAGTTTAGCTGGGATTGTTATCTGTACCACCACAGGATTGGCACCAGCAGGAGGCATCCAGTATGCTGGAGACAATGCTTAGCAGCCAGGGTGGGGACAAGCTGCAGAGAGCCATCACCCTGCTGCCCACCCGGCCCCCAGGACAAAGACACAATGATGTCAGCTTATGATTCTGAAGTGTGTGACATTTACAGCTCCAATGCCTGTGTCACCTTGCAAAGTAGTCTGGGTTGGTGTTGGACAGAAGGTTCTGGAACACATTCAAGCATTACTCATCTCCAGACTGTAGTTTTCATCCCATAAATTTCCACACTTGAATTATTACTTCATTTACCTGGATGGAAGAGGAAAAATGTCACAGGGCTTCCTGAGCAGACTTTAAAAGCTTCAAATAACCCAAGCATCAGGCCACTGCCACAGGCCCCTAGGCAGTCATGCTCTCTGACACACAGACCAGAGGTGAGCTTTGAGAATTGTGGTTAGCTGCTAAGAATAGGGTGATACTTTTTTTCAGGTTTCTGTTCTTGGAGCACAGGCTGTCAGAAGATTTGAGCCACTGGCTCTGACACAGATACAGTAAGGTTTAGAACTTGGATGGAGCTCTTTGTAAGAATGTACTGAATCGTGTTGGCTCCCTAAGTCACAAATCAGAACTGTGATGCTCTAACCTCGCTAAGGCGTGGGACACACACACACACACACACACACACACATGGATTCTATGCAGTAACTACACATGAGCCCAGTACATACACACCTTTCCATCATTCTTACCTCCATGAATTTCAAAAACAGACAGAGGCTAAGCACACTTTTATGACCCATTTTTGAACTGGGGAAGAACACTTGCCTGAATGTGCACACAACCCGTGTCTCTGAGCAGAGGCCTGTTCACATAGACCATTCAGGGATTTTAGGCCAGTGGGGGGAAAGACAGACAGCTCTGTTATTGTCCCTCACATTCTGCTTTCACTCCAAGTCCTCTGTCAAAGCCACATTCTTATTTATCCTTCTGCATATGTTCCTGGGATATTTCTGTTTAGTGGGAAAGCAGTATCAGCGAGTGTCTCTGTTTTATTAAGTTTGTCAAACAACAGAATATCTGGTCTGTTGGCCAGAATTTGTTAATCTGTTACAAACGGCTCTGTCCCAATGTGTCTTGGAGAGGCTGGTTTCCAGCACATTCTTGGGTTCATCATTGTAAATGGTGTGAATCCACTTGTTAACAGAGGGCTGGCTAATTATTGATGTGAAGCCTTTCTCTGTGTGTTACAGTTCCGTGTACCTCCCTCTACTCCCAGCTCTGCTCCTGGATTAATTTATCACATGAACTAACCATTTCATACCAAGCCTCAAAAGCGTGTGTAGAAGGAAAAAAAAAAAAACGAGTAGAAAGATTTCATTTATTTTTCTTAGAAAAAAAGTAAAGTGACTTACCACTGACTACCCAGGGGATACCTGGAGCTGATACTTTTTTTGGGTACTTTTCAATGTTAGATAAAGTTGGAAATATAGTAGCTTAGACATGTATTTAATATGCCTTACCTACAGGACAACAGAGCTCAGTCTACCCTACCTTAAATAGCTCATTTCACACAAAGCCTTTTTTTAATAAATCATTTGAATGATTCATGCTCACATGTTTTCTTACTTTTTCTCCATTAATGCATTGATTTATTCATCTTACATCCTGATGGAAGCTGCCCTTCTTCTTCTAGCCCCATCCCCTCTCACAGACCCTCCCCTTCCCCTTCTTCTCCCTGGGTGCCAACCCACCCTGGCACATCAAGTTACTGCAGGACAGGGCACATCCTCTCACACTGAGGCCAGACAAGGCAGGTCGGTTAGGGGAACAGGATCCACAGGCAATCAACAGAGTTGGGGACAGCTCCTGCTCCAGTCATCAGGGGTGGGGAGGTGGTGGTGGGGAACCAAGTTCACATGGATTCTTGAATCTCAAACTACAGTTAAAAACAGACTCATTGCATGTATGTACGTTTCCTTTCACAGTTTCGTTGAGAAATCACTATATACTGGACAATTCTAAGTCTACAACTGTCTGCCTCACCATCAAAATTCCTTCCATACAGAATTCCCTGTACCTAATAGACTGTGTGGCCATGGTCTTTCCTATGTTCAAACCAACCTTTTGATTATTTCTGTGAGAGTTTGGTAGTTCCAAAATGTCAAGGTCTTTGGATAAATCTGAGCCACATCCAATAGCAAAATATAGATTGAGGCTATTTGTCTGTCTCCTCCTCTCTTGCCCTTCCTTTCACTGGAAGCAGTCTCTTGCCAAAGCAAGCATCAGAAACATTTTCAGCCTAATAAATGGTAAAAAGATTCCCCAGACTAATTCAGACAAGGTTAGGGAAACATCCACTCTCTGTTCTCATCTCTAAAGGAAGGTTTGTTATATTGGTGACACATGAGTGTTCACGGCAGCCAGAATACCAAATTTATCAGAGACGACTCTTGTTTGGGCATGGGGATCAACCATACCAGATCCCCAGAGACATAGGAAGAACCCCAAATCCCTCAAGCTAACCACAAATCATAAGTATCATCTATTTCACTCATAAAAATTATTTCTAACATCATCATGCTAATTAAGACTTCATCATGAGCATCATGACCATGTTTGGTATTTATCCTCCTGGAGTGTTGTAGGGTCCTCATTTCCTTTGTAGATAGTCATCCCTAATGTTTGTCTTTTGTTAGGGTCTCTCAAACCCCACGTAGCTACTCCTTCAGGGTCATACATATATTTTCAGTCCCACACAACAGAATTTGGATGACACTCCATATTTAAAAAGTAGTTTGTAAAATGTTGCATTTGTTTTGTATTGAGCTTTCAAATAGTTTTTATTTACCCTTGTTTGTTTTTCTTTGGTTGGTTTGGTTTCTTAAGACGTGGTTTATCTATGTAGTCCTGGCTATCTAGAAACTCTCTATGTAGGCAAAGCTGGTCTTAAACTCAGGAATCCGCCAGCCTCTGCCTCCAGACTGCTGAGATTAAAGGCGTGCACTACCGCACCCAGCAACTTGGGTATTTTCTCAACAAGTATCACTTGCACATATCAATAGAATTCAGTGTGGTGTGCACTGGGTAAATCTCAAGTTCATTGCACTTTGTGAAGGAATCTCAAGGAAGCTAATATACACAAGAATTGTAATGCACTTCTCGGGTCATTTAGAAGGAGGACAATAAGAGGGTTCCAGTGGTCATGCATTGGCCAACATTGTAAAGCTTCCTGTTCTCATGAACCACTTCCTGCCAATGCCATTTCAGAGGTCTAGGGTGTAAGGCCTTAAGGATTTAAATGGCCATAGGCACTGCCAGGGCATTATCTGATTTCTCTTACCATACACTTCCCTTAAACACTCACTCATTCCTTTGAACTTAACATTTCATGTAAGACATTTCAGCCAATTGCCAAGAGTTCCAAATCCGAAGCCTTTGAGATCTTTTTAGTTTCTAGCCCTGTGTTCTTTCCATTTCTCCTCTTAAGCTCCTGACTACAACTTGAAACCCACTATAGCAAGAGACTTAAGGGGGGGGGCATGTATTTACCTCCTGCCTAACACTGCACTAGCTCACTCTCTCCTTCCCTCTCCCCTCTTCTTCTTCTCCCCCGTCACCCTTTTCTTCTCTTTACTCATCACTTTTTCTTCTCAGTTGGAAAAAAAAAAAGAATAACAAGAAAACAAAAATGCCCCAAATCAAAAAAGCAGATTGCTTGAAAATGACTCTAGGTGTGACCAGCATATCTCTCTAAGCCCAGTGCTACTTCCAAAGGCTTCATTCCTGCCAGGATGAGCAGTCTCAGCCCACCCAGATGGTGGACTCTGATCTTCAGACCTATATTTTTTTTCCATAAGAAATTACCTTCTATCACCTCTTGTCAACTAGCTGTCTCTTGCCTGAATCTATTTTTCTCTTTTTTAGGTATTGTCAAAAAAAAAAAAAAAAAAAAAAAAAAAAAAAAAAAAAGCACCAAAGAACAGTGACTATCCATCAGGATTCCATTTTCCCTAGAGCTAAGACTTGGTCAGGTTATGATCTGACTCCAAGATTACTGAAAAGGATGGTCTCATGAAGCAATTTGTGAAGCCATTAGAAGGACTCTATCCTCATGACCTTCATAGCTGAGTGTTAAACTTGGCTTTTACTATGATGCCCCGACTGAATTTTTTAGGCACTTTTATATCCAGATTCTGTTCAATATGGGAATGTTCTAAGTCTTAGTTAGGGTTTGACTGCTGTGGACAGACACCATGACCAAGGCAACTCTTATGAGGACAACATTTAATTGGGGGCAGGGTTACAGATTCAAAGATTCAATCCATTATCATCATGGCAGCATCCAGGCAGGCATGGTGCAGGAGGAACTGAGAGTTCTACATCTTGTTCCGAAGGCAAATAGGAGAAGACTTGCATCCAACAAAGTCACACTTCCTAATAGTGCCAGTTCCTACGGGCCAAGCATATTCAAACCACCACACTCTACAGAGAGCTATTACCTGAAAGGGATTCAAAGTAAGAGTGACTCAAGTCACATAGACATCTAGTCTCACTTGCATAACTGCCAGGAGGGATGTGGCCCAAGCCCGTGGGTGTCTCTGACCCACTGTGAGTCATGAGTCTCCTCTCAGATCAGTCCATCTACATCCAGGATGCCACAGGAGGGTTCCTCTTTCCTTTAGTGAGTATATCCAGAACTCGTATTCAGGATTTCAGATGCATCAGTTTGTCTAGCTCAGTTTCAATGGTCACACTACTAGGGTGTAATGGGATCAGCTCTCAAGCCATAGACATATTACTGAGGGAAAGAAAGGGGGAGCACAGTTCACACATCCAGCTGCTTTGAGGTAGAGAATATGTATAGCCAGGGTGGTGGCAGAGGCAGAGGACTTGAGTTCAGTTCCCAGCACCTATGTTGGGAAGCTCAACCTGCCTGTAACTCTAACTCTAGAGACTCAGATGCTTCTGGTCTCTGCAAGTACTCTCTCTCTCTCTCTCTCTCTCTCTCTCTCTCTCTCTCTCTCTCTCCCGTGTGTGTGTGTGTGTGTGTGTGTGTGTGTGTGTGTGTGTGTGTGTAATACAATAAAAATAAATCTAAAAAGCACAAGAATAAGCTCAGTAAATCCCCTGTGGAACAAGAACAACCTGATTTACAGAGTTTTCAGATTCAACTATCCAGTTTTGACAACAGTGAAAACCATGATATACAAAGAAACAGGAAAGTATGATCCGGTTAAGGGAAAAATAATAATATTGTAACACATTATAATACAATATATATTTGGGTTACTCATCTGGTAAAGATAGCAAAATTACAGAATCTTCAGGAAAATGGGTGGGACTGGAGCACAGCAAGTCAAGTGAGATAAGCCAGGCTCTGGAAGGTAGATATCATACCATTTCTCTCAGCTGTAGAGTCCAGACTTTAAAATCAGAGGAAGACTTGAATATGGAAAGAAGGGGAGAATTTGGAGAAAGAAAGGGAACCATAAGGAAAGAATAAAGGAAGGTAAATAAAATCAAAGTAAGTGACATACATGTGAGAGCATGTGACAAGGAAGCTATTATTTTGTGCAGTGATTTACATCAATAAAATAATAACAACTGGGGGCAGGAGAGATGGTTAACTGGGGCCTGGTCAGAGGTTAAGAGCACTGACTGCTCTTCCAGAGGTCCTGAGTTCAATTCCCAGCAACCACACAGTGGCTCACAACCATCTGTAATGGGATCTGATGCCCTCTTCTGGTGTGTCTGAAGATACAGTTTACTCATATGCATAAAATAAACAAATAAATCTTTTAAAAAGTAATAGCAACTGATTTGAAACCATTCTAAGAATAAGAGAAAGACACGGAAGAGAGTATCAAAAATGTTTTGTGGGCAAAATGAAAACATAGAGAAAGAGAGAACTTAAGCGGGGGAAACAAATTCTAGTTATTGTGAAAGGAATAATAACAGAAAAAAAAATCAGATGCAGGAATTCAGAAGCAGAGGAAAACAATCAACGAGTTTGAAGATGGGACAATTAGTGACCCAGTCTGAGGAACACAGGAGAAAAACAGACTGAAGGCGGATGGCCAAAGAATGGGAACGGGTTCTGAATGGGACCTGGTCTGGGAAGATGAGCCAGCTGACTGCGTATTAGCGAAGAAGTAGCATGCTTCCTAAGTGCTCTGGGTCCTATGAATTTGTACCCTTGTGCTAATCCTTAAAACAAGACAAAGGGAGCTGGAGAGGCCAGTGTACCAAGTCACACCCTCCCGATAAGATGCAGAACCGTGGTGGGACAATGAGCTGTATGCAACCCCTGAGGAGGCGCAGGACAGAAATCTAATGGTCCAAAAAACAAAGGAAATAATTTAGCATAGAAACCTGGACAAGGAGAAATTGTGATTTCTCTTCACAATTTGATAAAAGAACCCTTCCCTGCATCAGTTTGAACCTCGCTCTCAAAACCCTGGAAGAAACGAGCTGATGAAGTGGTTAGGGTCTATGAATTTCCTAATATGCATTAATTTAAAATAATGTTTTGTCCAGAGTTTTAGTCTGTTTAGGTGGTTGTGACAAAATGTTGCAGACTGGACAGCCTGAACAGTAGTCATCATTCAGAGCTCCAGAGAGACGCTTAAAGACCAAGACGGAGGAGCCAGGAAACCTAGCATCCTGTGAGGAACCTTTCTGCCATATGGATAGTACCGAGCAGGAAAAGGGGGCTCTTCAGGGCCTCTAAATATAGATACGAATCCTATTCTTCAGGTTGTACCCTCATGGTCTAATTACCTCCCAAACTGTACTTCTTAATGATATCACCTTAGGGTTAGGTTTCAACATGTGAACAAACGCTTAGTCTTTAAGAGCTAAGTAGGCGTCCTGTGGTCACTAACACAAAGATGAAACAGAGAAAAAAAGATGCAAGAAAAACAAACAAAGACAAACAAGGACTCTCTACCAAATATCAGCACTTTTCTTTTGTTTTTGACAGGTCTCTCTGTGTAGACTTAGTTTTCCTAGAATTCACTATGTGGACCAGGCTGGCCTAGATATCTCCCTGCCACTCTGCCTCTCAAAGGCTATGATTAAAGGCTAGCCACACTACATCCAGGAGTGTTTTTCTTTTTAATTGGTAAGACCTTTTTAAAAATTGAAAATAGTTTTCTTTTTCATCCGATATATTCTGATCATGGTTCCCCTCCCCCAACTTCTTCCAGATCCTCCCCACCTGCCCACGGTTCAGAAATCACTAGCACCCAGATCTGTGCCCAGCACTAGTTGTCACTGAGCCAAGATCTATGCACCAGAGTCTCTTTTTTTAGGGACCTCTGTGCTCAGAGCTGGCGTGGAACTCAGGGCCACTTCCATAGCCACTGTAATGCTGGTTGGAATTTCTTTGGTGGAGTCATTCATGTCTCCCTCCTCATCTCTTGGACTTAGTGATTTTCTGAGTCACTTAGAGAGTTTATTCCTACTTATATGTTAAAGCCTGGTATTGTAGTGGGTGCATAGCAAGAGTTCAAATGTCACAGGAAAACACAAAGATAAACTTTACCTTCCTTCTTCTAATAGGTTCTTTTCCACAGACAAAAAACCTAACTAGGAGCTCTGTGTATATACCCGTAGAAGAGAATGTCCTGTGCAGGTTGTATTTAGTAAGGACATTCTATCATACTGTCTCAATCTAAAGAGGTGATTGGTAAAAAGCAAGTATTTGAGATTCAATATCATGATGAAAAACTTATTTATATGTTTTTATTGCTTAAAATTACAATTAATAGCAACATCTAAGACTTGTTAGCAATCATTTTGGATTGGCACTGTAAAGTTTTCTTTTTAAAAATATTTTTTTACATTTACTTATTGTGTGTGTGTGTATGTATGTATGTGTGTATGTGTGAACATGTGCATGTTATTGCATACATGTGGACATCAGAAAATAACTGCAAAAATCACTTCTCTCCATCCATTATGTGTGTTCTGGAAACTGAGCTCAGGCTGTAAGGGTTGGGGACAAGTACCTTCATCAGAGCCATCTCACTGACCCTAAATTATCTTTACCCAAGCTTTTTAAACAACTGGGCCATCTCTCCAGCTAACACCCTTCTTACTTTAACCTCCACAATTGCCTTGGTGTAGTTTAGAGATAGGACCCAGAAGTAGCTAAATCTCTTAACCATCCTAGTACTCAGAATGAAGCCAAGAACAGTGGCTGGGCCTGTGATTTTCTGTCTTGCATTATTAGTCACTAGTAACAGCCAGCCATCACTTCAGGGGAGCAACACAGACACACACACAGATGCACACACACACAGAGAGAGAGAGAGAGAGAGAGAGAGAGAGAGAGAGAGAGAGAGAGAGAAGAGGAAGAGAGAGAGAGAGCCCTCTAAACTTCACATTCACATCTATTCTGCTTTGTTTCCCAGTAGCTTCCTCTCCTAGTCACCCCATCCCCACCTGACCACCACAGCTGCTTCAGTTGCCCAATTTTTGAATGTATTCACATAGAGACCACGCCAAGAAAGGCATTCCATGGTGGCATAGTAAATAATGAACTTGCCTGGGTGCAGAAATGTTCAGAACCTGCTTAGTAGTCAGGAGGAGGAAGAAACAAATGTTTTGATTCAATGTGGCCTTTCTACATCACCAGTCCTCAGAACAACAGAAGAGGAAGAGCCCCACCCTTGGTACTGAGGACAGCTGGATGGGATAACCCCTAACTGACAGCTGACAGTGTCTCACTTCCAAAAGGAATAGCACAAACGACCGCCACCATAGTTGCCTCTTTTAGGTGTTTTTGGCTCACAGGACTGTTGTGAGGCTAAGTAAATGTAGATATCTTTTGGAATTTACAGGAATTATATTTATAATTCAATCATTTTTCAGCTTGGGATGATAGCAAGAGACATCGATTTACAACTGTGTAGCTGGGCCCTATCACTTATTTTTATTAATTGTAAAAGATGCAGGCATCTCAATACCCTTCTTATGTTAGAATCTTCTGAATGTCATTGTTACTTCTTAGATGGATTTAGAAAAAACCAATAGCAAAGTGTAGTCGCAAATAGAAATCCCGAGAAGGCTGCTAAGAAATCTACCTCCTATCACTCCGAGCATGGTCAGATATAAATAGCTGTACAGGCATTTAAAAACTATTCACCATGGGGAGAAAAAAAGTAATTAATTGGTGTTATACACAAAGGACCGCTCCCTCTCTTTTATTTTATTTTATTTTTTTTTTGGTAACTAGCACAGCTTTAATTACAAGCAATTGTCTCAAAATCAGCTTCTGGTAAGTTCTTCATTCTCCACAGTGATTATGCATCAATACACTAATCTATCACTTTCATTATTTTGGTCATTTGGGTGTGTAAATTTGTATTTAATTCAGACAACAAACTAGGCAATTCCTGCTGTTACTTTCTAGCACAGTGTGCCTCTTAAAGGCACAAGTTAGACACATGCATTTGATTCGACTTACGAAAATAGTAACGCGTATTTTTATTTAGCATGTTTCTTCTCTTTCTGACTACTAGATAAATATAATAGCATCAGATGTATACAAGCTGGGATTTGTTCCAAGTGAGAAATTTTACTTTGTGTCTATGAACTGTGTTGGCTATCTCCCTCCAAAGACCAGACGTTCCCAAAATTTTGCTGTAGGAGACTCTGAGTGGATTAATAGTGCCCCTTCTTGTGTCTGTCTCAGAATAATACTTTCCTCCCCAGTTGTTAACTCCAGCTGTTGCATGGATGAGTGGGTTTGGACACACTCTTTACTCTCTTATAGACTTTCATAGAGCTGCATGAGTTTCAGAAATCAAACGCAAAACCTCTCTGAGGATGCTGGGTGGCGATGTATTAGTTCCACTCCATCATTCTGGGTGGCGCAGCAGCCATTTTGTCTTCTCACCTCATGCATGCATGCAGATCCTTTATTTCCTGAATAAAAGAAGTTTTCTTGATTGTAAAACAAATGGCGATGGTTCCTGCTTTTCTTCCCTTTTTTTCTGCTTTAAATTCTTTCTTTAAATTCTTTTCTCATATATTATATTCCAACCATAATTTCTCCTCCCCTACCTTTTCCAGTCTCTATTTCCCCTACTTCCTCTCTCCCTCAGATCTACTCCCCTCAGGAAAGATCCTGTTTCTTTTCTAACTTATCATTTGGTATGATGGTTCTATTGCCTGTCGAGGGAATTTCACATAAAAAAATTGAATTAAATTTATATACAACTATGAACAAATAAAATGGCCAGCTAAACTGGAGATTACATTATCTAATGACAAGCTATGTAACTCTCCATTTCCAACCCTACTTAAAATTAGGACATTAAAAAAATTTACGACGGGCGGTGGTGGTGCATGCCTTTAATCCCAGCACTTGGGAGGCAGAGGCAGGTGGATTTCTAAGTTCGAGGCCAGCCTGGTCTACAGAGTGAGTTCCAAGACAGTCAGGGCTACACAGAGAAACCCTGTCTCCCCTGTCTTGAAAAACAAAAAAACAAAACAACAACAACAAAAAATTACAAAAAAAAGAAAAAGAAAAGAAAGAGGAAAAAAAAGAAAAAAATTTACATTTAAAACCACTTATTGGGAGAGAATGTGATCAATGTACACACAAGTATAAAACATAAGGAATACTAACAACAACAACAAATTACTAATCTCTTTCATTGTGTTAATTTTTTTTAATTAAATGTTCACATGCAAAGTTGAACTAGCCTGGCATTAGACTATATTTGGCACTTTCACCCACCTTCCCTTTCCAGCAAAAAGTTTTACTGATCTCATAATAATTTTGCCTAAAAGTCTGCCAGAAAATTGACATTTATTAAGGCTCCCCTATGATAATAGCTATTCAGTGAGAACAAGACTCCTGACAAGACAGGAGGAGGAGACAGGCAGGAGGAGGAGACAGATACTCTCCTGTCCTTCTGAAATCTCACCATCCACACAGCAACACATGTGCCTGTGTTTAGGAACACTCATGCATGTGCACAAAGCCCTTGCTCCCTATAAGAATAGAAATATATACATGCCCAGGGGAGCTGAACATTTAAAAGCCAAGAGACTGGAAGCAGAAGGACCAGATTTACCCTGGGGTTAATTAAGAGTACTTACAAAATGAGGACTAGCAGCCTTTGCTTAGATAAAGTAGTCCCAAGTTTGATTAAATAATTTTTATTTTGCAAGATATTTTGGTTTTGAGGCAGTGCCTCCATGTACCCCCCAGACTGGCCTTGAACTCCCTAAATAGCTAGTAATGAACTTGTGATTTTTCCCGAATTTATCTTCTTGAGTGCCGAGTGTCACTGTGCTTGGTTATATGGTTATATGGTGCTGGGGATTGAACCCAGGGTTTTGTGCGTGCTTAGGCAAGCACCCTGTCAGACAAGCTATAGCTCTGGTGCTCACCAGAATTAACCAGTGCTCGCCAGCCCTTTATCACAGTTACCACTGAAATGAAAAACTTTAGAAAGTTGTCTTGGGAAGCACTACTGAGACTCAGTGGTGACTCAAAGTCAAGAAAGACTCCACTCATAATGAGCAAGCCATAGAAGTGAGATAGACTGTTTGTTTAGCCTTTGCCAGACATCATGCGGAGGGCCCCAAACCACACTTCTTTACCTTCTAAATTTCTGTTCTTCTATTAATAGATGCTAGAGTGTTGTCCACTGGAGACGATCCTGCTTCCAAACATGAATTTGTGTAAATCCTGAAGAAAAATGATGCCATGGGTGTAAGAGAGATGTGCTACCTTTGTTCCCAATTAGTAGCATGAAGAAGAAAAGCTGAGCGGACTACACTCCCAGCTGACATGCTTGTGTGAGCAGTGTTTTGCTGCGTGCTTGGCACACATACTATGAGTGGGTTTTGAATTATAGAAGCTAATTTGCTGCTTTACAGTAAAATACATCCAACAAGCACACAAAACTTCAGCAACTTCTCAGTGAATAGAAGGAGTCGATAGGTTGAGGCTGTGCCCTTCCGGTCAGCTGAGTGAACACAGAAACATCGGTTAGGTAGGTCACATAGTTAGTTAGACCTTAGTGATTGAAGACCATGCCACTATGTTTGGCTGGCTTCTGTCTATTTAAAGAAGTTATTCTCCAGGGGCTACACAATCTGTAGACAATACGAGGTGCCTATAATATAAATAAATAAATAAATAAATAAATAAATAATAAAGTTTTGGAAGCCAAAAGATAAGTGGGTATTGTTAGAGTTTTTCAAATTTTATAAAAAGTGACAACTTAAAGTTTCAGCAAGAAAGCCTATTTTTGTCATGGTTGTGTAAAATTTGGCCCAGAAAGAGATGTCTGTGAAGTCAGAAAATGTTGCTAAAATTTGCCTGGGGGTTACAAAGTAGGTCTGAGAAGATGGTTGTGAAACAAACATTTGTCAGCTAGGGAAAGACCAGGCAGCAGAAGTAACTGTTAGACCAAAGGTTGATACAATGATGCACTCTGCAGGTTCAATTTTAGGTCTCTTGGCATACTGGAGGGTGGTGGTACCCTAGTGGAACTCGTGGGCAACTTGGGATGGGCTGGATAGGCCCAGGTGGAAACTATGATGTTGTATCAAACATCTTGTCTCTTAGAATGAGGTTCTTCTTCCCCCACTTCACAGTACAGGGTGCCTCTCTGAGCAATGCTTGCTAAGGCATATCCAAAACCAGGCTTTGAGTCCTTGAGTTTATTTGTACCATTGTGATGGTACAAGCTCTCCATGCACCACCATGTAAGCTGCACCACCATGCAAGCACTTCATGATTCACCATACAAGTTCACTACATATCATCGTGCAAGCTCCCCATGAGTCACCGTGCAAACTCCTCATACATCACCACGCAAGCTCCCCATGCCCCACCACACAAGCTCCCCACAAACCACCATGCAAGCTCCCTGTGAGTCACTGTGCAAGTTCACTATATATCATCAAGCAAGCTCCCCATGCACCACCATGCAGTCTTCCCACGCAGGCTTGTCTGGTTAGTACATTCACCTTTAAAATTACCACCCAACAAAACACCATGGTTGACTGAGTGATTTGAAGATCACAACTCAGAAGATGTTTATTCTCTCTCTCTCTCTCTCTCTCTCTCTCTCTCTCTCTCTCTCTCATAAATAGACTATAAACCCATTTTGTAGATAGTCAATTATCTCCCCAGTGAGGACAAAGCAAGCTCACGTCTCTAGGATGTCCGCAAAAGCTTCCTTCAGCTGGATACTTTATACTCAGTACAGAACATGTCACATGAAGGAGGTCATCATGGGAGGCAGTGCATGGGCAAGGCCAGATTGGTGACTTAAGCACCACCCTTGGGACAGGAGGAACCCTTATCTTCCAACTCCTGCCGGTAGACAACTGGTCAGGCTTCTGTGCAACCAGGTTAGATGTGGCCTTGACTCTATTACCACACTTGATGAAACTGAAATCTGCCCTGGAACTCCTGGAGAGGAGGCAGGGAGAGGGGCAGGCCAAGATCAAATTTTCCAAAAGTTTCATTTTTCTAAATAATCACAACCTTTCTTTTAAAACAAAACTACTAACTTCAGGGATCTCCTTGGTCTGCCTTAACTGTTTACTGGAGGCATGTGTATTATTATTATCATTATCATTATTATTAATTTTAATCTGGCGTCTCTATCTTCCGAATAGCATCTGGTCGATCTTTCAATTCTTGTCTGGTGATAATGAAATCATTAAAAACCCACACCAGAATGCCTTTTGCTTATCTCTGCACCATTTGGAGCATATGTGAATAAGCTGAACACCAGCTCACTCATTGGGTGCTCTCTCTTTCTTCACTCCTGTTAAAAGCCCAGATAGAATTCAATCACGGATGAAGGAGGATTCTGGGAACTCTGTTTCAAAGTCCCCTACTAGGTTCTCACCTAAACAGCAAGCCACAATCTACCTGACACATTTTTGTTGCTGTTGTTTTGTTGTTGTTGTTGTTGTTGCTTCAACAATCTGAAGGCTAGGGTTTTTCTTTAGACTCCAAGCTGAATTTCCGGTAAGCAGAGATGCCCCAGTTTGAGCATCTATCTCACAGATCATTCATGGATGAGCATGGAGAGTGAGCCCTGCTGTGGGAGCAGGCTGCTGAAATGTCTTAGAGCTCTCCTTACAGATCAAAGACACCTTTCCCTTCCTCTGGAAGCCACATTACCAGCCTTTTTCAGTCACAACACAAGCCTCAGTTCAGCAGAAAGAAGGAAGAGAAGCAGCCGCAGCAATTCCTAGGAGTGGCTCCCCGGAGGAAGGGGAAAGACTTTTCCAGAAGGGGCTTGCTCCAAAGCATGAAGGTTCAGCCTTTAGCCTATTATTCAAAAAGTTTCTTTGAGGCTTTTTATAAGGAAACAGTTTAAACCCAGCTGCACTTATCGATCAGCGGTTTGATTTTGCTTTGTTAGAAGGGATTTGTAATCTGCTTTTTAAATGCTGTTTTGTTCCCTCCTTGCTAGCAAGTTCCTGCCTGAGGCTGCCTCTTAAAAACACACACACACACACACACACACACACACACACACACACACACTTGTCACTCGAGGTTTCAAGTCTACGTGAACAACTAGAATAATTTTAACCCAGGCCAATCTCTTTCTTTTCCACGTCTATGCATAGAGGAAAATGTTAAGGTCTATACAAAAATTTTATCAAATTCTGTAAAACTTGAAATCTGAAAAAAAATCATTTGTCTTAAAGAGGAAAAAAAAACGATGTGTGTGTGTGTGTGTGTGTGTGTATGCGCGCGTGCACGCACAAAAAGTGGCAAATTCTATTTACAAAGTCAGAAAGTTTCTGAGACCTCAACTTCTCAAGTGCCTTCCTTCCCTCTCAAAGCATAAGGCTTCTGAGGCCGGATCTCCCCTGGAATCTGCTGCACCTACAAACTAAATTTTCCAGGTATCTTGTAACAGGCTTTGAGGCCATTAAGTGTCAGAGTTGTACCTTTCCTGGCGTTGGGAACGTTGAATCTTATGTCTTCTTAAAGTTTCACTACCATAAGAACTAAGAATAAACGCCGGTCTCATAACTAAACTAACATTTTCTGCTGATGCTCCCTGAGCTTCAACCAGAGCCGCTCAAGAGATAACAGTCCTTTGATTTCCTTAATGAAACACACACACACACATTTTTTCCTAACGTAAGTGTATGCTTACACATGTATGATCTTTATGAGTTTATTTAGCAGGAAACCAAATATGTGAGGGAAACCCCACTTTCTGAGCAGTGCTTTAATTGCCGGTCGTGCGTGTTCCATAGATCGTTACTGGATGTTTACAAGGTCTTGCGAGGGACGGCTTTCCACCCCTGAAGAGGGTAACCTATCTTCATTGTTTATAAAAATGACAGCTCCTAATGGACCATATTAGCTTTAACACAAACTATTAAATCCCTTCATTAAGGCTCTCTGTGTTCTGCCCCAGCATCTCCTGAGCTCAGGAAAGGAGGTGCAAAGTCCTAAGGAAAGCCCGGCACACACTGAGGCGATTAGAGACCACGCTTATTAGATAAGACTCGGGAGGATGTTTTTCTTGGGCAGCTCACAAACATTTTGAAAGAGTCGTGTTCCAGGTTTGAGGTCCGATGTTTCTTCCTCTCAAACTATGACCAGCTGTAGCACATGACCGACTTCTGTAGAGCCCTGTAATGATTTCCTTCCTTTGCAGGCATCAGGAGCCCTCCTCCTGCCCTGTGAAAAAAAAAAGGGGGACACATATTTTAATCCAAGCAAAATGCTGAAGCAGGTTTTGTTGGTTTCAGGGAAGAAACTCAATACAGCTCCAGCGTGGAGTGTAGGCCTCAAAATTGGAACCATCTGGACTGCAGAAAGGCTGGGAGACCTTAGGGGAAGGCAGAGGCAGCCCTGCCTAGGGCCGCAGCTCATACACCTGCAGAACCGGCCAGCCTCTTGGCAAGTAGCTGGACTCACCCAGGACCTTGGTAGGGAAGCCCGAAATCGTCTACAGCTGGGAGCACCAAGCTAGGAAGGATGACTGATCGTCTCAAGGAAAGGAAGGCCTTGTTAGGCTTCTAGGGCACAGTTGACACGGTCAGACAGAAACACACTTTCCAACTTCGTTTCTCTCTATCGGTCAGCCAAGAAAGTCCCAAGGAAAGCATAGATTGGTATACATGTTGTTTTTCAATTGTCCTTAAAGGTAAATGGAGAAAAATGCAAAAAAAAAAAAAAAAAAAAATTCAAGCATGATTGATATCTTCCATGACATTAAAATTACTTTTTTGTGTGAAGAGGGTTATCATTTCTGTCTGCTAGTTTTGTTCCCAGCTTGGGTGATTTTGGGAGGTTTTTGTTTGTTTATTTTTTTGTTTTGTTTTGTTTTTCACGTCTCAAGGACGATATGGTAAGACAAGAGGCCCTCTCCTGGAAGGACATCTCCAAACACTCTTGTTATCCAACACCCAACAGTGTAACACTTTCCTTGAAGAAATGTACAGATTCTCAGTTACCAGAGCTATGAGATGAAAAAGCTACAAAAACCTCAAACAAACAAACTATACAACTTACTGCTATGATGTGTATTAGGACTGTAAATATTGGTTTTGATTTTGTATTGGAAATCTCAATCCAGCAATCGACAAGAGCAGAAGCCACTTTTAAGTAAGTAAGAAAGCCCAGGACCTTTGCTAAATTAAGGATCAGAAATCTATTTTTTTTCTAATTTGTAAAGCCAGTTCTGAATACATTTTTTTTTTGAAAAGGAAATGAGACTGAGAACATGTTGAACCTGTGCCTGTGGCCATCTCTACCCCTTTAACAAGTGAATCTTACAAGTAATGGTTGAGGAGAAAGATATTGTTTTCAAGATGGATCTTAAATGAGTCACTATGGCTAGGAGCATAACGAACCCAGTGTGACCAGCACAAAACCCTAAATATCAAGAATAAGCTGGACAATGAGCTGGACACGAAAGGATGGGAGCCCATAGCCATAGCCCTGAGGTGAAAGCCGATACATAGAATAAAGTGTTGTCTCGGGAAGTATGAGAAGTGGTTAAGAGGCTCAGTTTAAAGATTCAAAGGTATGGTTTTTTTTTTTTTTTTTTTTTTTTTTTTTTTTTTTTTTTTTTTTTTTTTTTTGATTTCTTGTAACTTTTTTTCTCAGTACTGGGGAGATTGACCCCAAAGCCCACCGCATGTGAGGCCGGTGCTCTGCTGTGGATACCTAGATCTAAACTAATCTTTCAGAAGAAGCCACTAGAACTCATGGATTTGTTCCAATAAATCCAATCCAATGGTTTATTGGATTATTATAATGAAATGGATTAGCTATTTGGAAAATATACAGTCAAGATATAGATAATACATATGAGGTACAAAATTACATGTTTTTTAGAGGAAAGAATTGTCAGCAAGGATACTTTTTTTTTTTTTTTTTTTTAATTCCAGGAGGGAGAATACGCTCTGCAAAGGAATATTTGGCTAGCAAGGCTCACAGAACATCTTGCATGTTTTAAAGCGTTCTAAGGTATGTATACTGTAGCTTGTCAAGGCCTGTGCTGAGGGGTGACCTGAATGAGCTGCTTCGTTCAGAGGGGTCTGTTCATATACACTTTGTCAGCAGTCGGCTGAGACGGGTCTAGAATGGTGTGTGTTGCTTGCTCACTCCCTCTCCCCCATGTTCCAAATTTATAAACATGAATCTAAATTTTTAACCAAATCTTTGTTCTCTTTCCTTTTGAGGCTTCTTCACACCCCAGCCCACGCACCCAGCTGCACTCAAAAGAGCTCTTCGTCCCTCCCTCTCTACCCAACAGTCTTTACCGCCATGTATCCGTAGGGTGAGACCCTAGGGACCTCAGCTAGCCCAGTGAACCATGCCCTGGAGCCAGAGGCCAGGTGAAAATCAAGTGGCAAGGCCATGGGCGGGTGGGCAGCGTCCGAGAGCTTGTCCTTGCCACCAGAGGTTGTTATTAGATCACCTTGAAAGCAGGCTTGGGTTCCCTGGGAACCACAAACACTGCTTCATTCACAGGGCTCTGTCAGTTCTCATACGCGCTGTGGCCACGTCTGGGATAGGCTAGTCCAGTAGCTCTAGTGGAATGTGAGTTTGTGAGAAGTGTCAATGCCTATATTCGGGAAATCGAGAAATACTATGGCATATCTTCATTTTTAAAGACGAGATTTGTTCTGGTTCACTTATTTTTCCCCCACCTCAATAAAGAGTGGTCATAATACAAAGTAAAAAAGTCAAAGTCAACCTTCTAAAGGCTTTTGGGGGGAACAAACAAACCCCCACTATTTTCAATGAAGGGAAAATGTGTGTGTATATATATATATGTATATATGTATATATGTATATATGTATATATGTATATATGTATGTGCATATATAATATATATATTTATACATATGTGTATATATATATATATATATATATATATATATATATATATATATAAATAATTGTCAGCAAGAATAGCAAGAATTTTTTTAATTCCAGAAGGGAAATACACACAATACACACACACACACACACACACACACACGGGAGGGGGGAGGAGAGAGAGGGGGAGAGAGAGAGAGAGAGAGAGAGAGAGAGAGAGAGAGAAAGCCCACCCTGTCTTGGGTAAAATAAACAGTTGGGAGTGGATAACTTCAGATTGATTTATGAACTGACAAAGTATTTCTGATTTCTTTAAAAAGGAACAAAACAGAACAAAACCCAAAGCCCTGTTTTGGTCAAAATGGTCAGTAGGTGATGGAGCCTGGCTTTCCAGCCTTTTGCTTGCCAACTCTTCACTGCCCCAAAACATACAGAAATGCATGATTAAAACTAGAATAAAAATCTCCAGTTGCCTTCAGCAAACCGCAGCACAGGATAGCGGAGTGGTGCCAGCTTGCAGTATAAGTATAGTTACTTGGCGCCTGCTAAAAGTACTGCCCCCTTCCTGTTTAATAATTAATTCAACTTTAAAGCCCCAAGGATCTGGACTCAGCACCCGATTCACAAAGCAGTACAGAAACAAAATGCTTCCAGAACTGGAGGGGGAATAGAGGAAGAAAGAATCTAACATTTCAAGAAATATCACCGCATGGGGCCACCAAGCTTGGGGTGTGTGTGTGTGTGGAAAGAACTGGGATAGAGAAATATTTTTTAAAAAGCACAAAAGTGAGGTTATTCACGGCCACTGGCACCAGGAATGGGAGTGGTACACTGAGCTGGAAGCCGTCCATTCGGGAAGCGGGCCTGGGGCCTTCAGGCTGGTGGGGACCCAAAGGGTAATGGGCTCAGTCTCCGGAAAAGGAGAGACCCAGCCTCTCCTCATTAGTGGGCTCTGCTCGTTAGTGAGAGCACCGTGCTGGAAAAGGCATCAAAGGTAGATAGAAGTCCTTCACTGGCTTCATCTTCCACCCTACACCTGCTCTTAGATCCACAATTCTCCCTCCAGGGTCATGGCCAGAGCACCCCTGAGGAGAAGGGTGAACACACACACACACACACACTCATACACATACACTCACACACTCCCTCATACACTCACACATACACACACATATACACATTCACACACACACATACACTCAGACAGTCATACACACACTCCCTCATACACTCACACATATACACACATTCACACATTCACACACACACACACTCACACATACACTCAGACAGTCATACACACACACTCACACATATATACACTCACACACTTGCACACATTCACTCATACACACACTTATACACACTCACTTGCACACGTACACACACACACACAAGTCTCACACACAGAGGAAGGCTTGCTGGGTGCAACTGTACTGTGCATTGAGAACAAACAAGAAACCCCAGACAAGTTCCTGGAAGTAAATATTCAGTAACAGAAGTTAACATCCAGCACAGCATCAGGTTACTGAGCCAAGGAGCCAGGCATCTAGTGGGGCCTTGTGTTATGCTTTGTGATTCTTGTAAATCATTTACTTCCCTTCAGCTGCATAGAAAGTAAAATGCTGTAGCTGCCCAAACCAGGTAGATACTTCCAGAAGAGCCCAATAAAGACCCACCTCTGAACACACAACCCAGTACCAAGCCCCATGAACCTCCTGTCATATACCAGGAAGTATAAATATTACTACACATTGTCCAGAGATGGTTTATATGAATAGACTAACTAATTTTTAAATTTTTAAAGATGTGTTTATTTTATGTGTCTTGAGTGCTTCGTCTGCATGTGTGTATATGTACTGTATGCATGCCTAGTTTCATGGAGTTCAGAAGAAGGTATCAGATCCCCTGGAACAGGAGTTATGAATGTATATGAATCACCTGTGGGTGATGGGATTTGAACCTGAGTCCTCTGCAAGAGAGACATGTGCTCTTAACTACTGAGCCATCTCTCCAGCCCCTGGAACAGACTAATTAAACTAAAGGAAGACCTGGGTGACCAATGAGCAGAGGAAAGGTATTTAAACACCAAACCGTGTTTACTTTTTGCTTGTTATAAAGAAGATAGGACATACAGAGCTCACATTGCATCCTTTGAGATCATACATGGTTGTGACCAACCAATAATGAGGTTGTTTTGCCTTGCCCTTAAAAGGGATGCTTTACAGTTGCCCAGACTATATGAATTTTCTTTGTGTTTTACTTTATATGCCAATTAGTGGTAAAATCTTCACAGGTCATATGCCTTATTTATCTACTCCCTGCCTCACCTCAGATCGTTGTTGGTACCTCAGACATGCAGCCAGTCTCTTCTAAAAATAAGATGTTTTGATTCCTCCTAAATGCCCCTTAAAACTCTGCCAAACTGAAGTTTAAAAATCCGTTTTCAGTTATTACACAATTTCTCTATTTTTGAGTTAGTAGCCGTGTGGTTACTATTTTTGACTTTTTAATTTCAAGCTAATATCTTAAATATCCTCCTCCTCTTCCCGTTTCCTTCTCTTCTTCCTCCTCTGTCCTCCTCTCTCTTCTTTCTCTCTCCTCCTCCTCCTCTTCCTCCTCCCCCTCCCCCTCCTTCTCTTCTTCTAAGCTCACAGAGGGTTTAGTCATCGAGGAACTTGGCCTCACAAAACTTACCCAGCTTCTACAGAACTCGGTTTTCTGAGCTGTGAAAATTGGATAGTTTTTCTGGGTGAGTCCACTGGTCAGTAAGCTCAAGTTCAGAGCAGTGAAGGACCACCCTATCTTCTTTGGCCAGGACTTTTGTGAAGGATTAGTTTGGAGAAAGTAATGTTCTAATCTACCTGATAAGTCATGGTATCTTCTCAGCTCCCTTTCCCTTTAAAAATCTGTGGGCTTTCAAGAATAGCAATAGAATCCCCATGAAATCATCCCAGTCCCCAACCACACCGTGGGCTGCCTGGAGTTTGAAGGACGCTCAATAGCAGATCCTGTTTAGAGTAACAAATCCCTTTGTGACTAGACTAATTACACACACACACACACACACACACACACACACACACACAGAGAGAGAGAGAGAGAGAGAGAGAGAGAGAGAGAGAGATCAGATATTTAGATCTTTCTATGAAGCCATGTGACATGTCAGCTCCAGGTGGATCCTGCACACATAGCAAAGGCTGACAAGTCACACTCATGGTCCAAATCAAATCTCAGGCATCAGAGTCTGCAGGAAGGAGGACTTCCATCCTGGCTTTGTCCAGGTACATCTGCCAGATGCAGCCCACAGGGTTGTTTTAATAAGCCCATTGTAAATGAAAGGGAGGAAGACTTTCAGACACAGCCTCTAAATCACCTGGGATACAGCAAACGCTGAAAGAGCCACTGGATGAAATGAGCCAGAAGTGCATATACTATCGGCGGCTCAGCAAATTGTGGATCCGTCACCAACCAGGCTGGTGCTCGCATCACAGACCTCTCCCTGAAAGCTGACTGTTCTTGCTCACTTCTGGTCATGTGGTGCGGTCTAGAGAGAATTGAAAATGCTAGGTAATTTGAAAGGTAAACATTTCAAGAAACACAAGCACCCTGAAACAGAGAAAAGATGGGGCCCCATAATTAACAGAGTGGGCACCAAGTTTCATTCCAGGGTACTTGGTTTATTTACTTGAACAAGTATATTCAGATTCACCCATACATGTTTAAAACATAATGTCCATTTCCAAAATTATTGTTTGAAACAACATTATGGAGAAAGGACCCCATCTCTCTCCTACCTTTCTAAGCCCCTCCCTGCTGTTGGTTTTAAAGACAGCATCCTTTGCTCAGGGATTAAATATGGGTGCAGGAGTCTGGGGGAGCAGAGTCTTTACCCCCGTTTATCATATAAAAACGAATATTTCAACCAGAATAGTTGCCTCCAATACAAAACAAGGGTGTATGTGTAAAGTTCTTGGTAGGTAAGATTTGTGCATTCACTTTGTCTGCAGCCATTATTACTAAGACATGAACTGCATTTAACGCAAGAGCCTGCAACAGGTATTACACAGCTGGACATTTTGCCTCTGAATTAATTTTCTAGAACTGCCATGATAGCCTCAATGACACAGCGAGGGGTTGGAATCAGATCAGGGTGTTCTCAGGATTAGTTTCACCTGACTCCTTGCTTTGGCCCGTGTATGCTATCTTCTGCCAAAACTTCCTAGCTACAAATTCCCACCTGTCCGTGAATGGTGATGTCACCACCTCCTCTTCTTAAAGGAAACCAGTCATAGTGGATTCGGCCCCACGCCAGTGACCTCCGCCTTAGTGTAAAGGCCTCCTTAAAGACTCTTCCCCAGATGCAGTCACATTCTGAGTTACTCAAGGTTTAAAACTCAACATAGGGACTCAGGGTAGGTGCAATTAAGACCATGAAGGCTTCTGTATCAGGAAAAGAAAATATGCCTTTCATTAGTATTTAGGAATGACAGTTACTCAGCTTTGTACAGCTGGGCATATAAATGAATTAATAGGAAAGCAGACACCACCTAGACCCCTTGTGGATCTTCCCTAAGGCAAGCCACCATGCTCTCTGACAGGCCCCTGGTGGAACCAGATTCTCCTTGGCTAAGTTAGCAAAAAGGAGTTTTATCATAATCTACTTGGGGGTTTAACTTAGGAAGCTTTGATCACAGAAACTAGTTGAGGTCTGCTTAAATTGGGGCTCATCCAAGCCAGGGAGGAACTGATAAGCTACCTTAGTCTTTTGAGGACTAGACCCCACACTGAAATTTGTGATCTACCTCTTAAATAAGAGAACATGGATATTTCATAAACTCTCTGAATTCTATACCCAGCTTCCAAAAGGGCTGATGGATATACTTGCTTCCTTTGGAATCGTCTTTTCAATATTATGTTCGTGGCAGCCTGAAAGTCTTGTTATTATATCACCCCTGCCACCGTGCAATAGAGGGATGGATTAATTATTCTACATCTAGTTTAAGGTTTAAACGTTTTATTTTAGCTCAACAATAACTTCACACTCTTGTTCGCGTTCCTTTCCGACGTTCCTCTGTTAAGCTCTTGTAAGCTCTCATTTTGGGATTTAATAAATGTGTCAGCTCAAGGAATATCTTGAACAGCATATAATTTCATCAGATATTGGTCACCAACATTGCTTGAGCATGAAGCTTTTAAAGAAAATTAAAGTGGAAAAAAAAAAAGATCTGGTATTGGTTATTAACTCTGCCTCAGGGTGACTTCTCTTCAGGGGCGATTAAATATCAGCTCTGGGCTGTTAAGTTTAGTGGCTTTACTTGTAGATGGCACATTCTACTTCAAGGACAACCTCAACTCATGATGCTGCGATGTTCGACAGTGGTGCTGAGGCAGCCTCTGCAAAGCCAGTTTGGTATGAAACGGGAGATGTGACCATACCTCTATGCTCTGACCTTTCTTCCTTAAGAAAACAACTTTTGCATTACCAGGTAAATGCCCTTTCCATAAAATTTCCGTGGAACGCTGGGGACATCCTGTGGTCAGTATGGCTTAAGGCAGCCGTTCTTAGCAAGGCTCTTGGGGAATGAAGAAGTCTCCCCTAAAAATCCCAGCTTGCCTTGAAAGACCAAAAAGAAAAAGAAAAAAAGAATGAGAGGAAGGAAGGAAGGAGGGAAGGAAGGGAGGGAGGGAGGGAGAGAGGGAGAGAGGGAGGGAGGAAGGAAGGAAGGAAGGAAGGAAGGAAGGAAGACAGACAAAGAGAAATACCACATTGTTGTTTCTACAATAGAAACATCACTTTTGTGAGCAATGAGATTTTGTTTTTCCAGTAAATGTGAACAGAGCAAAGCCTACTGGCAACAGTTTAACTGAGATCAAATGAAGCCTCAAGAGCTTTCAGGAAGAGGACCATGTGCTAGGCTTTGCTCTTCAGCCCTACCTGCTCCCTATGATCTGCTGTTTCAGGGTAGCTGTACTTTGGCTCAACCTCTTGTCCTCCCAGGAATCCGGCTTCTGTGAAAGAGCACCCAGCGTGGCTTAACTGGAAAACAGTGGGTATTTTGGCAGCTTTACACCACAGATAGTGCCCCAGTGGCACGAAATTGAAGCCGTTTAGCTGTAAATGTGATATCGCACTTGACGATTTCCCTTGGCAAAGCTCTGGGCTGCCCACATTGAATAGAGGCAGAGAAATGGAACTTGGTGGTGGTGGGGAGGGGGGGAAGCCAGCCACGGGAGAAGCGGACCGAAGGGGCTCATAAATGCATTCGTCCATCATTTACCATCCTAACTCCGTTCTCCACACAGGCTACCAGGAGCAGACAGCCCCACTTATGCCATGGAGAGCAGGCAGTGAAGTTGCTGTTGTTCTTCTGTTTATTAAAAACGGATGGGAGCACTTGACAGAAAAATCAAACTTCTGGTCATGGCTCATTAATCCCTGTTGTGTCTGTCAAGGGGATGTGTTCTGGGTTCCAATAAGCCTGGAGAAGTAAGTTTGCTTCTAAGCTTGGGCATTTTTCTCTAATTTTGAATGGAAAAAGACATGCCAGTCACCTCCAAGGAGAGACAGACTCTGAACCTGTTTTTTTTAACCTACCTAGTGGGATTAAATATAAGTGACTTGGTTTGAGAGAAAAACGATCGTCGTTAATAACTTTTTTTGCTGATATCTGTCATAGTGCTCCTTTAAGGGAAGCAGGGACGTGAAGCTAGAGGGGCTATGATAGTGTCAACTAGCATAACTTTTCCAGGATGTTTTTGTACAGCTCTCTGTGGTGGTGTGTGGCTCTTGCAGACAGATCTTAGAGGGATAGCCTTGAAAACTGTTTGGATGTGCCTGAAGTCGGTCACTCGAGTGTAGCCCTATATTAAATACTCCTTACCTTCTTGGCTCAACCCAGACTGATTATAGCAACTGAGAAAACAGGGATAGCATCTCCTGGCCCCTTGCTTTAGAACAATTACTATTTATAAGTAAGTAGAGCTTTCAAACTCTTTGCTTTGGCTTATGGAATATTTACAGTTACCATCAGGGCCACCAGAAAGGCAGGGTTTCCTGCTCACTCAGCGTTTGTGACACTCATGTTCCTGAGATTCCCAAAGCAGCCCTTCCTTTTGTGTGATAGTATATAGGACACTTAGCACACTCCTTATAGGGGTACATAAGAATTTGGTGAAATAATGAGTGTCAATGGAGTAAACCCAGCGTGTGTCCTGTCAGACGCATACAGGAAGTTCCTCTTGCCATGGCTGTTAGTATCATTCCACATTGCCATCCATCTTCCAGGAGAAAAATGTCTGCTGGAAACTGCAGTCTTTCTCTCACAGTGTTCCCAAGCCGCATGCCAGGAGAGCGCTGGGAAGGGAAGGCATTCACAGAAGGCTCCTGCCAGGCCTGCTCACTGGTTGGATGATGACTGAACTCAAAATTCTGGACTCCATTCTGGTCTGGCTGCTGTGACTGATACAGAGAAGTTTGAAATCTTGGCTCTGCACTCAATAAGCATAAATCTAACCCACATTAGCGCTGATGGGAAACTCTCTGTGTAGGCTCGATATCTTAAGTCAGGGACTTTAAAGTTAAAATAGGTGAAAGCCCCAAAGGAAGCTTAAGGCTGCGGGGGGTGGGGGGACAGCTCCGAAGGGAGCAGGGAACTGGACCAAGCACCTGCTACGTATTTGGGTTCGCCCTCAGAGCTGCAGATTAGCTGAAGCTGTGCCTTCGAGCCTTTCTGTGTACATTCCTGGTTCTTGTTTAGAAACACGCACGGTGGGTCATTTTTTTCTTTCTGTACCTCTAAAGAATTGAAACCACATCTCCCGAGTATGGAGCACAGATCAGATAGAAGCCAAAAACACAGTTTATCTTTTCTTCCTATAAGACCCAAACTCCGATAAATTCTTCTGGAAATGTTCACCCTTGGCGGTGGGTATAAGGCAGCGCTAGCAGGGGCTAGTCGGGAAGCCTGGCTTCTCCAATGGCAAACCGGTGTGTTAGGTGGCAAAAAGGAACTCGAATGCTTACCCAACCCTAGGTAAAGTAACAGATTTTAAAAGACAGCAGAGGCTTGGGTTTGTGTAGAGTATATGTCCAAGGTCCATGTGCTGCAGGCTAGGTGGGTAGTACTGTAGAATCACGATGATAAATCTCTGAAGTGGAGCCTCTAATGCGAGGTGGTTTGGACACGGCAGCACTGTGAAGCAGTAATGCTCGTCCCAGGAGGGAGTTAATTCTCTAGAAAGCAGGCGGGTATAAAGCAAGGTCACACATAGACTTAGCTCTTTTCCTATCTCTACAAGGTTTTGATGAAACCAGGGCAGTCACTAGCAGCCAAATAGGTAGAAGCATCTCATCTTGGACTTTCACCCTTCAAAGGTATAAGCTGAGTGGGTCTCTTTTTACCGAGTTATCCAGTATCATACACACTGCTATAATAACACAAATACGTGTTAAAAGCCACCAAAGCAAGACAGAGCTCACTTGAGGACAGTCAGGGGAGCTTTCGGAACTTCGAGAGTTCCTTTTAACTGGATGTTGGAAGATCTTTAGTGTGATAGAAGGTCCCACTACAGCACATTCCTAATGGAGGTGTTAGCTGAGCAGGGGTCAGGGGTCAACACACTGTGGCATATATGTGGGAGGAGTCAACTTATGAAGAGTCCTCTAGAAATCTCAGCTTGGGACAGACAATGTTTCAAGGAATGCTCCAGGTATGGCTTTTACCCTGCTAACCTTCAGTTTATTCTCTGTGAGGAGACACATCAAGATTTGGAAATCTAATTTACACTGTGATTTTTTTTTTATTTATATTAGAATTAAACCCTGTTTATCCCTCCCCTTTGCACTGGGCCAGAGCCTGCAAATCTGGGGACCACGGGCAGCAGCTCCATAAAGGAGCATTGGGTCTGTGAGCCGTATTTTCTATTTTTATTAGCATTTCTTATTTGCCCACAGCCTGATTTCTTTTGGGCTTGACATAATTTGCATGATTGAGTTAATCCAAGTGTGAAATGCAATAGAGACCTGATTCAATGGGTGGCCAGAATACAGCATGATTGGGGCATAAAAGGGATGGAGCGAGGCTCTGCCCCACAATGCCAGCTGCAGACACACCACAATGGGAGATCAAAACTGATCCACAGGGCCGGACAGTGCTCCTAGAGCAAGTGGAGTGAGCTTGGCACAGGAATGCATTTTTCAAAGTCCCTTCTTCGACTGTTTCCCAGGGTAGGTTTGACATTTGAGATGGGCAAAGAGACAGCATCCAGGTGGTATCAAAATTTGGTAGCCTAAATCCTATGGCAGTCTTTATAAAAGAGGTATTTTCACACTCCGTATATCCAGGCCTACGTATATATTTACACTTACACCTGTTATCTTAAAATCTCATCCGGCTTGTGGAAAAGCAGCACAGAACGCTTCCATGTACTGCCTTCCACTTTCTCTACAACACTATGATCAAGACTGACATTAAAATAAACGCAATACTATTAGATAAACGGCCAATTAGAGAAAAGCTCCTAGTTATCCTAAATTTGGTTACAAGGCCCAAGGGTGTTTGTTGATGATGAGAGCCAGAAGGAGCTGGGTGAGACACCTGTAATCCCAGCAGGAAGCAGGAGGATTGTGAATTTGATTGCAGCTTGAGCTATATAGAGACCTTGTCTCAAAGCCAAACCAAACAAACACAACCATACTAGCCACAAAGCAACAACAGCAATGGCAAACTGTTTCACTATCAAACGTTATAAAAATCCTTGACAAAATCTCACTGTGATCCTCTAGGCAGCACCACACGCTTCCCATAACCAGTACAGAAACAAGTACTTTCTTTATGAACTGATTGCCTTCCCACTCCAAAACTTCCCATTATCCAAGCTGTCTTACCCATCTAACATGTAGCTGGAGTAGTTGGATACAAGTGATATACATTTTCCTTCAGGTAACATTTTAAAAAAAATAGATACATTCTTAATTCCAAGACTAGTGGATCTCTTACCATCTCCTACCTGACCCACCTGACAATTGTGGAATAGCTCAGACTATGTCCTTTTCTGATTAGCAAATATAATAATTCAAGGCTGTCTTCATTAGGGTTTTACTGTTGTGAACAGACACCATGACCAAGGCAACTCTTATAAAGGACAGCATTTAACTGGGGCTGGATTACAGGTTCAGAGGTTCAGTCCATTATCATCATGGCAGGTATGGTGCATCAGGAGAGTTCAACATCTTCATCTGAAGGCTGCTAGCAGAATACTGGCCTCCAGGGAGCTGGGACTAGTGTATTAAAGCCCACGCCCACAGTAACACACCTACTCCAACACGACCACACCTTCTAATAATGCCACTCCCTGTGCCCAGCATATACAAACCATCACAAAGGCATACAACTCAATTGATTTAACCAGGTTCTGGGGAGTTAGATATGTCGATACTTGCCATGTATGTTTTCATAGTGACCTGAGTTCATGAGGACTAAGTTCAATCCATGTCCAATAGTTTGCCATAGTGGTGCTTGCTACTAGTCCCAGCACCAGGGTGGAGACAGAGACAGGATAATTCCTAGCAAGTGCATCCACACATGAACAATTGATTTGCTTCATTGCTAGACTTCATTCAGCTTACCCCAGTTTACCTAATAAGTTACCATATTCATTTTAAGAATGACATTTCACCCTTAATCATTATAGTTATTTTAAAGCACAAAATGTATCATTTCAAATTTTTAATTTTTAAAAATGTGTGTGCATACATGGGTGCCTGTGTGTGTATCCCACCAGTGTGAAGGTGTCCACGGATGCCAGAGGATCAAGTTGGATCTCCTGGAGCTGGAGTCACAGGTGTAACTTGGTATAAGTGCTGGGAACCAAATGCAGGTCCTCTAGAAAAATGGTAGTTTGTTAACTTTTTTTTTTTAATGATAAAACCAAAGGCAACTTGGAAATGAAAGGGTTTATTTTGCTTTTATTTCTAGGGAATGGCCCATCATTGACAGAATTCAGGGCAAAGAATTGGAAGCAGGAACTGAAACAGAGACCATGGAGGAACACTGCTTATTGCCTTGTTTCTTGGATTTATGGCATCCCTCCCAGGGCTGGTACTGCTTACAATGGCCTGGGCCCTCTCACTCCAATTATTAATTAAGAAAATGGCCCCTACATATTTGTCTACAGGCCAATCTGATGGGGGCATTTTCTCAGTGGAGGTTCCTCCTCCCAGATAACCATGGTTTATGTCACATTGACATACAACTAACCAGAACAAGCAGCAAGGGCCACCTCTCCAGCACCTCTCTCCCAATCCCCTTTCTCACACAGTCTGCTAAGCAGAGCCAAAGAGTCCCCTGAACTGGCACTGCAACCAGCCTGGGCTGCCCAGTTGTTTCTGGAACATTGAGAAGGTCACTGTGCTAGCTTCATAGAGCACTGATGAGTCTGTGGGCAGCCAGCTGATCTTGGTTGTGAATGCAGCTGTCCTCAGAGATCTTCAGACTCCAGAGAAATTCTCCTAAGGGTGACATGAGGACATTCAAAGAGTAGTGTGCACAGCAGGACTTCCCCCAAGCATTAAGTCTTGCAAACCCCATTCATCCTGATGTATATAGAATACTATGTTGCCATAGTAATGATTCCCCATAATAGCATTGTTTTGTTATGAAAATCCAAGTTAAACATTTTACGTTACTGTTAAATAAAATCGTGTCTTAAATTTCACATTTAACAATCTTTAAATATTGTTATCTGGAAGATATATCTAATTTGTTTCAAGGGATAAGTGAGATGTTTTGACATGTTTTAGTTGTTCTGAAGTTAAAATATAGAAAAATATTTTGTTGATTAATTAATTTTTTTGTGTATGATACAATACCTCATCTTTAAGAAGTCAATAAAGATAATTTTGGAGGGTTAAAGAAATGGCTCACTTGGTAAAGTACTTGTGGCCAAAGCATGAAAACCTGAATTCTGTCCCCAATACTCATTGAGATGCCCTGAAGCAGCAGGGATCTGTTACCACCACAGACCAAGCAGATATCCCTGCTCTGGGCTGCTGCCCAGGGATGTGTTAACATCTGAGGGCTGTGAGGAAATGACCCTACAACATACTTGGGTATGGTAGTCGTGGTGAGTCAATCCCAAGGATGTGAGCATGGGAGAGCCGGTCCTGTAATATGCCTCCTGCTCTTGTCCCTTGAAACTTAACCACAAGCAGGAGAGTTGACCCTGAAGTCATCAGTGGGAGAGCTGGCTGCTACAGCGCTCAGGAGAGTGGGCTCTGCCCTTCACTAGGGTAGCACAGTAGAGCTGGCCCTAGATGTAGGGATTGCAGGTGAGCCAGCCCAGAGGGCATAAGCACAGGAGAGCTGATCCTGACTCTTGTCTGCTGTGCACAGATGAGGAAGAGAAGCCCTCCTACCCTCTCTTGTCCCTCACCATCTATAGTAAGTGGGAGGGCAGGTCTACCCCCTGCACCTCACCAGGAGAGCACAGTAGAGCTGACCCAGATGGTGTGGGTGAAGATGAGCCAGCCCTGACGACATGAGAACGGGAGAGATGGCTCTGTCCCTTGTTGGCCTTAGATGGCCAGCCGGGGCAGGGCAGGAGAGTTTGCCCCAGGTATGTTGGTGTGGGAGAGCCAGCAGGCAGACCAACTCAGCTACCACGCAGGCCCAGATTCAGGGCTTTGAGTTGGCCCACCCCGTCTACCACACTGATGAACTGCTGGAGTCTGTGAAGGGGGCAGTCCTGTAGATCCAAAATTACAGGTCTCCTTGACATAGGGCAACAAGAGGAGTCCCAGTGAGATTTCTGTATTGACAGAGTAGCAGAAGCCAGAGGCCTCAAACCAGACCAAAGAGTCACTTCAATGAACATCTATAAGCAAAGAAATGTAGACAAAAGGATAAAATATAGGACACACCATAACATGCTACAGCTTCCACGGTAAGATTTTCCCCTTGTTGGTTGGGCAGGAGATTGCAAGGGTGGTGGGCAGGTACAAGGGGAGGGGGAGATGAATGGGCTTGGAGTTCATGACATGAAATTCACAAAGGACCAATTAAACGTTGAAAAAAAAAACCTAGGATGGAGAGTAATTAAGATCATTCAACATCAGCTCTATATACACATGCACACACAACCTCCTACATACATGCACAAACACATGCACACACATGCACACAAGCACACACATCCTTCTACACACATGCACAAACACATACACACACATGCACATACAACCTCCTACATACACGCACGAACATACACACACGAACATGCACACACATGCACACAAGCACACACATCCTCCTACACACATGCACAAACACATACACACACATGCACACACAACTTCCTACACACATGAACATTTACAGACACACATTCTCCTACACACATGTATCAACATGCACACATGCATGAACATGTACACACAAACATGCACACACATCCTCCTACACACATGTACAAACAAGTACATACACACACAGGCACATGCATCCTCCTACAGACATGCATGAACATGTACACACAAATATGCACACACATCCTCCTACACATGTACACACACACATGCATGAACACACACATGCACGCGCACATACACGCACACATGCATACACATCCTCCTATACACACGTACACACACACACAAGCATGACTGCATATGCTCCATCTTTTTGATGTTGAACTATTAGAACATGGCTATGCTCACAGAACACTTGGTAGATCAAAGCAAACACTGGACCAGAGAGCGCAGGCTCAGTTCAGCTGTTGTGTTCTCGAATACCATTTTGCTCAAGCCAAGAGCCAAATACGGGTTTTAAGTTTCACAGTATTTATCTAAGAATAGAAGCGTGTTGTGCCTGTAGCAGAGCGGAGACGCCCTGCAGTGGGTCAACAGCAAATTTACCTCCTCGGCAGTCCGTCTTAGTCTGTTTTCTTTTGTAATAACTGAGTACCACATCCTGGGTGACTATAAAGAAGAGAAGTTCCGTTTAGTTGTTTATTTCATTGTTCTGCATTCCACTCGCTAGGTGCTTCCATCTGCTTAGCACCTGGCGAGCCAACTTCCCATTGCATCCCCGTGTGGACAAGGCCGTCTAATGGTGGAGCAGAGCAAGCCTGCTAGCTTGAGTTTCATCCTTCTTACAAAGGCACAACCATTGAATTAGGGCCCCACTCCTCTGAGCTCTGTTAACTTCAGTTATGTCCCAAAGGATGCATCTCCAAACGGCACAGTTTGGTTAAGATACCATCCGCTTAATTCTTTACAATAGGGAATACGTTTTAATATGAGATTTAACGGGGCCAACTGAAGCCAGAACAATACTATGTGATCCAGAGTTACTCCCAGGCACTAGAAAACTAGGTGAGGATTCAGAGCATTTCAAATCTTTGGACATTGTGATGCAGTATCTACAATTTGATGCTATAAAACTCCAAAACTGAGTTGCAGTGATGATGATGGTGGTGGTGGTGATGACCTCACAATCTCTTAGGTAAGTTGATGGTTCTGAGTTGGACCACACTCAGAGACCCTTGGATGCCTATGGCCCTCGGGAAGCGTGTAAAGAGGCCTGGTTTAAAGACATAAATATTCCAAGAGATTTAAACATCTTTAAATGTTTGAAGGCTGTCGAGTTTCAAACTCGAGGTCTGGGGGTGGGGGGGGGAGGGGAGTTCACGAAGGGAAATTGCAGCATAGTGCCTCAGAGTAGGTAAGGGAGTAGAACCTGGTGTTTCTTTTTATTTAGTTAGTTTTTTAAAGAATGTCAACTCTTATTCTCAGAAGCCATACATTATGAAATAAAGTCCTCATGCAAGAGTTGAGCTACCCTGCTGTAAGGTGTCAGTCAGGGAGAGCCCGGAAGCTCCTCCAAACAACGGTTAGCCTTTTGGCATTGCTGTGGATTGGCCATCAGACTAGATGGTGAGACTTCACTGCTGAGCAGGTTCATGCTTTAGCTGTGGGAACTGGACTAGGAGCTTCTTCCTTGCTGGCCCTCCCCACTGTGCTAGAGGATCCTACGCCTATGCGGGGCCGTCGGGAAGACTTGTCAACAGCAATCTCACTCAGCTGTGTACCTTTTTTTTTTTTTTTTTTTTTTTTGCGTTTAAGGCCTGCTCCCCTGGACTTCATGCCTGGTACCATAAACCTGGTGGCAAGCCCGCAGCTAGAAAATTCACGAACTCTCATAGGGAAGCTACTGCTGTTGTCTTGCCTAACAGACATTAATGTGCCTGTCAGATCACCTCGTATAATGATAGTTTATGTGCTTAGATCAGTGCTCTCTCAGCTTTGCAGTGGACGGTAGCAACCTCAGAGACTTACAACTGGGCAAACAGGTGGGGTGATTATTTCTGAGTGCCCAACTCCAAACGGGATATCCGTAATCACTCCCTCCAAGCTCAGGGAAAACTGTGGAAAAGAGGAAGAAACTGTAAAACCGGAGAGAAGAGCGGGAGTGTTGGGAATATTGTCTTCTAGGATTAACGTGGCGGTTGTACTCTTGAACTCACAAGTGTGCTTATCAGCACAAGACGGGGCCGTCGGCATCCCGCGTGGTGGAGGAGAATCTCTATGCAGTTAATGGTTGACAGAAAAGGGAGAGGAATTCACAGCACCGCCGCTGGTGAGATGTCTGTGCTCTTGTAAATACCCGTACATCTTTGCTCCCATAAGCAATCCTGCTAAAAGTCACAAAAAACAAAAACAAAACAACAACAACAACAAAAAAAAAAACAAAGGCAAACCCAAAAGATATGTAGAAGGGAGAGTAGCTTAAAAACAGTAAGGAGAAGAGTGGGAATAGGAGAGGTTAGGAGGACGGAATATATAAAAATACTTACGTACGTGTGAGAAAATACCATAATAAAATCTATTATTATACAATTGTACATAATACATGCCAATAAAAACCTTTCAAAATTACTATGTTGAAATCATAAACTTTTGTTTGTTTGTTTGTTTGTTTGTTTGTTTCGAGTCAGGGTTTCTCTTGTGTAGCCCTGGCTGTCCTGGAACTCACTCTGTAGACCAGGCTGGCCTCGAACTTAGAAATCCGCCTGCCTCTGCCTCCCAAGTGCTGGGATTAAAGGCGTGGGCCACCACCGCCCAGCCAACTTTTTTTTTTAACGTCACGCACAGATCCTATACCAGTTCTGATTTGCTTCTTCGAAAGATGTGTGCGAATAGCTGGATTTTCACATCTTACTGTGACCAGATTATTAAAATTTCCTGGCATATAAATTCTAGCAACAGATACAAACTCTCCTTTATAAGGATTAACCTTTGACGTCTGGGGAAAGGAAATTAACGGAAAGACGGTGCATTTTAAGAGAAATTTTCTGGATTTTGTGCTGGCTAATTCTCAGCAGAAAAACCTGGCTTGGTGAGGTCAGGTCTGACAGTCAAGGTCCATCTGGTGTGCGCTGCTGCTGCGAGCCAAGGCATGGACCATTTCAGGACGGGCAGAATCTGAATTCCCCACCTTGCCTGGACTCTACTCTGACCTCTCCATTCACCCAGCGCATGTCTGGACTTAGATTTTAAAGCAGAACAACCCTTCCTTTCTAATTGAAAGAACTGGAGAGAAGTTTGTCCTTCCCACCATAAGCAAGGAACTTATTTAAAATTGTATTAAGTTTCATTATAAAAATACAAAATATCTACAAGACCATAAAACCATAAAACGACGAGACCTTCCCACTACACGTCATCAAACTTCAATAACTGATTATCAATAAGAGGCCAAACACGTGTACCCTACTTAGGGGTCACCTGCGTCCCAACTCACACTGGATTTTTAAAAAATTGTGCCAATTCATCCCAGCATAAAATCCACCCAAGTAAGGGCTGCAAGCACTCGGCACCATATTGCCAACCATCTGTATTTTGTTGTGCAGCAGATTCTAGGACCCATCCTGCTCTATAGCCGCCAAACAACTTCCCACTTCCTCCTCCTTTCAGGCCCTGGCAGCTTCCGCTTTGTTCTTTATTTCCATGAGTTTGGTTGCTTTAGATAAACTCATATAAGTGGGATTCTCTCTCTCTCTCTCTCTCTCTCTCTCTCTCTCTCTCTCTCTCTCTCTCTCTCTCTCTCTGTGTGTGTCTTATTTTATTTATCAAAATGTTCCAAAGGTTTTTTGTGTAACTTGTGATGTCCTTCTTTTCAAAAGCTGAACGAGATTTCATTTTACACGTAGCTTGCGCCCATGCGTGTTTTATCCCTTGGGAAAACTCTGCAGTAAATATGGTTATATAAGTATCTCTGAGCCAGAAGTGGGATTGCAGGGTGTGTGCCTTGAATGAATGCCCCCCCTCCCGCCCCCCATAGGCACAGGTATTTGAATATTTGGTCAGCAGTTGGTGAAACTGTTTGGGAAGGATTAGAAGGTGTGGCCTTGTTGGAGGAGGTGTGTCACTGGGGGGCGTAGGCTTTGAGATTTCAGAAGCCCACATAGTCTCAGTTCCTTCTCCTTCTCCCCTCCCCCTCCCCTACCTCTTCCTCCCCCTCCCCCTCTCATCACAGATAAGGATGTAAGTGCATAGCTACTGCTCCAGCACCATGTCTGCTTACCTGCTGCCTTGCTCCCTGTCACAATAGTTACGGATTCTAAGCCTCTGGAACTGTAATCCAGGCCCCAATATACTCTTCTACAAATTGGTTCACATCTTGTCACTTCAATTGAAAAGTAACTAAGACACAAGGTCATGTGGTGATAATTTAGCTTTAATTTGGATCATCACTCTGTTACTTATGACTGCATTATTAGATTCATAGAAACCATGTACAAGTGTTTCAACACCCCCCCCATACCTACCTGTTTATCTTTTGGTATATGCTAGGTGAGTGGTCTACCAGTAAACTATCTTTCCAATCCTGAATTTTACTTTGAGATAGGACCACTGTACATTGTCCATATTAGTCTGAAACTCACTCTGTAGATGAGCGAAGTCTAGAATTTATAGTCTTCCTACCTCGGTCTTCCAAATATCTGGAATCTCAAGCATGTGACACTAGGCCCAGATCTTCATTTCTTTTGTTTTTGTGATATCCTTCTGTACAGGTAGCAGGGGATAGCTTATTATGGTTTTGAGTCCCATGATTAACGACGGCGTCTTTCTGAATGATTATTGCCATTTGTATATTTTCTTTGGAGAAACCTTTATTCAGATAACTACTCCACTTTAAAAATTGAGTTTTTGATCTTGTGCTGTTGAGCCCTGAGAGTTATTTGTTATGTCCTGGCCACCCTGCTTTGGAACATGGGCTTGCAAATATTTTCTCTTATCTTGAAGGCTGTCCTAGATTTGGCTAATTGTTTCCCTGGTTATACAGAGGTTTTCTAGTTTGGCTTAGTCTCAATTAGTTGTCTTTACTTTTGGTGTCAGAGCCATGAAATCACTGCCAAATCCAACAGCTGGATGGCTACGTCTAAGATTTGTTCTAGGAGTTTTATGATTTCAAACTTTATCTTTAGGTCTTCGATTCATTCTCAGCTGATTTTTGTGCATAGCAGAGGATGAATTCTTGCTGTTCTTCTTTTGCATAAGTGCCCAGTTTCCCAGTGGCATACTGAAGGGACTGTCTTTCTGTGTGGTCTTGGTAACTTTGCCAATGATTTAACTATACATATGCAGGGGATATTTATGGGCTCCCTCTTCATAGGTCCATCTTTACAGCAATGCCATGCTGTTTTTATTATTACTACTTTACAATACTTTTAAAAGTATGAGGTCTCCAGCTTTGCTCTTTCTTGGAATTACTTTGTCTCTCTGTCGTTCCTTGTAACTTCTTGGAGCTTCCTCATGGAGCATTGAACTCTTCAGGGATATTTAATTTTCATGTATTTGTGAATTTTACAGTTTTGTTTTTACTGATTTTTATTCCATAATTACAGGGAAAGATCTTTGGTATGATTGCAGTCTTCTCACACAGATGAAGACATGTCTTGTGGCTCACAGTAATGGTCTTATCTTGGAAAATGTTCTGTACGTGTGAGAGGAATATGTATTTCACTGTTGTGTGGCATGCTGTGTATGTCTGCCAGATCCAGCTGGTCTCCACTGTCAGTCAGTCCTGCTTCCTTGTTCACATTGTACCTGTTTGCTTCATCCATGATTGAGAATGGGCCATCACAGTGTTCTATATTAATTTGCTATACTCTCTGCTTCTCTGCAGTTCAGTCAGCGTTTGCTTTATATTATTTGGATAATCTGATTTTAGATGTAAACATCAGTGCAATATCTTCCTAGAGAACAGAAATAATATTTTTCCATCCTTATGTGTCCTGAAGTTTTCTTGAAATTTGTTTTATTCCTATCTCTATGTGTCTATTTACATGTGAGGGCAGGTGTCTGAGAGGAGTTGAGAGGAAGGTGTCAGATTCCCTGGGGCTGGAGTTACAAGTGGCTGTGAGCTGACCAATATGGGTGCTGGGAACCAAACTCTGGTTCTCTGGGAGAGCAGCCAGTGTTCTTAACAACTAAGCCATCTCTCAGGCAGTGTCATTAAGTTTTAATTCTGAAGCAAATCTCTATAAGAAACATAATGGTTAGATTTTTAAAATTCACTTAGCCTCTCTAATGTCTTTCGATTGAAGAATTTAGTTCATTTACATTTAAAGAACCTTGGTTGGAAAACACCGTTTACATTTTTACTAATTACTTTCTGTCTGTCATGGTGACTTTGTCATCTCTTCCCCTGTATTATTGCTTTCCTTGGTGTTTTCTTGGTCCTTTGTGAGAGTGTCTTAGTTAGGGTTTTACTGCTGTGAACAGACACCATGACCAATGCAAGTTTAATAAAGACAACATTTAATGGGGCTGGCTTACAGGTTCAGAGGTTCAGTCCATTATCATCAAGGTGGGAGCATGACAGCATGTAGACAGGCATAGTGCAGGAGGAGCTGAGAGTCTGACATCTTCATCTGAAGGCAGCTAGCAGAATACTGGCTTCTAGGAAGCTAGGACAAAGCCCACACCCACAGCGACACAGCTACTCCAACAGGGCCTCTAATAGTGCCACTCCCTGGGCTGAGCATATTCAAACCATTACAGGTAACATCCTTTGATTATTTCTTTTCTGCCAATACATTTACCATACAAATTTATTTATAGTTGCCATGTGGCTATTATAAAATATTCAAAACCAACCCATTTTAAGCTGGTAACTTTGATAAATACTCAATTCTTTTACACTCCCCCCCCCCATACAGAATTTATATTAGTGGGGTGACTAGTTATAGTCAGAGGTGCTTGTATCCATTAACTCAGTTTTATAGTTTTTTCATCTTTAGTTTTCAAAATTTTATATTATATCAAGTGGTTTATGCACGATTATTAACTGTATTATGCCTGGTGTTAGTCTTTATTATATTCACCTTTAGTAATAAGATTTATTTTAAAATAACTTTATGTTGCTATGTTTAATTATGTTTAATTATGTTGCTATGTTTATTTATGTTTAATGTCTTTTCATTTCAACTTGAAGAATTCATTTTAGCATTCTTATCAGAGGGGTCTAGTATCAATGAATTTTCTTAACCTCTGTTTTCTGGAAGCCTTTATATTTTCACTTCTGACATGTAATTTTAGAGAATACACTCTTCTTGGTTGGCAGCATTTTGAAATACACTGTTCTACTTTCTCCCAACCTGTGTAGGTTTGTGCTAAGAATCCTGCTAATGACGTGACAGAAGCTCCGTTATTTACAAGTTGCTTCTCTCATTACCAATCTTCTGTCTCACTTCTTGGCTGTTTGATTACTCTGAGTGCCAGTGTGGGATTCTGTGGGGTCATCTTCTTTGAAGAAGACCTTTGACTTTTTTGATTTGGTTTAGGTAATTTTTTTTTCTTTTCTATCAGAATTAGGTCTTGGATGTCACTTCTTTACATCGGCTCTTCGGTCATTTCTCCTTTCCTCTCTTTCTCACTTGATACGTGATAATCGTCCATCGTGCTTTTCCTAACCCGTCTCTTCTACCTCTGTGAGTCTCGGCGTCTCATTCTGTGATTCTGAATGGTCTGTCTTTGAGTTTGCTCACTCCACTTGGTCAAGTCTACTGTCCATTGCTGTAGTGAATTTTCCAGTTCAGTTTTATAGTCTTCAGCTCCAGAATTTCTGTCAGTTGTTGTTTACCTAAAGTCTTGGTTCACTGAGCATCCTCAGGGACCTAAGATAATAACTGTTAATAATAATAACTGTTTTTATTGTGTTTATGACATTTATATGTTTGGTGTCATCCTCTAGAAACTTAATACACTCCTTTGGTAGGACAATACCCTCTGTTCCTTTTTTATCTTCCACTGGAGCCTCATAATTTGAAAAATTAGTCACCTCTTGTTTGTGTAGTTTGGTTCCAACCAGGAAAAACTTTCCCCTGTCAGTCTGGCTAGAGACTTGAAGCTGTTTTGAGACTTCTCTGGACTATATGCTCCCTGGGCTCATGCACGTGTATATCCTCATTGAATAAGGCTGCCAGTTTCTCCTCAGGAACTTCCATTGTGGTATCTGTCTGTGAGACTCTGTTGCTCACTTACACTCTTCTCAGACTCATCTAACCCCAGTGCTCTGCAGGTTTCATTGCCTAGATGCAAGCAAGGAAGGCCAATTGTTTTGGTGGCCCCTTGATGGGACAAAATATTAGATGTAATTCCTTCTCTTCCTCTTGCTTCCCAGGGAGCAGTGAGAATTCAAAGAGATTTTTGCTGTTGTCATTTGCTTGTTTTGAGGCAGAGACTCTTGATGTAGCTCATGCTGACTTCAAACCTGTAACCCTCTGGCCTCAGGCTTCTGAGTGCTGGATTATAGGTATGTGCCCCAGATCAGCTACAACAAGAGATTCCTTGCTTGTGCTGTGCTGTGCTGTGCTGAGAGAAGAGACTGTATTGAGCAAAGGCCGCAAGTTTTCCACTGTGCTTGGATGCAGTTGGCTCCATGCTTCTTCCATAAGACAGTTTCTCAGTTGGAGGAGGAAGCTCTAGGAATTTCTATTCTATAATACACGAATGTTGTTTTTTAAAGATTTATTTATTTATTGCATGTGTGTGAGTACACTGTCGCTGTCTTCAGACACACCGGAAGAGGGTATCAGATCTCATTACAGATGGTTGAGAACCACCATGTAGTTGCTGGGAATTGAACTCAGGACCTCTGGAAAAGTAGTCAGTGCTCTTAACCACTGACTGGAGCCATCTCTCCAGCCTGGATGTTAATTTTTTTTCCAGACTGGATTATATGAGAACAAATCCAAGATATTGGTGTATATTTAAAACAACAAAAACAGGGTCTCACTACGCAGCCCTGGCTGGACTCAAACTCAATATATAGACCAGACTAGACTTGAACTCACAAAGACTCCACCTTCCAAGTGCTGAGATTAAAGGTACATCTTATTACACACAGCTATGTACATATTTTCTGAGACAGGGTCCTATGCTACCCAGGCTGGCCTCAAACTCATTATGTAGCAGAGGCTGGCCTTGAGCTTCTGAAGGAGTGGACTACCATGCTCAACATATAATTTCATTCATAACCACTTCAAAAAAACATCCCTGGAAGATACTTATCATTATGATATGCAACAAAATTAGAAAGTCTTTGATATGTTCAAATTCCAATTACCATCAGAAGTTTCTACCTGGGCTTATAACTATTCAAATTTATTCATGGGCTGGCAAGCCGTACTTACCATCAGGCCTGACAAACCTGAGACCAATCCTGGAACCCTCATGGTGGAAGGAAAGAACCAATCCTTAGCACACACATGCACAGGTATATACTAAAGATATAAATAAATAAATAAATAAATAAATAAATAAATAAATAAAGTTTTTTCAAATCATAATTCAAACAAGGCTCAAACTACATTATCTGATAAGTCTTCTAAGTTTCTTAAGTGACTTATCTCTCTCCCTCCCCCACACAACATTTTTTTTGTTCTGCTATTTTATCTGTTGATAAAATCGTCTTGTTTGCTTCAGAGAACATTCCACACTTGTGACTCACATCGCACATTCATGACAGTGGGTCTCGCTATGCATCCTGGAGTGTCTTGGGGCTGACTGTGTAGTCCAGGCTCACTTCTGACTTGTCATTCTCTTACCTTAGCCTTCCAAGTGCTGGACTCACAGGTCTGTACCGCCACACACTGATTATGGTTTTCAATGTGTTTCTTTTGTGCCCTGTATTTCCTACACACTGGTTTCTTAAGTTTAAAGAGTTAAGATTTAGGTCAGTGACAGGCTATTCCTGTTTTGTAGCATCAGAAGACATATGACTACCCCTCTTATGTAATGGTGAGTTTGACAAATAGGTTTAGGTACTGTCAGACAAATTTACCCATTACAGTGTTCCATCAGCTCCATCAGCTGCACCTCGGCAGCCATTAATAATCATTGGCTAGGTTTATTCTTTCATTTAAAATGTTAAAGTGAGATGCTGTGATGGCTCTGCCAGTCAAGTGCCTGTGGGGCAAGCAGGAAGACAAGAGTTTAGACCTCAGAACACAAGTGAAAGCTCAGCATAGCTGCCTGTGCCTGTGACCCCTGCCTAGAGGGGTAAGGCAACAAAGACAGACAGACCTTAAAGCTCATTGGCCAGCCAGCCTAACCAAACTGATGACCTTCAGTTTCAACAAATAAAGACAAAAAATGATTGAGCAAAGACACACTATGTCAATGGTGGGCCTCCACAAGCTCACACACATGTATGTCCATGAGCAGTTGCAAGCACATACCTCACACATACATAACAACACACACATACACACACATATTCTTCCATTCTTACCATTCCTTGTATATGTACATATGTATGTACATGTTTATGTGCATATATGTGTGTGTATGTGTGTGTATGGATGTGTTTATGTATGCGTGTATGTGCTTGTATGTATGTGTGTATATGCATGTATGTATGTGTGTGTGTATGTATGTGTGTATGTGCATGTATGTATGTATGTATGTGTGTATGTGTGTATGTGCATGTGTGGAGATTAGAAGACAACTTTAGGGACTGCATTCTCTCCTGCCATTTGGGATGAAGGATTGAACACAGACCATCAAGTTTATCAGCAAGTGCCTTTACCCTCTGAGTCACCTTGCTACTCCGGGAGCATATTTCTTTCTTTTTCTCTTTTTATTTAAAAATAATTTTATACAATATATAGTTGATCATATTCTTTCCCTGTCCCCAACTCTTACCAGATTCTTCTCACTTCCCTACCTGTCCAAAGTCTCTCTCTCTCTCTCTCTCTCTCTCTCTCTCTCTCTCTCTCTCTCTCTCTCTCTCTTCCTCTCTCCCTCTCCTCCTTCTCTCTCTGAAAAAAAAACCCCAAAACTTAAAATCTAAAACAAATAAAAACTAATAAGCAAAAACATACCCAAAACAAAAAGCACACACAAAAAATCATGCTGTTAGCTTCCTGCTGGCAAATTGCTTTCATGCATGGGACTACCCTGCAGTTGTGGTTGATATACCCATTGTCACTCTATTGGAGAAAAATGATTTTTGTCTCCCAGTAAGTATCAATTGCAAATAGATTCTTTTCTTAATTAGATTTTTTATTTTTATTTTATGCACATTGGCACTTGCCTGTGTGTAGGGTGTCTGTGTGAGGGCGTCGGATCACCTGGAACTGAGCTCACAAACAGCTGTGAGCTACCATGGAAGTGCTGGGAATCGAACCAGGTCCTCTGGAAGAACAGCCAGTATTCTTAGCACTGAGCTATTTCCCCAGCCCCACAAATAGTTTCTTGATAAGGGATAAAACTTTGTGTCTTCTCCTCAGTGCTAGGATTTTATCTGGTTTGAACTTGTGTGGGTCTTGAACATGCGTCACAATCTCTGAGTTCATGTGCATATCAACCCTGTGTCTGAAAGATGACATTTCCTCGGAATCATTTACCACCTCTGGCTATTACAATCTTTCTGCCTCTTCTTCCGTAAATCTCTGAACCTCAAAGAGAAGGGCTTGATGGAGCCATCCCATTTAGGACGGCTCCAAAGTCTCCACTCTCTGCACATTGTACAGTTTTAGATCCCTGAGTTATTACCATCTACCAAAAAGAAGAAACTTCTCTGGTGAGGTTTAATCAATCTATGGGGTTTAACTATATAGAATTAGGAATCATTTTATTGCTGTGTTCCTTGAACATAATAATAATAATAGCAGTACATCTTCCTCTAGGCTCATGACCTGTCTAGACTCAGGTTCTTGCCCACTTTGTTGGGCTTTATCTCATGGAGTGGGCTTTAAATCCAATTTTTAAACAGTAGTTGGTCACCCCCATTTCACTTGTGCCATGATTACACCAGCACATCTTGCAATCAGTATCTGATATTGCCTGCAGGGTCTGCAGAAGACTGATGCTATGATTCGTTTTCTCCTGTGGTAGTATGCATTAATGCCTTTCGGCACCATGAATTCTTGTCTATAGGGGCAACAGCTCAATTTCTCCATGTCTGATGATATAGGTAAGTAATGTCTTCAGCAATAGGGACTTAATTGTCAGGTTGTAGATGGTAGCCAGTGGTCATGTCTATTATATTTGAACCAATTGTTCAAGAGGGGTCATGAAATGATCTCAGTACCTTTTCCAGGGCTGAAGTCAAAGCTGATGGAACTTTTTTATTATATATTACATTATATTATTATATTATATTATAAAGTATACCTTTATATAATGTATATTATACTGTTTTAGCAGAAAGCGGCTATCAGCTTTGCAGCCATCTTGAGCCATATACCCTGACATGAGACTTGGATTACAATAGCCTGCAACAGCTGAGCACACTCAGATAATCTTGGTTTAGATACCTTGAGATTAAAGGTGCGTGAGATTAAAGGTGTGTGAGATTAAAGGTGTGAGACTTAAGAGTATAACTTAGAAGTATAGAGATCAGAGTTAGAGACAAGACCTAAGGGCATGATTGAAGGTGTGACCAAAAGGTGTGGCTTAGAAGTGAGACATATAAAAGGCAGAGACAGAACAGATCAGATTCAGACACACCAGACATTAGGTAGAAGACACTTGGCTCTAGAGAGAATCAGACACATCAGACATTAGGGAGACACAGAGGAAAGGACCAGACACAGCAGAGAGAAGACAGGTAGCAGGCACTTGGAAGAGAACTTGGAAGAAGTAACTTGGAATTTGGAGGGACTAGGAGCTAGGGACTAGGCACTAGGAACTCAAGACTTAGACTGAAGAATAAACGGGATTGAATTACACTCTGTCTGGCCTCACTCTCTCTCTTGCTGAACCTTGACCCGCGGACTGGAGTGGCAGCTTGGGCCGGGATACAGTGGCTGCCAAACGTGGGGCAGCCCAGGCCTCAACATTCAGCTCAGGCCAAGACATTTTTTGGCCGCCCCAACGTGGGGCTAGTGTGGACCCCAACATTATGCATATATTATTATACCTTATATAATATATAACACATAATGTATATATATATATATATATATAATACATAATATATAAGGTATAAGGTATAAATATAATATACATTATATAATATAAGGTATAAATATTAATATAAATATGATATATTTTATATAAGGTATATTATTATACTTTATATATTATATAATATAAAATAGAAGTATATATTTATCATAATATATTATAACCAATGGCAATAGTCTATTGTATTTGAAGAGGGGTCTATAGGACCTCCTTGGCCAACAATGCAGTAAAATATAACTCATTTCTGGCCCTGGAGGTTTTATTTAATAGCATAAGATATCTAGCTGGGGCATTTCAGCCCTATTATATGGTGATTCCATCTAAATTCCTTTCATATATTTATATATTTTAGATAGTTTCTACAGTAATAAGTTTCTGTGTGGCTTCTTAAAAGATGTTTGGTGTTCTTCCTCCTAGAATCCCCTCCTTTACCGTGTCCTCTGATTTCCCTTCTCATTTAATTCTGGTTTCCAGTTTATCTCTTTATAAGACTATATTCTATTTCTCCTTCCTTGGGAAAGAGCCTCTCCTCCCCTTTGTCCCTTACTAGTTCCTTAACCTCTGTGGTTATTCTGATCAGAAGCGCATTTCTTAAGAGCAAGAAATTGTTCTGCCTCCATCATCTTGAATATGAAATAGGAATAAGACACCTGCCTTGCGGGGCTGTAGCTTGCGCGTGGGCATGGGTTCTGTTGGGCTGAGTTGTGGGTCCAGTGTGTCTGCCACCCCAGGCAGCTCAGGGGTGTATAAGCTCAGGAATTTGACTGAGTTCACTCCATGTGGCTCCCGGTGGACGCCAGGCTAGGGGAAGCCACTGAATTCCACTTCAGGCATGGGGAGATCCCAGTCTGAGGTCCTGTGGGGGCAGAGCTCTTAGATTGGAGGGGTCTCCAGGACAAAGTGGCTGGCCGGAGACAGACTGATCTTAGCCCTTGGGCACCCAGGCGCCTCTGGGAGACCATAGAAGGACTGAGATGGGGGGAGGGGCATACGGACTTGCTTGGCTGGGTCATGGATGGCTTGGCTAGCTTGCTCAAGTTGGTGGGCTCTGTGGCTGAAATGCAGAAAGGTCCTCCTTGGCGGGAGATTAGAAGGTGGTTCATTGGTTGAAGGCTCCCACTACAGTTCTCCATGGTGGGGCCCCAAAGACAAGAGAAAGTCCATGGTTTTAAAAGGTTTATTGTCATGGTGGAAAGTGGATGTATCTGTACCCCCTGTCCTCAGGGTGGGCCTGAGGTTAAATATCTTTTGCAAGGAGAAGAGTCTGGGAAGGAATGCTTAATTGGCTATGCCTTCTGGCCTTTATACATCTCATTAGTATGGAGATCTCTTGAGGCTCTGCAGCCTGTAGTCATGCCCTCTACCTGAGCTTTGTGACCAAAGGCCACAAACCTTTCTTTGGGGAGGGCTGTAGATGGCTGAAGCTAAGTGAAAGGAACCAGGGGCCAGGAGCAAGGCTGAACTCCTATAGTCCCCATTAGGGTATCCAGGGTTCAAGGCCTGCACTCAACCAGGTACCCAGCTGCCTCTCACAGCCCATCGCCCCACACTGCCTCACTTTCCTTGTAAAGATATTGGGTGGATGCTGACTCCAGCAATCCAGCCCATCATGATTAAGAACCGCATGTCACGTGTCATGATGTTATTATCAGTAGCCAGTTTGAAGCAAGGCTTTGGCTGGGATGGGAATCATTTGTAACTAGTAAAAATGACAGGGAAGACTGTGGTAGTGCTCTGAAGAGGACAGGATTATAATGAACCACTAGAGAAAAAGTCAATATTGAAGAGCTGAACATAACGCGAGCATTCAAACATTCATCTTGAGTCAGCACCTCTTACACTTGTGTTCTTTATAAAGCACTGTGCAAAATACGGGTGACATTTTACAGATGATTACAGGAACACATTACAGGAGATTTCTAATTAAAAATCACCAGCTCACCTCTGAGCACAGCGATACATATTTTTAATCCCAGCATCCAGGAGCCACAGGCAGGTAGGTCTCTATGAGTTCTAGGCCAGCCAGGGATAGAGAGATCTTTCTTATAAAAAAAAAAAAAAAAAAAAAAAAGTAAGAAAAAGAAGGTTCCGTCAGCTCTGATTTCTGTCCTGGAAAAGGCGCTGAGATCATTTCATGGCCCCTCTTGAACATGAATTTCTCTCTTATGTGAGACTATTTCTAAATCATTGTGTAAGGTAATAACATTTATGTAAGTGGAGAGATCACCAAATTCAGGGTGCACTCTCCAGGAAGAGCCAGATGACATCTCCAAATTGTGACTTCCCACACATGCTGCAAGACGCTGTCAGCAGCATTGAACATCTATACTGTCTTTCCCATCTGACTTTTCTTTTTTTCAGGATACAAAATAATGTGAGACATTCTAAATGATGCATTTAATATATCGATGCAAAGATACATCAAATCCCAGCAATATTCTCTATGAACACAAGCTTACGGCTCACTTAAAGCCCTCCTCGGTCTACAACATAGCAATATGAAAGTGTGGATTTTGTGAAATGAAAGAGAATGAGGATGAAAACTGATAAAAAAAAAAAAAGGATTCTCTAACCTCTGAAAAGCTACTGAGATTCCTCATTGTGAAGCATCAGGTTCAGTTGGAGGGGTCTGGAAACCATGTATTAATAAGCTTCATGTTATTATGTACAAATAACACTCCAGGCAATTACCTTGTAAAGAGAAAGGTCCATTTCACCTCAAGAGTTCTGGAGGTGCCATTCTAAAGTCAGGCAACATTATTGTTTTGGGTCTCAGAACAGAAGGAGGGCACAGTGGTGGGATAAGAAGTCTAAGGTCATGAATCTCAAAGAGAAGCTAGATTCCAGATGATATGCCCTCAGTTAACTGAAGACGTCACAACAGGCTTCACTGCCTTCCAACAGGACCACCTTGAAAACTATCTTAGTTAGGGTTTTACTGCTGTGAACAGATACCATGACCAAGGCAACTCTTATAAGGATGACATTTCATTGGGGCTGGCTTACAGGTTCAGAGGTTCAGTCCATTATCATCAAGGCAGGAACATGGTAGCACCCAGGCAGACATGGGGTTAGAGGAGCTGAGAGTTCCACCTCTTGTTCTGAAGGCAGCTAGGAGAAGACTGGCTTCCAGGCAGCTAGGACAAGGGTCTTAAAGGACACACCCACAGTGACACACCTACTCCAACAAGGCTATACCTTCTAATAGTGCCATTCCCTGATTCAAGCATATACAAACCATCACAGGGACCAAGGTTTCAATACATGGGTCTTTAGCAATTAGTAAAATATTCAAACCACAGCATATTACTTAGGCAAAAAATAAGCAACAACAATAACAACAATCCCACCAAAATCTGGGGGTGGGAAATAATACAGATTAAGCTCTGGTCCAAATCAACAGCCCAAAAGAGCCAAATCAGAAAAGCACAGTGGGTTTAAATGTAAAAATAGAAAAATAACAATAGAAGCAAGATTTGGCTCCAGTGAGCACCAATCTAGAGGCCTTGACAGATATATGTGAAACATCAAAGCAGATGCCAAAGCCCTTAAACATATCAAACCAAGGCTCACAATACCAGATCCCTCAAGAAAGAGGAAAGGTTCCCTTCTAGTGTTGCAAGGAGATCAAGACCAAGAGAAGTATCTAGAGCGATTAGCAGGACGGGGCAGCCAAAATTATGACTTTGAAGCATACAGGATGATCCTAGGTACTTAAGGGACTGATCTCACCTTCCAAGACTTGGGCACCAGAATGACTCTGAAAAGGGAATGGAGCATAGAGATGAGTGAAGCCTGTGGTTCATCAAGTCTTGAATCTGCAGACTGTAAGGCCCATTGTTTGATGTTTAAAATGGAGTCAAAGTACTTGATGCATGAAAATTGGAGTATTAGAGTCTGATACCAGATGCTACAAGACTGTAAGAAAGAAAGCAACCATATCATCCCAACGTTGTATGGCAGAAGAGTCACAGGCAAGATCAAGAAATAGAGAGCCCAATTATGAGAAGCCAACCCTTGAAATATTATAATCCTCATAGTAGCTCCAGGAGAAATCTAAGGTCAAGGTGGATGAATGTCCACAAGAGAGAAGAACTAGGTTTATCATTTGTCCAAAGGTAAGTGTACTAATGTCTATGAGAAAGAGGAGTATCTTCAAATGTAGTACCAGGAAGCGTTCATAAACCCTGAAAGACCAATCAGGTGCCAATCTGATGCAATCACACAAGAGTTTTTATTCACAAGCTCCAGCTTGGATTTAAGTCACCACTGACCCACAGGACAGTTCCAGTGGATAAAAACCCTGAACACTCATCGGAGCAAGGTTTTATAGAAAATGGCAAGTGAGGGGTGTTTCTAGCCTGGCAAGCATCTAACCAGGGGTGGTGTGGGGTGGTTACTGTGGCCTTTAGCATAATTGGCTGATGTTGGGAACCAAACCATAAATTTAACTTCTGCTTTCCTCCTGATTGGTGGAGGCAGGGGTGGGTTTGTAACCTGGGGGTACAAATCTGTTGAGGGAATAACCTGCGGACTGGTACTAGGCACAGGTCTTGTTGGGGGTGGGGTTACCTGGAAACTTGTGCTAGACACTGGATTTGTTGAGAGGTAACCTGGAAACTGGTGCTAGGTACTGGCCTGTTAGTTTACTTGAGTTCAAATTTAGGTAAGGTTCTCTAAAATGGAGTCTGAACCCCCAAAATTTGGTCTCTCGCAAGCAAGGGGCCCATCCCAGTTCCCTTTCTCCAGCAGCCTCAAAGACAGAAGTCTTCAGTGGGACAGCAGTTTTACCTCTAAATCATTATGCAACAGAAATACACAGGACTGTGAAAACAGAGAAACTATAAATTATCTGGCTTTAGGTCTCAGCTGGGAAATTACCCGTTCAGTCCTTCAGGCCTCACACTTCACAGACTGCTGGGTAGCGAGAAAGGCTAACTTGTTCACAGTTATGGCTGCTTTGAAATGTTACGGAACATCATCTAGATGTCAAAGTGAACAAAGGGTGTGTACTGGTTCAGAGTTGACCCTGCTAAGCCAGTGTCTCAACGGAAGTCCAGCTCCTACCTGTTAGCTGATCCAGCAGGTTCCCTAATTCTTGCTTTATTCTCTCCCACCTCTCTCCTCCTCTCTTCTTCCCTCCCTCTTTTCTTCCTTTACTTTCTGTGCATCTACATATCTGGGCTCACATACTTCCATGTGCACCCCCTCCCCCCAGCCCACTCCTCCCACACATACACTCCTACTAGTCACCCCTCACCTTTTAAGCTCAGGTTTGTCAAATACCTTCTATTAGTCAAAGGTTCCGAGATATCCTTTTGTTTCGGGAGATATTTAAAACAGTGGCATTCAATCTACCTTTTCTTAATCAGCTGCCATGTTCCTGACTAGCCTAGGCCTGCGGCCACGAGCCAGCAGCAGAGTTGTGTTCTCGCTGCTGCTGCTGCTGCTGACACTGACCCTGCCACTCAAGAGATGCCAGTGTGGGAAATGGCTCTGTTAATCTTCCATGTTGTCTCAGCAAGGCTGGGCTTTGCCCAAACCATCCCGCCATACAAGTGGTACCAGGTATGAATGAAACTCTAGTGCTTAAAGAGTAAAACTCTAGTGCTTAAAGAATAATTAAAGGCTTTATATGTTTGGTAATGTATAATAACAGTATGCCCAAACAATTAGAGGTGTTTCCCAATTAGCTAACCTACATATACGTCGTTACCCAGGACTGCTCTCCATACCTGCGTGGCTCTTCATCCTCCTCCATCTCTGCTCTCTCTCCACCTTGATCATCATCCTCCTTTTCCTCTTCCTCTCCTTACTCCTCCCACCTTAGCTCCTCCTAAATCCTTTCCTGTTTTATTTTTTCTGTGCTTTACCCATGTATGAGATCCATTAATAAGCTCTACACAGTTACTAACTCCACTGCACCAATCACAGGATTCTGAATGGTCTGCACACGAAATTAACCACTAACAGTCAAGTTGGTTTTTTTGTTTCCTAATGTGCAGGGTGGGTTGTTTTGTTTTGTTTTGTTTTAGAGGAGCTGGTCAAGCAATCTCCTAGCTTGTCACCAGGATGCCCCCTGGTGAGAGTCAGTGGTGGAAGCATTTGAAGGCAGAAAGCTGGGACCCCCTGCCTGCAGACTATGCTATAGTGATAACAATAAAAACCAGCAAAGGCAAGCAGCATGCTGTCTCACTAAGAAACATTCACACAAGCTCTCTTGGGCAGGCAGGTCTAGGCCTACCTAGTCACCTCTCTCAATGGGTCAACTATGGCCAGAACATTGGCACCCCAGCACTACATGTAACAAATGAAGCTCCTCTCCCTGCTCTTGGGTGGAGGTGAATGACCTACTCCCAGCATCCCATATGTTCAGTCATCAACTCAGAAAAAAGAAACCAGAGGCCATTTGGAGAAGCACTTGTCACAAATCCATCTTCCTCTTCATATTCTTCAATCTGAATTTCTGCTGGAGGTCACCTTGTCCCAGATCCCGGAGACTTGGAAAGACTCTCTGGTGTCTCTCTAGCGACCGCCACACAAAACTTCCATGCTCGGAGAGGAGAAAGTGACCGAGCAGTACACACTCCTCTACAAGCCACTCGAATTTTCTTTTCCATCTTAGTCACTTTCATTTCTGTGTTCCGTTGCTGTGGAGAGAAATTGTGACCGAGGCAACTCTTGTAAGAGAAAACATTTTAACTGGGGGCTTGCTTACAGTTTCTATTATCATGGCAGGGGACTATGGAGGCATGTGGGCAGGTAGTGGAGCAGTAGCTGAGAGCTACATCCTGATCCATGGGAAGAGAGGGGGAAAGACAGGAAGAGAAGCAGGGAGGAAGAGGTGAAGGGGAAGAAGAGGGTGAGGGAGAGGGAGAGAGAGAGATGTTGGGTCTGTGATAAGCTTTTGAAACCTCATAACCCATTCCCATTAACATGCTTCCTCCAAGGCCACACCTCTTAGTCCTTCCAGTCCTTCTCAGTGTCACTCCCTGATGGGTCAGCATTCAAATCCATGAACCTAAGGGACCAATCCTATTCAAGTCACCACACTTTCCTTTGGACCTAACATATGACAGGCAATTGCTCTGCCATTAAGATACATCCTCAGACCAAGAAGTGTCTTTTGAGTTATTGTCTGTCTGTCTGTCTATTATGTAATATTTATGTGGATAGGTATTTATTGCATTGTGCAGGTACATATGTATGAGTGTGCACATGTGTACGTGTTTGTACATGGAGGGAGGCCAGAGATCAACTCAGATTTGATTCATCAGGAGCCATTCATCTTGGCGTTTGAGATAGTGCCTCTCACAGACCTGGGCCTCTCTGGCCACTGAGCTCCGAAAGTCTGCCTGTCACTTCCTTCTCAGCACTGGGGTTATACACATGGGCCACCATGCTGGCTTTTCACATGGGTGCTGGGCCTTAGGGCCTCATATTATGCAGGAAGCACTTCACAGACCGTGCTATTTCCTCAGGCATTTCTTGAATTTTTAAAGATTTATTTCTGGATGTGTCTGTGAATGTGTGTCAAGAATGTATGATTGCCTGCAGATGCCAGAAGAGGTCATCAGGTCTTCTGGTGTTGGGATTACAGACATTTGTAAGCCACCAAAGGTGAGTGCTAGGCATAGAACTTGGGTCCTTTCAAACAGAAGCCAACGATCTTAGCTGGATAGCTGGAGCCATCTCTCTATCTAACTCCTCAAGGTTTTTTGTTTTGTTTTGTTTTGCTTTGCTTTGCCTTGTTTTTTGTTTTTTAAAGTAACATCGAACAAATGATCCTACCTGGTTGTCAAAGTTCAACCCTAAACATTCTATTCTACTCTATCAAGTCTAAATTAGTCAGTCTCTTCAGGTGGACAAATCTAGCAACAGACTGCTGAGTTAATTTATAATGTGCATTCATTCATTCAACAAATTGGTACCAAATTCTAAAAGAAACAAGGCCATAGTTCCTGCATAGAAAAACTTCAACTCTGTCTGAGAAGTGGGCTAGTCAGCTGTGGCCTGGAATAAGGAAGTCTTAAGAACCCATGGGTTCTGTGAGCATAGAGCTAACAGAGCAAGAAGCAAATAATTCAGCTGGAGGCATGGATAGAGCTGGTGAGTTCCCCCACCTATCTTGTGCATCATTGTATCTGGGGCCTGGCTCAGAAGGAATGTGCGGCTAGAAAGCTGTGCTACTGGGGGAGCCAGTCCAGAGCAAGAGTGAGGTTGAGATGTGTCCAAGCCCCCAAAATCTCATCCTGAGTCTAGAAGTAATAGGACTGCTTCTTCCTTGGTGAGACTGACATCATGACAACTGAAGTTTAAAAACAATCTACCACATTCTCCTTTGATCAAAGCTGAAGACAAATGCAGTGACAATGGTACTGTGTCCAGGGTTCGTTATGGTTTAGTCTAAACAGACAAACACAAAGTTACTATTGCAGCTACAAGTTGGCAGCATGATTGGGAGCAGGGATGCCATTCAAAAAATGAAAGCTCCCCCAACCCTGAGTGCTTGAGGAGACTTAATTTGTTTTGATCTGAATGAAGTCAGAGATCTGTTAATGTAACTTTTATTCACCTGCTGTAATTGTCATCTTGGACATCTAGTTATTTCTGAAGTCTGGCTGGCTGGTTCAACTCAGCTGTTCTGGCTCAAACTTTTCTCCAAGCTGACTGATTCAAATTATCTTCTCTCAGATTCTCACTGAATTGCTCTGCTTGACCTCAAACGAACTCTGGGAATCTGTTCTAATTATCTGGCTCCTTCTTATTTTCTGGTTCATTCTGTTTTTACCTGCAACCTGTCTCTGAAAAACTGTCCTAGTAAAACTGCTTCCTTTCCCTCTTCCTTTTCCTTTCCCTGGCCTTGCCCCCCCCTTCTTTCTCCCTCTCCCTCCTCTCTCTTTCTTCCTCTCCTTCTCCCTCTTTTTTTAACTACATTAATTGCTAGCACCACTGCTTCTGCAATTGCTTTCACACAAGAAGGTAAAGCAGTTACTTTTGTTATTCATTTAGCAAAAAATGTTACTAATGTGTTAAGTATACAAGAGGATTTAGATAGGCGTTTGGAACAACAGATTGATGCTCTTTATCCTATTCAAATTATTGGAAGGAGGTTCAGAATTTAAGAGTAAAGAGCCATCTCAAGTGTCATGCCAAATACCATTGGAGTTGTGTTACTTCTTAAATTTACAATGATATCATTATAATTAGAAAAAAGTTTAAAGACACTTGTAGGGAATTTGGCACAATCTCTGGATGTTTTAACTTTGCATAGTGAGATTATAAATTTAAAGAATGCTGCTCTGCTGAGCTTTGATGCTGTAGATAATGCTGATAAAAGTGTCTACAGATTTCTTTGTTCTGTTACTATAAAAACTTCATGGAACTGATCCCACATTGAAACACAAAATTTGGGGGTAATCTAAATCTGTGCTTTGACTAGTGATTATTCACACTTGGTTCTAAAATAAATTAACTATTATTCCCTAAGATGAGAGCAATGGTTTTGTGTTAATAACCTCCATGGAAACACACCACTGAGGGTATTTATGGGGGAGGAAAGACCCATTCTAAATTGAGACACACCAACTGTGGGCTTATGTCCTGGACTGAATAAAAAGGAGATAGGAAGTTTCTCAAGAAGAACAAAGCATTAATACCTCTTAGCTTCCTGACTGCACATACAATATGGCCAGCCACCTTAAGTTTGTGCCAACATGCCTTCCCTTCCATGACTGATTGTGCTCTCAAACTGTGAGCCAAATGGAATTTTTCCTTCCTCAAGCTTTATGTTGTCAAAATAATAAAAAGGTTAATGAATACAGAAAACAGGTACTGATGGTGGGGCCAGGGGGTAGTGTTGAAGCATTGATAAGCTGACTGTGCCATTCTCAGGCCTTTGGAGCTAATCTGTAAGAAGAGTGGGAAGAGTTTGGAGCTTCAAGCTAGAGAATCCCCAGCTCACTGTAAGAAGGGCTCAGTGGGTCACTTCAGTGGGACAAAGTAGACTAACTCAGAAAGTCTTGGAGGGGAGCCAGGACTCTGACTGGAACTTTGCTAGAGGCCATTCATGTCATTCTGGCAAAGAACCTGCCTGCATTCTGCCTATGTCCTGAGAACTTAAGTGAAGCCGACTAATTAGTTTGTGAAGTGGACTAATTTGTTTGGTGGAGGAAATTTCAAAACAAATTGTGTTCAGATTGTGGTGGCTACAGCTCACCCTTCCCATTGAGTGTGGAGCAGAAATATATGAGAACAGCATCCAGCTTGAGAGGAAAATAGTGTGAGCCGGCTTTGCGAACAGAAAAGGTAGGTTTGAAAGCAGCCATAATTACTGAAAGATTCATGCCATTAAAGAGAAACCCATTTCCCTGTGCTGGGGCAATGAGGGTAAAGACTCAGAAGAGGTTTTGAACTTTTGAGCAGTTCTGAGAGTATTAAAGACTTAGGAGGTTGTCTGGAGATAGACTGGGTGCATTTTGCTTTATGAGACTTGGAATCCAGTAGTTAAATGTTATGACTTTAAGTGATGTATATGAGTGTCAAGTTGACCAGGGCAGAGTTACTAAGGTTGTCAGCTTGATGGGATTTATAATTGCTGTGAAAGCATACATCTATGAGGGCATGTCCATATGTTTTATTTATTTATTTTTTAACTTTTTTTTTTTTTCAAGTTTCACATCATGCACCCAAGTCCCACTTATCCCCCTGGTGCTTCATATCTGCCCTTTGCCCTTGCAAACCTTTCTCCCCAGTATAAAATCCACAAACAACAGCAGCAACAAATCATAGACAACATCTCATGGTGGAAGCTCTAGTGTGTCACAGAGTGACCCACGGTCTATCCCTCTGTCCAGACATCTTCACTTGCAAATTGTCATTTCAATGAGTCACTGGTCTGGTTTGAAATCTTTGGCTTCTGTAACACCATCAATATTGGATCCTCACTGGGACTCTTCCCAGTTACCCTGTGGTTGCCCTGTGTCATGGAGATCCTGCAGCTTTGGAACAGCAGGACTTTCCCTTTCATGCATTCTAACCTTTCACAGATGATATAGATTTTGGGGTGGCCCAGTTTAGAACCCTGAATCTGGGCCTGGATGGTAGCTGAGCCTCTCCTTAATTCACATCATCAGTGCCAGCTCTCCAGCACTGCTCCAGCTAGGCCACCCAATTCCTCCATTAGCAGGAGGTAGGGGCAGCTCTCCTGCTCTCATGCCCTCATGGCCAGACCACCCATGACTTCACCATCAGAGTTCTGTGGTCCCAAAGAAGGAAGTTTCCATTTTTGTAAACAACAGACTGATCCTTCTTTAGAGACAAACCCAAACAGGTTAGTATAAAAATGAAGCACAGACTCTTGCCATGAGCAGAAGAGTGCATTGAGTGTTGTTTCTCAATTCTTATCCACTTTCCAAAACTACTTTCTAATATGCCAGGAGGGCAGAAAATGGGTAACTGCTGGGAACAAGTTGGGAAGGGAAACCTGCTCTGTTAATCTAACACAGCGCATGCTGACTCTGTTGTCCTATGACAGCATACACATAGCAATGGGGACCATGGAGACCTAAACTAGAAGCAAAAACAAGAGCATGGTTTGAGTCTTGGCTGTACCTCCTCTTCACACCAAGCTCATTGCCTTTGGGGAAGGTTCAGTCCATCAGGCTTAGGGATACACGAGCAGGCTCTGGATGGGGGAAAGCTCCTTATGTTGGCAGATCAGATAGCAAGTCCTGGGTTGCCTCTAACATCCCCAGTCAATTCTCAACATAGCCACCGAAAGTCAGAATTACTACCAAATATTTTGAGATGTGGGAAGTTGAATCTACCAAATTACCCAGTCTCTAGTGGAGAAGTTAGAGGCAGAAATGATGACTTTTTGACATACGTCTGAACTAGGTCCTTGCGTGTGTGTGTGTGTGTGTGTGTGTGTGTGTGTGTGTACTAATTCCTTTTTAGTATTTATTTATTTATTTAGTATTTATTTATTTAGTATTTAGTATTTATTTTAGTATTTATTTTCAGTATTTATGTTCTAGTTTGCTTTCTCTTGCTGTGAAAGAAACACCAACCAAAAGCAACTTGAAGTCAAAGGATTTTTTTGTTTGTTTGTTTGTCTTGTCTTGTTTTTTTAACATATCATAGGTTATAGTTCATTAAGGGAAGTCAAGGCAGAAGCTAATGTCTGGTTCTTCATGGCTGGCTCAGCCTGCTTTCACATACAGCTCAACCACACCTCCCACCTCCTGAGGGATGACATCCTGGAGTCAGCCAGGTCCTCCCACTTCAATCATTAATCAAAACAATGCCCAACAGACTCTCCTACAGGCCAATCTGATAGAGGCATTTTCTCAACTGTATTTCCTCTTCCATGTCTGCCAGGTTTTTTTGTGTGTCAAGGTAAAAAAAAAAAAAAAAAAAAAAAAGAATTAAGACAGTGTTTGCAAAGGAGGCCAAGAAGGACCTCACAGCTAAGAATGGCTTCCAAATTTGTGACCACAAGTCTATTAACACCTCCTAAGAGGGACCCTGAGGCTGTGAGTCATGGTCACTTCAATCTAGATATTTTTTCTTTTGGCTTGTCTGTCTATCATTTCCCCTTAGGAAAAGAAATTTACTTATACTATTAAGAATTCTTAGTGAAGGTCAGCTGGAAAGACTGATGACACCCACTTTCATGATACCCGCTTGTCCAGTCTCTATAGTTCTGCTCTTTTGGATCTTTGCAGCTTGTTAAGCACAAGGTTAAGTGCTTCAGGGCTGTGGTGGGGCTTAGGTAGCTCATCTGAGGAGCTCTAGATGACTTTGAGTACCTAGGAGTGCAGGTTACAGTCCAGAGAGACCTGTCCTGTTCCAGGCAGTCTCAGGGATTAAAAGGAGGCTGAGAACTCAAAGCCTTCAAGTGTCAGTCACACAGTGGCTTTGTTACCCAGTGCCCACCAGGGGACTGAAAACACTCAAGCTATTGGAGCAGAGATGGTTTAATGATAAAGAGTAGTGCAGACAGGCATTCTCTGCCAAGAAGCTGTCTACGTAGGCTGATTGACTGATTAAAACTTCAGTGACATGGAGAAGTTGGGATATTGCTATTCCAGAGTCTAATTACAGTTTATCCGGGGTGATCTTTAGCCTGCTAAATAGCCATTCCTTGTCCCAACCTCTGTGTCTGACCAAACATCCTGCTGTTAGCTAAAACTGACAGCCTGAGAAAAGATAAAACCCTTTTGGCATCTATTAAGAAAACCCTAGTTTTCCACCAACCACTATCCATGTTGTCAGCCAGTATCCAAAGCCTATAACAGGAGTCCCCCATCTAGCTCCATCCCTAGGACAGATATGGCGAAGGGGCAGAACTAATTACTTAAATGTTTTCCTCGCTTCCCCACATGTGCTGTGGCAAATACCCCCCACCCAATATAATAAAATTTTTAAATAAAGAAAGCTGTCACATTGGCTAGCTAAAGACTGCAGTGACATCAAAAGTAAAAGCACACACATACACACAGTGCACACATACACACATTGTGCACACACTTGCACACACAGATGCACATGTAAGCACACACTCACATGCACATGCACACATACTTGCACACACCCCCTCAAACATGCACACTTGCACACGCACACACATATACACATGCCCACACACATACACATGCATGCACACATACACATGCATACACACTTGCACATGCAGATGTACATGTACACACACACACCGTACATACCGAAAAGCTGGGAAAGCAGGAAGGGAACACTAAAATATTAAACGGGTAGTAGCTGCTGAAATGAGCTCCCTCTTCAGCACTAGAGGTTAAATAGCTTCTGAGGAGAGGCGCCTACAGAGGTCCTGGCCTCTCCAGTGGGATAGGATGACGCCGGTTGTTATGTGTACTGGAAAATCTGTGCACTAAATTCAGTTGTTGCCGCAAGAAGCTGCTGTTGCCTGGGGAGGTAGTCAAGAGGGAATGACTCTCTGCGGGAACAGGAAGCAAAGGAAGTAGCCAGTTCCCTTTCATTGTCAAAGGACTCCATCCTTTTACCTATCCCTTAAGCCCCTGCAGGCAATGGCTATCAAGAAAGCAGTGGGCCAAGTATGATTTGCACACCTGGGCCTAGCATCATCAAACCATATAAGGGTAAGATGAAGCTGAGAGACAACGACTTAATAAGTGACATACTTACATGAGGACTTCTGAAAACATTTGACACCATAAACCCCCAAACAAAAGGAAACCATTGCACCAGAGACATTCATCTAAGAAAAGCGTTTTGAATGTACCCGCTTGCTTTGTATATTAAGTCATTGTCTTGGTACGAGAAGGCGAAAAGGTGTTAAGATTATTATTGGAAACCCTGAATTCTCGAGGAATGCAAATCTGTCTTCAAGTTCATTTAACAAAGTGACATTTAAATTACTAAGAAGAATGGAATAAACTCTGTGTTATTTGCACTTTCCTGATAGTCTGAGATGAAATTGTCCTGGGACCAGCAACTGATTAAGCTGATTATATACCTCAAACGTGTAGGATGTGGTTTTCCACCAGCCACAATCAAAATACAATTTACTTCTGTTAGTGTAATAATGTAGATGCTATAAAAGGCATCTCTTGGTAAGTGTTTTTCATTTACATTTTCCCGACTATTAGTGGAGGATTTTTACAGCCCCTCTCTATCTTTTCCCTGCTTTTAATTCCACATTCTAACCATGGGACTGTTTGGATCTCTTGGAGTTGGTACTGGAAGGGACTCCAGATGCATTATGAGAAGGGAGGGGTCTGCTAGAAACTGTATACAACACACACACACTCACACATGCCCTCACATCTTGGTTTTCTGCATGTGATGGTGTTCCCAGAGAAGATTATCGTTTGCATCCACAAACTGAACAGTGAATGAGGTGTTTCTTGAAAAGGCATCGAGCAGATGTAAAGTATGGCATCAGAGCCTCACCAACAATAGCACATGGCAAAGGAGCTACCAACTGATAACAAGACGTCATTCGTATGTACCTACTCTCAAAGGAAACAAACTGGGAGATGGGGAGAGAACCTACCTGGTAACAGCTCATTTAAAAAGAAGGACATGCTGTCAGTCAGCATTTGGGTAGCTGGACTCCCTCACGTGTCTTTCCTCTCATCACCAGGTCATGTTCAATGCTGACCATACACTGCAAGAAGCTATGGAACAGTGGAGCGCTTGTCTGATTTGCTCCCAGTTCATCATGCAGGAACAAATGTGGAGACCTGAGTTCTCCTCCCGTTTCCATCTCTATGCTGTCAGCCTTTCTACCTAGACTTCCGCAATCATCTTGTACCTGGTCAAAGCAGAGTCCTCCAAAGAAATAGAACCAGTAGGATGTACACACACACACACACACACACATGCACACACATGACATGTACACACAACCACTCACACATGCACACATATGCATACATATGCATGTATACACATGCACACATGCATTCTCTCTCTCTACACACACACACACACACACACACACACACACACACACACACATACACCCTGGTTTTTTGCATGTGATGGTGTTACCAGAGAAGATTATCATTTGAATCTACTGAGTTATAAAGATCTTTCATCCCCAATGAATGAATGGAACAAAGGTAAGAATTACATGCATAGGTATACATGTGCACACATACACATGTGTGCATGCACAAAAACACACACAAGTGAGAAGAGTTTATGAGGAATTCATTCGTGTAAGTATAGAGTCTGAGAAGGGTCTTACTTCAGCAAGCTGGAGAACAGGAGAGATGCCTATGCAATAGTAATCTAACCGTAAGGTCTAAAAATGAAGGTGGCCATGCAGTACATATGTCTAAGTCCAAAAGCCTAAGGTCAGGCAACTCCAGTGTCTGAAGGAGTGAATAGATATCCTTGCTCAAATGAAGGCAGTAAGTTCAATTTTCTTCTGTCTTTTCATTACTTCAGCCACAATGGTGATAGCAGGTCTTCGTCATTGGGAATATTGATACAAATGCCGATCTCTGGAAAAGCCATCACATGCATGGCCAGGTGTGATGCATTCCAGGCAATCTGGACATTCCTTATTCTAGGTAAGCTGACACATAAATAAAACCACTGTACTTGTCTTCCCAATCTGCTTTCTGTAGAGTGTCCAGACTGAGAATTCGGAATCTCAGATAGGAACGTATCCCTCCCTTTGGAAAAGTTCTCTGCAGTTTCCATTTCACTTAGGATAAAGTCAGAATGTTTGAACAGAACTTAACGATCCTGCAAGGTCTCATTCATGTTTGGGTGATAACTTCCTTTCGGGTTGTTCCTTCTTGTCAACTCCGTGCTAGCTGGGTACCTGCTGCCTTCTCTTGTCTCACACTTCTGAAATCTCTCTTGCATGTCTTGCACATCCAACTTCTATTCATTCTTTAACTCTGAGGTCACCTTTATCACACCCTCCCCATCCAATCTAAACACATGAATTCAACTACCTTAATTGTCTTTCCATACGGGAACATACGGGATATCTAATAAACATCTGCTAAGTAAGTTATTGGCATAAAAACGTAGTGTCAGTCACAGCTATCTTCAAGAGCCACAGTAGAACTAGAGATGTAGTTCTGTGGTAAAGTGCAAGTTTAGTGTTCAGGAGCCCCCACAGTTATAACCCCAGAACCATACACAACAAGAGGCATTGTCATCTCCTGGTTCGGAGAAGCTTCATTAGCCAACTCTATGCCTAGGACTCAACTTGTTCCTCACCTTAAACCTATGTTCATTTTCACACAACCCTGACTCCCTTTTTTTCTCACTTGCTGTCATCTGCCAACATTGAAAATCAGGAATTTACCTTCTGCCGCAAGTAAGCTCTGTACGTCAGCAGACCCTGAACTATGTAACGTGCCAGCACCTCTGCATTTCAAAGTTGATTGAGGCAGTCTGCCAAAGGAAGCCCTCATCTGCCCACTCTCTGTCCTTCAACATCACTGAGAGATGCTGTCCTTTGGTCTGGTACTCCCAGTACTAGTTTGTATAAGTGAGAGAAAAACTGCTTATTCAATGTTATTATTTTTTTTTGTTAAGGTTACTTTCTAAACCTCATGGGAAAAAAATCTTCCTTCCTAAGACACTTACGCTCTGTATGTGTTGTGACCGTAGAACATAGATTGCATTCCAGAATGGAAGAAAGCTAAAACCCTTTGAGGCTGAGTCTGGCTTCTGTCAATCAATATAGCAGGCACCTGACCACACAGGAGCCATGCAGCTCGTTGCCCCACAGAGCATGTGGCACAGTGCATGACGGGAAAGGGGAAAGGCTTCCGTTCCCATGTACATGATGAACACGGAAATTCTCATTTTCAGCAAAGAATTCGTCTCCTTGTTAGGTTCCCTAAAATATGCCAAAATGTTTTTTTTAAATTCAGAGCTCTGTGCTTTATGTCATGAATATTTCATCCTCTATCTTCAGATATTCTCGTTAGCATAGATGCTGGGGAGAATATTTTATACCAGATAAGGAAAGATTACATTTGCATGCACATTCACTGTCTTAGTCTGTTTGGGGCTGCTATTACAAGATAACATAAACTAGGTGATTTTTAAACAACAGCGGTGCGCTATTTCTCAGCATTCTGGAACCTGCAACTCCAGGACCCAGATGTTGACAGATTTGTTGCCTGACAATACTCACTTCCTAGTTCGTAGATGATAGACTCCCTCTCCATCCTCATGAGAGAAAGAAAAAGGAGAGTGCTCTGGGGACAGCTTCACACGGGCACTAATTCTACTCACAAGGACATTGCTTTTGTGATTAATCACATCCCAAAGGCTAAAACCAAAATATGGACGGTCTGGATCCCAACATGTGAGTTTTAGGGGAACATAAACATTTAGCCATAAGGAGGAAAGTACCAAACACACCCAAGACCCACGCCAGCATAATGCTTTATCCAGCCCTGTAAACAAGCAGAGAAAGCAGGCTCTGTAAGTAGAAATCCATGGAGAGATTTCATAAACTAGTGACTGCGTTATAATTAAGTATTAACTGAAAGCAAGCAAGGATCCCTTGCACAAACACTGTCTTGGGTTTACCTCGGCCAGATGTTAACATCTGTGATGGAATGCAGCCCTGTACAGTGGTGTGAGCAAGTTCTTCCGAGACAAATCAGCCTCGGCCTCCGTGATTGCTGGGCTGGGTGCTGGATTCTATTCTCTCTCCCTCTCCCTCTCCCTCTCCCCCTCCCCCTCCCCTCCCCCTCCCCCTCCCCCCCTCCCCCTCCCCCTCCCCCTCCCCCTCCCCCTCCCCCTCCCCCTCCCCCTCCCCCTCCCCCTCCCCCTCCCCCTCCCCCTCCCCCTCCCCCTCCCCCTCCCCCTCCCCCTCCCCCTCCCCCTCCCCCTCCCCCTCCCCCTCCCCCCTCCCCCTCCCCCTCCCCCTCCCCCCTCCCCCTCCCCCTCCCTCTTTTGGTTTGATTTCGTTTGGTTTGGTTTGGTTGGTCTTTTCAAGGCAGGGTTTCCCTGGCTGTCCTGGAACTCCCTCTGCAGACTAGGCTGGCCTGGAATTCAGAGCTTGATTTTAAATGTAGCAGTTGCAATGACAGAATTCATCAGACCTAGAAACATAGGCCCAATATGTGCAATTAAGCCACTGTCACATGGAAATGTCTGACCTACTGACTCTGAAAATGCCCAGGAGTTTTCTCTATGGCCAACTATTAGGAGTTAGGCTTAGGTTTTTCTGTTGTTGGTGTTAAGTTTAAATAGCCTAGAGAAATAAAACCGAAACAGGACTATCAGACATCAGTCTTCTGTGCTTTTATGGGATCAGGTGTGTTTACTGCTTTGGGCCCTATGTAAGAAACAGGTAAAAAAGAAGCAGCTGGTCCTGGTCACTGAGTAATCTGTCAAGTTAGGCACAGGGCCCACAACTTCTCATAAAAATTTCAGTGAGTGTTAGACCTACATTTTCCAACTCCATGCCATTCGGGGCAAAAGGAGACAATTCAGAACTGAGCCTGGGAGAGGCCTGCATGGTGTGTGGAGGCTGGTTAATTCCATGTTCTATAATTTAAAAGAATTTTAAAAAGATTTTATTAGAGAGGTTCTTGATTTAAAGTGGTGCTTCAGGAAGTAATCAACTGTTTTACTGTCATATTGAGATAATAGCTACTTCTCAGCCTGTATAAACTCAGATAATATCCATATTTCGGGCTACACTCAGGAGCATGGAGCGTTTGAGAACAAACTGCCTGGAAAGGGGCCTTTACAGCTAAAAGCCCACAAGACTCATGGATCAGGGAAAACACACACTGACCATGGGAATGAGATAAATGGCAAATTATATCAGTACCAGCTTATTTTTGCTCACTTGGTAAGTGACAAAGAGAACAGGAGAGTGAACAGAGGAAAGCAAGAGACAAGGAGAGAAAGTATAGGAACATAAAATGTACCCCATCAATGTCCAATACACCATGTATTTTCATTATTCGGGAACTTCCAGCTAATGTAGCAGTTTACTCAATTTAAAAATCCATTTAAAATACTTTTGTCATTATGCTTTCTTTACTGATGATTTAATTTTCTAACCATTTATAAAATATGTCAAAATATTGAGATCCAGAGTTTTGGCTCTCAGGATAATTACTCGTTAGTTGGAGCCAAACTTTCAGAATGGAGCCAGATCACCTTAGTGGGGGTGGGAGCGGGAGGATGGAATCAGGGCCAGGACAAATTAATGTCACCACCACCACCACCATCACCACCACAGTTACCATCATTACCATTGTTACCAACATCAACACCATCACCACAAACATCACCAACATCACTATGACATCATCAATGCCATCACTTGCCGCCACCAAGTTAACACTGTTAACTACTAACACCACCAGCCCATGCACCAAAGCCACCACCATCACCACCACACCTACTACCATCGCTGGCACTGCCATTATCCTCAGGTTCAAAATTAAAGTAAAATGTTTCTTTTGTATTGTCTAAAACTGTGGTCCACATGTCCTTGCTTAGGGTAGGACTTGGAAGATTTTCTAAAGTAAAGAACTGTGTAATCTAGAAGTGATATACCTTGAGTTCATTACACAGTTGTATGTAGTTGTATGCAGAGTATGCAGATGTAGAGGTGGCTGTAGGCCTCTGTGTGAACAAAGAGGACACATGATGACAGTTCAGGCAGTTCCACACTGAGCCACCACTCAGAGACTCAGTTGCTAAATTCTCGTCAATTCAGCACTTCACGTCAAAATGCGGACTGTCTTCCTTGGGTGTTAAAAACACTTGACAATAACCCAAAAATAGCTTTACGGGCCTTCGTTTATAAAACACGATGATGTTCTTATGAGAAGGTGACAATTGCTCGTCTTTGTGTTTTATAGTCTGAAAACATAAGAATTTTGGGAGTGCCTTGAAATTTCATAGCCAAGCCTTTGTCAAAGTGCCCAGACCCCAGCAACAGCCAGTCGACCCCACTCCCTTTCCCCTATGTCAAGTTGCCCACCAACCACAACAGCATCATTGAAATTACGTTCTGCACTCAAGCTACACACGGGTAAGAATCTCATACTTAAAGGAAGCCTTTTAAAAAAATTAAGACACATTTCTTCCTGAATTTCAAAACTTTCTTAATGCAGGAAATTGTAAAACTAAAACTAAAAAAAAAAAAAAAAAGTTTCAGCTCATTTTTCATTCAGCAAGGAATAAAAGCCGAAGAATGACAAATTGATATAATCAAGCCATTGACTCAAAATTAAGATCTAGCCTGCCTTCAAGTTCTCCAGGCACGCGGCTTGGCCCCCTTAATTACCCTTCAACATCTAGGTGAGCAAGGCTTTAATGCAAATAACCAGCTTCCTTTCCAATGAAAATAATGTTTACTTTACATTTCATGGAACGGCAGCATAATATGTTGGTTATATTTACAGCAATAATCATTTCAGAGATTCTGACTTAATTTTTTATCATTGGCAAGGTATTCAAGGGCACAGTTGCACACTTATCTCTCATTTGCATGAGTAAAGGCTATCATCAGCTCAGGCACCAGAAATGTAGGCGCTCATTCACGGACCTGTTCATTCATGCATTAACTGAGTGCCTACTATGTGTTCTCTGCACTAGAGATGTAGCTGTGAAAGAAATACCCCATGTGTTCACATGTCTCATATCCTACACCTTAGCCGAGAAAAAAAATAAATAAAACAATAAGTCTACGATAAGTAGGGATAAATGTTTTGCATAAAAATAAAATAGATGTTCCCTGAATTTCTCTCTCTCTCTCTCTCTCTCTCTCTCTCTCTCTCTCTCTCTCTCTCTCTCTGTGTGTGTGTGTGTGTGTGTGTGTGTGAACAATTACAAAAAAAAGACCATAAATTTGAGGAGGAGTGGTATGTGAGATGTTGAAGGGAAGAGGTAAATAGTGCAACTATATTTTAATTAAAAGTAAATCAATAAAAAAGTAAACTATAAAAGGGAAGATTTCCAATTTCTTGGTGGTCCAGAAAAGCATCCGTGGGAAGGGGACATTTGACCACACTTTTAAATGTTTCATTAGTGTATATTAATCATATACAATGTTTTATTGTGACATTTTCATATACATCCATACTACGTTTTCATCACATTCCTCTCCACATCCGCCTCTCCTGCCCCCTCCCATCCTCACTAATAATTCCCTTCCTCTTCCAATCTAGCTTCTGTTTTCATCTTCTTAAAAATCTGACCCAGTAAGTTGCACTAGGGCGGGTGAGGGTTTGTTTATAGGAGCATGGTGACTTTACCAGGACCTACACTACTGAGGAAAATATCTCTCTCTCTCTCTCTCTCTCTCTCTCTCTCTCTCTCTCTCTCTCTCTCTCTCTCCCCCTACCATCAACCTTAAGAAATGAAGGGACCCATAAGCTCCATTCCTCAGCTTGTATATGCTTTCCACCCCTGGTTCTGTAACATTCCTCAAGCCTTGGAGGGAGGTGATACAGATGTGCTACTTCTAGTAGGCATTCAGCAGTCACTTATTCTCAGAACTTTGGCCACTTATAAATCTCTGAGGCCACACTGACCACTGCAAAAGAGAAGTTCCCCTGACCAAAGCTGATGGCAGCACTGATTATGGGCATAGACATAATTACTAGAAGGCTGTTTTATGGTCTTGAGCATATTCTTGAGGGAATAATGAGACCTCGTGACTATTTAACCAGACATGAAAAATATGAGACCCAGTAGAATGGAGAAGCAAAGGCAAAAACCTAACATGTACACTTCAGGTATATTGAGAAATGATAAATGAATAAATAATCGAGTGTACTGGAACAGGCTGGTAAAGAGGACAGAACAGGAGACAATGTTAGGAAAGGCCATTGTTATGTGACAAGACTTTTCCTGAGGAGATGCAATGCACACAGTCAACTCACCCCAGCTATGGAGCCCATTATAAACAAGAATATGGATACCATCAAAGTTCAATTTGAGGAACTATGAATTTTACTGGGGTTACTTACAGAAATAATATTGAGTGGTTACTTGCAGGAGCAGAAATGACTCAAAGATAATTGAGTCACCAAAGCCCACCCCAGCATTAGTGACAGCTCACAAAAGCTGGAAACCTAGAACACACTACACAGCCTGGAAACAACTTAACAGGTTGGAGAGTAGCCTTTCCAGGCAACTCAACAGTTGTCTAAAACTCTTCCAAGGAGCTTGGACAGTTTCTACTTCTCCCAGGCAGCAGGTCTTGTCTCAGAGCCTTCTTTGCAGTTTGGATCATCTTTGTAACCGGAATTGCCTGAGAGGAACTCTTGGCACCTTGACTGGTTTGCTCTCTGGAGAACAGGACTTGGTGAATCTGGTCAGTTTCAGGGACTTCTGAAGCTATTTTGCACTGTTTGCTTTCCTGCTTGGGAACTTCCCTGCAGGATAAAATGTTTCAGCCTTGGAAAAAAACTGTTACACAATAGTCATGCAATCTTTTAAGGCCTTTGTAAACTAGCTTCCAACCACCCCCCACCCTCCATCCCCCCACCCCCATTCTCCCCCCACCCCCCACCCCGGCTTTGAGCAAGAGGTAAGCCATTAGTAGATTTTGAGTAGTGAAATGACACATTGCACTAACATGTTAAGACGACAGCAATGTAAAGAAGGACTTTACCTGGGACATTACGGTAACAATCCAGATGAAACAAGAATGGCTTGCATCAAACTGATGTACAGTGTAGATTGTGACAAGGGAGCTCTGCTTTTCACACTGGATTTCCTGGTGAGTTTGGGACAAGGGTCGGCATAGAGGAAGTTAGAGATGACTGTGATCTTACATCTGTGTACTGGAAGGCAAAGCTGCCAGAATGGCAGAATAGTATGGGGTTGGGGCAGGACTCGGGAGGGATCATTAGAGGTGTCTCCTAGATATACCAGTAGAGGGACCCCCCACCCCCAAGTCCAAGTTCTCAGCACAAAGGAGACTTTTTGTTGTTGTTGTTGTTGTTGTTGTTGTTGTTTTGTTTTGTTTTGTTTTGTTTTTCGAGACAGGGTTTCCCTGTGTAGCCCTGGCTGTCCTGAAACTCACTCTGTAGACCAGGCTGGCCTCGTACTCAGAAATCCGCCTGCCTCTGCCTCCCAAATGCTGGGATTAAAGGTGTGCGCCACCACTGCCCGGCCACAAAAGAGATTTATTTGCCCCAGAGGGACAGAGGGACAGGAATAATAGACAAAGACAGGAGATAGAGAATGAAAGAGAAAGAGAGGGGAACGGGAGTGTGGGGAGAGGTATTTGTCCCACAGTGCGACAAAGGACTGCTTCTGGATAGAGAGAGGGTAGACAGATGCAATCCATGGGGAAAAGTCAGTTTATACAAGTACAGAGGGAAATCCTGAGTTAGGATGAAGTTGTTTAATTTTAGTTGGGCATTTTAATTAGATGAGTCAAAGGGGGCTTTTGATTGCTGAACTTTAATACTTTGATAGCTAGACCTTGGAAGTCAGCCTCAGAGGGGGGAAGTGGGCTAGCTTTAGGAATAAATCTAACTGGTGTGTGTGTGTGTGTGTGTGTGTGTGTGTGTGTGTGTGTGTGTTTGCCATATTTGCCAGGCTGAGTTGGGCAGAGTCCCTTTGCCCACTATTCAGCCATGACAATGAAAACTCACAACACATCTTCAGTTACAAAGCAGAGGGCATTGTCAGCTTGGTCAGTGGGGCGGGTTGAAGACAGAACAGGGATTTTGAGAAGGCTCAAAAGAAGCTCCAAAAGCCTCAACTGGCTGATAATTACAGTTGGCCAGAAAGTGGCAATGGTCCCAAAATACTTCACCAATCCAGCTGGTAAGATGGTTGGTGACTAGGTAACATCAAACTGTCAACTGGACACAACCTAGAATCACTTTAAAAAGAAGTCCCAGCTGATCTTTATCAGGGTGATTTATAGATATACCTGTGAGGGATTGTCTTGATTATCTCCATTGATGTAAGAGGGCCCAGTCTACTCTGGACAGTACCATTTCCTTTGCAGTTGGTCTTGAGCTATGTATGAAAGGTAACTCTAACCAGGAGCCTGTGAGCAAGCCAAGGAGCATACAGCATGATCCATCCTTCCTACTCCACTTCCTTGGCTATGAGTTCCTGGTAGGAGGTAACATCACATAGAATAGCAAATAGGTTTGCCTTCAAGTTTCAGCCTTGAGTTCCTGCCCAGCTTCCCTCAGCGATGGATTGTGGCCTGTAAGATGAAATAAACACTTTCCTCCTCAGCTTGCTTCTATTCACAGTGTTTTATCTCAGGAAGGTAATGAAACAACAGTTGGCACTAGACTGGATCTCCCCAGCAACACTATGAAATGTGTCACACTCAAAGCAACAAAGGATATCATTGTTATATTTTTTTTTCACGAATAACTTGCACAGTTCTCTAATCGATCCAGAGATACCAACAGAGCTAGTATTCAAGGAAGTACTAACATGTACGCTGACTGGATGGAGTATTCATCACCATCTTATGTTGCATTATCTTGCTGTTTCAGCAATAATGCCAGTGATTATGCATTGGCCACATGCCTAAATGCTGGTCTGACTCTATAATTTAAATACATATCATACTAATAGCATCGTTGTGCAGAAGCCAAGGGGGCATTTGGTGGTTGGTGTTTCCCTCCTTCTTGAAACACAAAGAGGCTCTTTCTGCTGCCCAGGATGCAGGTGTAGCAATGGAAAAATGCCTTGAAAATTCCACCCGTTCATTTGCCTGAGAAAAATAACTAACTTCTTAACTTATAAAAATATACTTGCGCTTCCACACGAGTGGGCGGAGGGAAATGGGTAAGAATGTGCTGTTCCCAGCTAATTTGTTTATGTAGTGAGACCATGAAAACGTTTCAAAATAAACCGTCTTAAATAATTAGGCTACATTTTGCTATGACATGTTGTTTTAGGCTGAACCTTCACCTGCGCACATGAGAGCCAGGCGCAGCCCTTTTCAAAGTTTCGCTTAATGGATACATGTCAGGAAAAACTCAGAGGCCTTCTTAAAATCTGAAGTGCAGTGAGTTTGGGGCAATATTGTTTTTAAGAGCATAAATGGAAAATGCTCCTCCCTGCCACATGGGGCGCCAAAACACGAGAAGTATCATAGAGCATCTCCGCGGAGTCTGGACATGACCTTGAATCTGCAGTGGCTGTGGCTACAAAATGGCTTCCATCACAGTTTCAGCTTTAACTGAGTCTTTTGAGTCCAGGTTAAATGATTCTAAAACAGGCTCGTTGTAAAAAATAACAAAAGGCCTATTTGTTTGATATCATGGGCCAAGGGCGGGGGGGGGGGAGCATAATTAACGTTAATTGCTAATCTTTCTAGTCTCACTGACTGCCCTGGTCCAGAGTAGAGATGTCTGATTCTCGGGACATTCTTACTGGAGAGTCAAAGAGATAATGTAAGGTTCATCTTGTACACTGGTGCGGCTCCTGCCAATACCTTCCTTAGGCATTAAGAATGTTAAATCATTGTACAAACTACTGAAACTAGCCAGATATTATGTGTGACTTTTAATTTTCCTACTTCTGGCATTTCAAATCTGGCATGCTCCTTACCTGCCAGAGACGTGAGGCTGAGTGTATTGGAACCCAGCCTGCTGCTGTATGCAACCCTTGGAGCACAGAGCCCTCTTGTCACCTAAGAGCAAGCCCAGGCTGTCCTTTAGACCACTGGTCTAAACCTGTGTGGAGGTGAGGGCCTAACAATCCTTTCAAAGGAGTCTCTTGAGAGAACCGAAAAAAAAATATTTGCATTAAAATTCCTGATAGTAGCAAAATTACAGTTATGAAGTAGCAAGGGAATAATTTTATGATTGGGAGTCAGCATAAACTGAGGAATTGAACTAAAGGACTGTAGCTTTAGCAAGGTTGGGAACCACTGCTCTAGAGGAAGGGGTGGCGCCTGGATGAGGACACTCTCCTGAGTTGCCTCATCCTCCTCAACCTTAAGCAAGTGATTCCATCTTTTCAGGAGAGCCAGACAAGCAGCAGACCCGGACACCCCCCTGACTAGCCCCAGTGGGCAGGGATAGCTTCTTACAGACAATGGCTGCCCCCTGGGGAAAAGCAGTCATGCCCTAAACCAACACCAACAAGGCCTCCTTCTCTTCATTCCCATTAAAGCAGCACTGACTTCGCCAATGTTTATTTGATGACAATTGACTTATTTATGTTAATGAGCAGTGGCGCCTTTATTCTTAATTTTATTTTTAAGTTTTATTTTATTCATTAGTTTATTTATTTACATTTCAAGTGTTCTTTCCCCTCTGCAAACCCATCCCAACCCCTCCCTCCCCTGCCTCTATATGGGTACTCACCCACCCACCCACCCACTCACTCCCTGCCTCACTGCCCTGTCTCACTGCACCAGCATACTAAAATGGTAAGACAATTGACTTGTCAAAAACTGCTTGGTCTGTCCTAAGGGGACAAGCTGAACTGTGAACACTGGAAGGATTCTTTGGAAAAAGTATACTAGCTAAGAAAAAAGATGAGCGCTCATCTACAGTGTCAAACCCACTTCTAGGTAAATTTTTTTTTTTTTTTTTTTTTTTTTTTTACCAAATCCACAAATCCCTGATCATGTCCCAAGATCAGGCTGGCCATATAATCCCTCTTATCCCAGGTCACCCTGGAAAGCCCCTTCTCCCAAGAAACACTACGTGAAACCTGATTGCTGCTTAGCTCTTTTCTGCTTCTCACACAAGCAGGGGCAGACACCCTCTTGTGTGAGGTTTGTTGTGCAGTGTGACTTTATGGTGTTCCTTGGCTTCCCACTGCCAGGATAACTTTCCCTTCGAGCCTGCAACACTTGCATTGTGGAAGCCTTTTCCCTAGAGCTGTACAGCTAGAGGACGGCAAAATAAATCTTGGGGTTGACAGAGCTACAAACCAAAAGCCTCAGTAATGAGATTCTCCTCAGAACCACCAGGAAAATAAAGAGTGCAGTTTAATTTAATTTAATTTAATTTATTATTATTTATTTTATTTATTTATTTATTTATTTATTGGTTTTTTGAGACAGAGTTTCTCTGTGTAGCCCTGGCTGTCCTGGAACTCACTCTGTAGACCAGGCTGGCCTCAAACTCAGAAATCTGCCTGCCTCTGCCTCCCAAGTGCTGGGATTAAAGGCGTGCACCACCACTGCCCGGCTAGTTTAAAATCTTCCAGCAGCAGAGAACACATGCTCATGGGGAAGACTGTTCTTCACCTCCACTCAGCTCTGATTTTTGTGGATCTGAAGCAGGGTGAGGAAAGGGACGTCGCATGCCTTTTTCTTGGGTCCCACATGCAGAAAAGCCTCAGGTGAGTGGAGTATGGGAGTCGGTGGGGAAGCTCAGGGAACATTGTGGAAGAGAGGGCAGAAAGATTGTGAAAAACAGAGGACTGGGGAGTTTTCTGTGATATTAGTCTCCTTGTAACGTCAAAAGTTACACCTATGTCTCTACAACATGACCTCTTAAACATGAGCTGAACAAGGACAACAACGGGCTTGCCAAGGTGGATGGGGAGAAAGTGTATGAGGTCTCAATCAGTTTCATTTTCTCTCTTCTGAGTTGCCAACCAACTGACTTACACATCTCACAGACCTATGTCTAGGTTTACAAAACCTCAGGCCTTCCCCTCCATTCTTCCATTTCTAGGTGAAGCTGCTTCCTACAGTCACACAATCTAAGTACTGTAAGTATTGTTGGCACTCCATGAATTCAGATAGATGGGAAGCTTCTAGAAGCTGGAAGGTGGTGACACCAGGTAAATCATCATGCAGACAGCAGATTTTTTTAAAAAGGAGGAAAGAAAGAGTATCAACATCTGTGTGTCCAGAAAGAAGTCATGTGTGAGAGAACACATGTAGCAGGGCCTCAGATCTTAGCACAACTGAGTCCATGATGGAAGCGCCATTTGAACTGTAAAACTCAGTAGTAGACAGCAACACCTGCCAAAACTAAAAGAAAGGCCTAAGCCATCAAAGTCCATAGTTATAGGAAAGTCTCTAAATGTACTAACCTTGCTTTTTGGCTTTTGTATCCCTGCTTCTAGCTAACTATTCTTGTTAGCTGAAATATGTTAAGCCAAGACGTGGTTTTTGTGCTTAAAAGCTCACCCTGAGAAAGGCCCCATGGCTACACTAGCATGCTGAACACTCAGTGTAGTTACCAGCCAGCTAATAAAGATTTTCTATTGAAAGTCTGAGTCTTCTCTAGTGAATACCCCACAATACATTAAATCTTTCACAGGAGCCCATGCCAGCTTGGACCATGACCCTGTCTACTCCTTGGTTTACATATCCTAGGGATAACAAGTCCCCCCAAAATTTTTCTCCTTCAAAAGTAAAAAACAATTCAGGGTGAGTTTAATAGTCATTTTACAAAAATATGTATGAAGGCAAAACAATGACATAAGTGTAAATTTATCCAAGGTCAGAAGCCATAGCATACAGGGTAAGGTGGAACAGAAGGCAAGTTGAGCCTGCAGCAGTATCCTCAACCAACCACCCAAGCAACCAACCAAGCAAACAAACAAAAACAACCAACCAAACAAAAACAAGCAAGCAAACAAAAAACAGAAGGAACAAACCAGATAGCAGGCAAGGAAGAATCTTCACAAGTTGTTAAGATCATTAGATTAGACTAAGGTGACTGGAGCTGGAGTGATCTTTTATCTGTATTGCTTTTTTTTTTTTTCAAGACTTATTTATTTATTATATATGAGTGCACTGTAGCTGTCTTCAGACACACCAAAAGAGGGCATCAGATCTCATTACAGATTGTTGTGAGCCACTATGTGATTGCTGGGATTTGAACTTGGGACCTCTGAAAGTGCAGTCAGTGCTCTTAACCACTGAGCCATCTCTCCAGCTCATCATGCTTTTTAAGAAACAAATTTGAGAGTTATCAAGTCTCAATTAGGATTCAAGGAAAATCTCCAGCTTTGAGTCTTGACCTTTATCACAAGACAATTCAAGGGATCATTTAGTAGTAAACTGAAGAATGTGGACTGAAGAATTTTAATGGCAAGCAATCAGTATCCATAGCATATCCAAAGGCATCAGCCTATGATATACACATGTCATCAATTTTAAAAAGTATAGATTAAAACCTTATCTCTAACCATAATAAAAAAGCATCAACTTGTAGAAAAATAAAGCCTGATTGCTACCTCCTGGATATTATTAAGATCATGTAACTTAAAACAATAATGAATGCCGTATTTTCATTAATCACTCAAGACTAAGGTTAAAAACTAAGTCAAGAACTGGGCTTGGAGGAGCACTTGCCTAGCAGATGTGGACCCTAAATTCCATCACTACACAGTGTCACAGAATGAGAAGAAGAGTAGGGTTGAGGAGAGGAGATGTATAGATCATTTACTTTCACTTGATAATGAAACAAGCCCAACAGCTCCACCAAATGAATTTATACACTGCAAGCAGGGCAGTAATCTTACCCTCATGAGATGTCTGAGGGTCTTTGATTTGACTGTACTATGATTTGTATTTTTATTATCTATCTTGTGAAACATTTCATGTTTCTTTAATTCTTAGAAATACATTAAATTATATTTAACAATGAAAATAAATAAGTAGAAGTACAAAGAAATTTGAAGACTACAATAGCTGAAGTAAAGAACTTAAATGTATGACATGAGTCTTAGAACAGTTCTATCCAAAAGAGTTTTATGAATGGCTGATTCGACTAACCATTTGTTCGGGGCACAGGAAAAGAAGCATTTGAGAGATCACCTAATCAGAGATTTAAAGAAAGAAAGAAAGAAAGAAAGAAAGAAAGAAAGAAAGAAAGAAAGAAAGAAAGAAAAGAAACAACCAACTGGTCGACCTTCCTTCTAGTATCATTACTTTTTTCAAAAGTCTGCTGGTCAACCTCCTTTTATATTTGTTAAAGTAATAATAAAATGTGCATAGAAAGAAGCAAATCACCCACAAATGACCTAAAGAGAGGGACCTCCTTACCAGTGTTGTTGGAATCCACAAGGCAATAGGAAAAATTTAAATCAAAGGAATAGCTGACTAGTGTGAGGAGCCACATTCGCCATTACAAGATGGCGCAGGCTTCTGCTTCCTGGTTCTTCACGGAAGCTTTACTTGAGAATGTACCTGCGCATGGCGCGAAAACCGAGTATGACAATTGGATGAAAGATTTGAGCCAATAAGGGATCTGCACATCTCCCAAAGCTCTATTTAAGCAGCGGGCTTTCTGAGCTCGGCGTCCTTCCCCTTTTCTCCATCTTGAAGAGCTGTTCAATAAATGCTGTCAGAAGAATCCTGAGTGTAGCGTTCTCCTTATCGGGGAGGTATCGCGTCACAGACTGGGTCAGCATAGAACCCAGAAGGAGATTCTGGCTTCCATGAGAAACCAGTTTGACTTTGAATTCTCTCCCCAGGACTCACAAAAATGTTTGATACTCAAAATCTCATGTTAATGGTATTGAGAGAACCTGACTGTGGGAGTTCAGAGAGGAAAATGATTAGATTAGATCAGGTCATTGGGATATAGTCTTCATAACTGAATAATCAATTCTGATGGCTTTATAATAGCAGATAAACTCACCACCTAGAGCCACACGTTCCTGCCATGACAAGATGCAGTCTGGAGGGTCTCAGAGCCTGTTCCCTAGGTTTGGATCTTACACTTCCAGGATACCCAGCCTAAGCAAATCTCTATTTACAATGTAAGAACTGAGTAAAACAGGTAGAAAGAGAGAAGCCTGGAAAGAGGTGAGGGGATGAGGTAATGATGAAGAGAGGGACAGTCCAAGGCTTGAGACTGGAGGTGAGATGCAGCTGGAGAACATCAGAGCAGGGAAGATGATGAAGAGCATGTAAGGATATGCAAGTCACTAATGTTTAGTTTATAGCTATTCACACTGCTAAAATGAAAACCACTATCCCATGATCTTCCCAGACTTGAAACTTAACAGCAAAATAGTTTCCTCTTCTAAATGTAAGTGTGTGTGTGTGTGTGTGTGTGTGTGTTATAAGATTGATTCTTCTCCCTTTCAAACATTTTTTAGATTTTAGAGGGTCTCTCTTCCAACTATCCAGCCTTGACACCATAGTATGAAAGCAGACAGCAATAATGGGTATATGAACAGGCATGTGTATTGGTGATATGGTATTTAAAAGCCCTGAGTAGGGTTTGGGCCCATACACCCACAGGCCTCTGTAGTGGTAGTACATATTTACAAAAAGGCATTGAGCAGGGTTTGGCTGATTACCATCTGTTGCCAGTTCCTCATCTAAGCAAACATTTGCCAAAACAGATTCCAGCATCCTAGGTTCAGAAGGTCTGTGGGACAGCTGAGTCTCCACAGCACGGCCCAAATTTCCCATGCATTTATAAATCTCTCCAGAAGCTTCTTCCAGATATGGAGATTTCTCAACATGGTGTTTGGCTCTTGGGTGCTGCTTTAGACAGCCTGCTTCTGCTGTGGAACCCTGCTCTGATTTCTGCTCGCAAGCCATTTAGTGATTCGTGCCCTTACTAAGCCACCTTCACTAACTACATGTGATAACATGTGAGTTTGTTACATGTGTTGTTAGGAGCTGGTTGCTTTGGACGATAAAATGTATTTCCCCATGGTTCCAGAAACTGAAAGTCAAGGTCTAAGTAGGATTGATTTCTCTTGAGGTCCTTCACTGTGTTGTAGAGACTGTTCTCCTGTGCTCCCATGTTGTTGCCCACTAGGCATGTGTCTGCCTTAATAGTTCTTATAATGACAACAGTCATGCTGTACTAGATTGCTCCATTTTAATTATTGTTCTTCCCTTACCCATAATTTGACACAAGATGGAATCACCTGGAAAGAAGGACCTTCAACTGAGAAAATATCTCCACCAGAGTGGCCTGTAGTTAAGTCTAGGGGAACATTCTTTTGATTAACAATGGATACGGTGGGGTTCAGACCATTGTGGGTGTGGGTGGTGCCAACTGCGGGCAGGTTGCTTGTATAAAAGAGTGAGCTAAGTAAGTCATGGTAAGCAACCAGTAAGCAGTGTTCCTCTGTAGACTTTGTTTCAGTTACTGCCTTCGGGTTTCTGCCTTTAGTTCCTGTGTGACTTCTCTTCATGACTGACTGTAAGCTGTAAGCTGAAATAAAGCATTTCTTCCCCCAAGTTACTTTTCTTGGTCATAATGTTTTCTCATAGTGATGGATAGCAAACTTGTATTAATTACCAACTTAAAGACCTCATCTCCCAATGCAATCATATTTTTAAGTGCTGGCACTTAGGAGGTCATTGTCCTTTCAGTGTGAATTCAGCCGATAATTGTGTACATTTTATAAACAGTTTATAGACAGGGGTTACCATATATTTACACAGTAAAACCTTAAACTGCTCATTAACCATTTCCTTTGTTAAAAGCCTTTTTTTTTTTTTTTTTTTGCATCTGGCTTTCATCTGTCATACTGGTTCTCAAGAGAACTGTGAATCTGAGAGCACATGGGGCTATATGTTTCAAAAGGTAAATAAGTAAATAAAAATATAACCATGTTTCAACTGTGAGCTTTAGTTTCTTTCTATATTCCAAGCAGTATCCAGGTTTCAAAATCTTACCAGCAATCTTTTCATCTGTTTCCTTCTTATATCTTTACCTTTTTCCCCTGTAGGTAAGCCAGGTGGGTAATAAGTCATAAATCCCGTTTGTGTAATGAAGACTTCTAATGGAAACTTTGGGCCCTGAGCTTGGGAGAATGTTCCTGGCTAGCGATCTTCTAGCATATTGCCACATGTCAATGCTAGAAGACTAATGCACGCTGACCTCTGTCAAGGAAAAACACAGCTCACTCTCTCTCCAAAGAGAATACCATATAGCTGTGTTCTCTGAATTGAAACACTCCCTGCTGGAGAGAGGAAGGATGTTCCTAAGATTCAGGAAGCTAAGTGAACTTACAAGACTTTTGAAACTCAAAAAATTAAGAGACTAAAAGCCTCTTCCCTGAGCTTATACAGGTAGTAATCAGGAAAATTGCTGATGAAGAGGAGACACTTTTGTAAATCTGCCTGCAAATTGAGGATGGAGTTCCTGGGATATAGATTTTATGAATCATCTCCCATACTAGGGTGGGGTTTTCATTGTTGCAGTGCCCAGAGGTTCACCAAGCTCCTATAAGCTAAAGCCTCATACATGTTCCTATAAATAACTCCAAAAACCTCATCATATCACTAAACTAGGCTTGGGTGGAGTTGCTTCTTTCAGTTTGTTAGTGTTCTGTTTAGAAGACAGATGTTTATGCATGTCTTCCCAGGAAGAATATGACTCAGAAACATGGATGGAGGTTGATGTGAATGACATGTTTCAACATAGATGAGATAACATGGACTCTAATTGTCCTCAAACAAAAGGAAGTCATAAACAGTTGTATTTACCAAAGTACAGCTGGAAGTATTAGCTGCAGCTATGGCAGTGGCTATGGAAGAATGGGGGGACTTTCTTCTAGAGGTTCCCCATGCTATCTTGTAAAATACTTAGGTCTGTATTTTACAAGAAAATAGGAGTCTGCTAAGTTAAAAACGTTTCCAAGCTTTTATTTAATAATCACAAAGATGCTAGAAATGACACATAAGTTTGTGGGTTTTTAAAATTGGGTATTTTATTTATTTACATTTCAAATGTTATCGCCTTTCCCAGTTTCCCCTCCAGACCATTATCCTATTCTCTCTCTCCCTGATTCTATGAGGGTGCTCCCCCATCCACCCACCCACTCCCATCTCCCTTCCCTGGCATTCCCCTACAATGGGGCATTGAGCCTTCCCAGGCCCAAGGGGCTCTCCTCCCATTGATGTCCAACAAGGCCATCCTCTACTACATATGCGACTAGAGCGGTGGATCCCTCCATGTGTACTCTTTGGTTGGTGGTTTAGTCCCTAGGAGCTCTGGGGGATCTGGTTGGTTGCTATTGTTGCTCTTCCTGTGGGTTGCAAACCCCTTCAGCTCCTTCAGTCCTTTCTCTAACTTCTCCATTGGTGACACCGTGCTCAGTCCAATGGTTGGCTGCAAGTATCTGCCTCTGTATTTGTCAGGATCTGGCAGAGCCTCTCAGGAGACAGCTATATCAGGCTCCTGTCAGCAAGCACTTCTTGGCATCCACAATAGTGTCTGGGTTTGGTGTCTGTATATGGGATGGATCCCCAGGTGGGGCAGTCTCTGGATGACCTTTCCTTCAGTCTCTGCTCCACACTTTGTCTCCATGAGGTCCTGTGTTCACACACTTAATTCCCAGGTAATGGTGCTGTTTTAGAAGGCTGTGAAACCTTCCGAAGTATAACCTTGCTGGAAGAAGTGGGTCTTTAGAGGTGAGCTTTGAACTGTGATGCCCAAAACTGTTGCATTTTGGGACCAGCTGTGGGTCTAATCTTCTGTTTCCTCCCTAAGGGTGCCCAGGTGCCGCTGCACACCAGGCTGAAAGGATGAAGCAGAGTCCAAAATGGGTGGGATCTCCAGGATCCAGGTCCAGCTCAGGGTGAGTGCTGGTGGGTGGGGCTGGGGAGGGGAACCTTCTCCAAGGATTTTAGTGTTACTCTTTTAGACGATACTCAATGAATCAGCTCTCTTAGACAATCTTCAGTGAAACAACTGGTGCACATACATTTTATTTGGGGTGAACAAAGGCTATTTATAAACCTTGAGGAGTGTGAAGGAGTTTTGGGGGTGAATGTAAAATTATCAGCTGGAATTTAAAGTGCTATGAGTGCCTCATTTGTATGGAGAGGCAGAGAAGAGGAAGCCCCTCTAAGAATAGGAAGTACTCCATTTTTTGCCAAGCTCAGAGAAGCTCTCCAGACATGGTAGATGGCCACCTTAAGTAATGAGAGACAACAAGAAACCAGTTCTTGTCTGTGTTCTTTGTTCATATATTGATTTATGACTTCTTGATGGCCTACATATCTGATCAGCAGTGTAATGCATGTTTTTTTCCACTGAATTCTCAAACGTCATACTGTGAGCCAGAATAAAACTTCCTTATGTTGCTTTTGTTACTACTTTGTCACAAAAATGAGAAGAGTCACTAATACCCACACAAAACAGAACACCGAAGTGCCTAGTAACCAATGAGTAGATCAACCGAAAATATGATTACTCTCTACCAGGAACACAGCTCAATACTACAAAAGAATAAACCATTGGTATTGAAGTACATGGGTTAAATTTGAAAATAGTTGTATTAAAACAATCTGATCCATTCCCCCACTGTCACCAAACAGGAGTGCATGCAGCGTGATTCCATTTATGTAAAATTCTAGGAAATGCAGTGTAACTCATAGTGAGGACAATTCAGTGGCTGCCTGGGACCAGGGCTGTTTAGAAAGATTACCAATCAGCATTAGGAAATTTGAGGGACTGTTGTCTATGCCTGGTATCATGACCATAGTAAGGGTTTCCATAGGGGAGGATATTGTTTAAAACGCAGCAAGTCATATTTTTTTAAATAGGCGCAGTTTATCTATGTCAATCGTACCACAATAAAGCTACTGAAGCAGAGAACTATTAGTCAATGATATCAGGTAAAAATGAAGACGAATGCCATCGTGGGCTCATATTATCCATGTCAAGGGCTCATGGGCTAGCTGACCGAATAAACCCAGGTCCACGTCAGAGGAGTTCAAGAAACTGAGAAAGTTTCAAAGAGGAGGTCAATACCTAATCCAGGAATTAGGAAAAACCAGAGCAGACAAGTGCCACTCAAAACAAGCTCTGAAGTGTTTAAACGGAGTGGAAAGATGAGGATAGACAGATCTTATTGACTGAGCAATCTGAACAAATATTGGTATCTGGGAAGCTAACCTAACCTAAGTGACCTGAGAGGAGTGGCTAGAGCCTAGCTCTCCACTAGCTGGCTTTAAGTGTATTGATATACTTAAAGTGTGAGTTAAACACAGTGTTCTATTGTATATTGCAGAATACACAGCCTTGGAGTATCTACTCATCAAGCATACTGAGCAGACCTGCCCAAACCTCTGATGTCCTGGAATTCCATCTGGATTCAGTGAAGACACAGCATCAGAGGCTTATCAACTTACTCTTCCCCCCACCCCTCTTCTAAAATCTCAACGCCCTTAATCAGCTTGAAGAAGTTAAAGAAGAGTCAGCGCCCCTATTCCCTGAGCTTGGGGACTAATGTGGTTAATAATGGTCTGTCTTTCTAGGGAAAAGTAGTGGTTTTGTTGGAACAGGGGGGATTAGCTAGGACTTATTGCATAGTCATAACCTATTGGTAGAAATCTGTATAATTATTATCAAGATGAAGTTATAATTTCTTAAATGGTACAAAATTTACTTTGATCTCAAATTTAAGGTTTTCATTGGTACGAGCCTCTTATTAATATAAAATGAGATGAATATTGATACGCCCATGGGCATTGTGCCTGTATAACACATTTAGGAATACAATGCCCAGACCCGGCCCTTTTTTAACCTTTTTAACTGATTTGGGACGGTTAACCTATGAGTTAAGGGACTATAGCAAATTCATATTTTTGAGTTTATTGTTAGGGTGTTCTCCATATTTTATTTAGAAACAGCTGAGAGGAGTGAACAGACAACAGTCCAGGTTACCTTACATGGATAGTTGGTTTTCAAAACATCAGAAGTCCATAGAACTGACACTACAAATATTTATATATTAATGTTCATATTGATTAGAGACCTGTCTGCTCCTGACAGCTTCCTGTCGTGGATTCTAAGAAGAAATTGAGCATCCTTGGAGTTACTCCAGTTGTGTGGTAACAGCCACTAGGCAAGAATTGCCTCTCTCCATCTACAGACAAATTACTGTCCAGAAAAGGACACACATGCAGAATAGTCGACTGATTATATCTGCCTAGACAGAGTAATCAGTCCTTAATAATCCTGCATCACCAAGGTCTGTCAGATGATTCTGGGCCAGAAGGCTGAAGATTTGATGCTCCAACGTTCGGTAGTATAGGGGCTTTTCAGGTGTTCAGAGGTCTCTATAAATTGGCTAAGTTTTAGAAGCTATGCTTTGTGCTTCCCACAATTATAGTTAACTCAATCATTCTGGATTTCTGACAGGATTGAAAACTTATAGCTATTTACCGTAAGAGAAAAGATTTGAGTGGATGGTCGTCAGCTGACATTCATCCTAAAGCCAGGTTCAGAACTAAATGTTTTAGTTAGGGTAGATGACAGAGGTGCTGGTTAGTCAACAAAAGGATGGACGGGATATTAGGACTATCTTGTACCTCACTGGTACAAATTGGCATAATTATGCTCTAATTGTATTTTGAGAGAAAAGTTTCATTTTAACAGGAAGGGTGATGTGTAGGAGGAGCTAAGGTAGGAGGAGTACTGAGAGGAAGAAAAGGAGTAAGAAGAGAAGAAGAAGGAGAGGAGAAGCTAGGTGATGAAAGAGAGGAAGAGGGGAGAGACAGGGAGGCAGATATTCATGTATCTCCACCAGTCAAAGATAGTTGTTATATCTAGGTTGGTCAGTGGGTTACACCTCTGATTGAACAATTCCAAACTTATAACGCTTATGATTAACATTATTTTTAAAAATGTATAAATGCAAAAAGGAAAAGGGGGCATGGGATAGGGGTTTTCTAAGGGGGGGGAATGGGGAAAGGGGATGGCATCTGAAGTGTAAATAAAATATCTAATGAGAAAAAAACAAAAAACCAAAACAAAACAAAAAAAAAAAACACAGTGTTCTACCCCTTATGTATCTTAAGTTTGGCTGTATAAATTTTCAGATCTGAAGCTTCAACACTAACCATGTATTGTCATTTAAAAAAATACAAACCCATGCTTGAGAATCCTCTCTGCTTATAGACTACTAATTCTTTTAAAGACCCTGAACTATTTATGCAACAAATACTGCATCGTCTACTTATAAATCTCTAGGATCCGCCCCTGGGAAAGCTCCCTTCAAACTGAAGGTCCCTTTTATGATAGTGGAAGAGCCAGGAATTTTTACTGCTGAGGGTAATTTGTAGTTTCCTTTATGTCCTCAAAGGATTTTAGTTTGAAGTTTATCCTTATAATTACGAAAAAATTATACATTCAAATAAAGTACTTACAGTATACAGGGAGAAAGAAAGATTGCCCATCTTTACACCTCACTAAACAATTATCAGTAGTACTTGGGTGTTTACTTGAAGAATTTTAGGAGGCTTTTGAGCATAACAGTGACTAAAATACCTAAGTTCTTGTTTCCCATGTGTGCTCAGAAAGCTAAAGAGTGAAGCAACTAGGTCCCTTCCACTTTATGTCTGGGGATCTCCATCTGGTCTAGTACAAGAGCTTTATAGTGTATTATATAAAACCAGCACCCACTTCAGTGAGCCAGAACCCTGGATTTGTGTGTGTAACCCACATATTAATTCTCCATATCTTGCTCATGAACAACAGAGACAAACAAAAGTGAAGTTAGTTCTAGACAACATTCTAACTTATTTAACAGCAAGGATATCAGTACACTTAAAGCCAGCTAATAGAGAGCCAGACTCTAGTCAGTCCTCTTTGGACACTTAGCAAGCTTCCTGAGAGCAGCTTCCTGATAGTCAAACTTCTGTGACGAAGGGAATTTTCAATGGAAATGTGTGCATTTGATGAATGCTAATGACATGGTTCCAAATCTTTTTTAGCCAATCCATTTGCAGCTGTTACCGGAGTTATTTATGAAATGTCTGAAACAGCTGTCAACATTCTGTGAGGGAAGCTCTTCAATCAATGAATTGACAGAAATGCAATACTTGGAATATTCAGAGCAGAAGGCAAGAGAACATAATATACATCTATTGAATGATGTACCCAGCAATGAAAGGGAGGAATTGATATTGTCAGTGGATTTGGAAGCACTGAAAAGAATTCCATGCTCGTGGGTATAGACAAGGGAGTAGAGCGTAGTTCTTGGGTGGGAGACTGGAAAAGTCAAATGAGGTGTTCCAGTGTCCTAAGGATATGAACGATGTTATTTTCTATCAATAAGAATGCTTGTAGTGGGGCAAAGTAGCCTTGTAAATCATATTTTAATTAAAATTTTAGTGCTTGTTGATGTTATTTTTATTGTCTCAATAAAACATTTTTTTTAACAGATGACATCTGGACATTTTGTTTTAAGTCCCTCTCTCTTCTCTATAAAATTCTTCAGTAAATTTAATTGTCAAGAAAGTCATCAGACTGACAACTGGAAAATGGAACCTTTTATTCAGTATAATAGTTTGGGTTTTGAATGTCCCCCAAGGCACGTGTGTTAAAGACTCGATAAGCAGGTGGTGTTATTGGAAGATGGTGGAACCCTTGAGATGTAAGGCCTAGAGGGAGGTCCTTAGGCCAGTAGGGTCATGTCTTAAAATGAGGTCATAGGATCCTGGACCTGAATATTTCATTTCTTCCTAGCCATCAGATGATTGGTTTTACGACACACACACCCCTCCCCCATGCACACACCAAATACTCTTTGTGAGTTGACTACCTTGGGTATTTGTTATAGTGATGGAGACACAAGGTATGAGTCCAACCTCCCTGTTTAGAAAAGAATGGCTCTTGTAATGTTATGGACCTCCCTTCTCAGAAGGGATCACTACTTCAGAGAAGTCTTAGGTCAGTTTTAACTCACTGTAGTGTTTGCTTCCTGGCTGGGTATATATAACCCTAAGTGGCAAACAGCCATCCTTTAGAGCATGCTTTTCAGATCTTCGTAACAGGGATTAAATTGAACCAACCATGTCAGGATCTCCCAGGGGTAGCTACTTAGGAAACCTGGAGTCCATTGAAGGTCTCAAGCTTCCAGAAAATTATGATTAGTCTTTGGTCAATTTCAGCTTTCAATAGTATTAGCTCAGACTGCGTAGCTGTGTGTATGCTGGCTGTGCATGCATTTTTCAAAAGCCTGAATGAGACATAAGGATCTCTCTTTCAAGCACAGAGGCTCTGCTTCTGATTGCCACTTCTGATCCTGGAGGAACAGGCACAGAAAGCATGCAGCCATCCTTGTAGGATTGTGTGTCAGCTCTCCTCCCTTCAGTCTGAAATAGCTTCTGAGAGTGTAAAGGGCCAGTGACTTTTACATTTCTTTTATCTTTTCTTTTTCTGTGCTTTCCTCTTCAGCCAGATATTGAAGACTAAAACATTTATAAGTCACAGTATTTATGAGGAAGTCAGAAAGTGGTCATGTATGCTCAGGGGACAGTGCTGCTAAGAAAAGCCTTGAGGAATAATGATGACATGCCTAACTACAGAGAAGCTGCTGGGATCCATAGCCCACAGCCGTGACATGCAACTGGTAATGGGCAATTTAAAAAGCTAATAGTCTGGCCAGGTGTGGTGGCCCACGCCTTTAAGCCTAGGACTCTGGAGACAGAAGGAAGTGGAACTCCTAGTTCTAGACCATCGTGATCTACAAAAAGAGTTTCAGAATAACAAGGTTACATAGAGAAACCTTGTCTCTCAAAAATAAAAGACAGAAAGGCAGACAGAAAGAAGGACAGACAAAAAGAAAGGCTAATAATCTTTGCCACATGTTTATGCCTATTTTCCCTACATAACTGAAGATTCATACTTAAAAACTAATTATGAAACTAAAGTCAATATTATCATAGCTGTCATTGGTATCTCCACGCTTTGTTTTCTGCATAATTTAAGAAATCAATGAATAAAACACAACAAATATGTTTTTGGGTTTTGGATCTACAATGTAAAAAGTTATAACTTTATGATATTAATAAATGCAATACGGTTAAGGGAGAAGAGTTTTATATCTTATTGACAATTTTAGCAATTAGATGTAATTCTCTTGGCAACAACAAAGAACATATTTATAGAATGTACAAGGAAGGAAAGATGGAATTAAGATGTTTTATTGCAAATAATAAAAATCAGCCAAACAAAAATATAGGAAATGGGCAGAAAACTGTAAAGACATGTAGAAAATAGAATTATTTTGAATGTAACTAAATTAAAATCTCCATTAAGAGCAAACCAACAAAACAGTGTAAATATATATCCTCTTTAAGAGATTTTGGATCTAGAAGTACAAGTAGGTTGAGAATGAGCTTGGAAAAAAAATCTTCCACGTGAACAGTAGCCATGTTGCATTATTATTTACAAGTGAGAACACGGAGCAAGCAAGTACCCATCAACAGATAGACAGACAAGAAAGTCAGGGCAATAGAAGTACACCTTTGTTTGGTTTTTAGTTTTTGGTGCTGGGATTGAACCCAGGACCTTGGGCACTCTGGAAAATTTCTCTACCAAGGAGCTACACTCAGACGACATGTAACCTGTACAGTCTTTAAAATAAAGGAAATCCTGTCACAGCAGAGATGAACTCCAAGGACATTATGCTAAGTGAAATAAACAAACCAGTCACAATTACACAGAATTGGTTTCACTTTTTAAAAGTACTATTATCTATCTATCTATCTATCTATCTATCTATCCATCCATCTATCTATCATCTATCTATTGATCTATCTGAATATATGTGTGTATACCTACATGCCTGTATGTGTACCACATATGTATAGTGCCTGCAGAGGCTAGAAGAGTGCATTGGATCTGAAGTGCATTTACAGTCAGGTGTAAGATACTCAATATAGGTGTTAGAAAACAAGCCTGGGTCTTCTGCAAGAGCAGCAAATGCTCTTCACAGCTAAGCCACCTCTCCAGTCCCTGTATTCCTTTTTTTGAGGGAACCTAGTCACATTCATAAGGACAAAAAGTAGAGGTTGCCAGGGGTTCAGGGAAAAGCAATGGAGTGCCAATGGACTGAAAAGGTGGTCCAGTTGAAAGAAGTGCTTGCTTTGCAAGCATGGGAACACGTAGTCCATCCCCAGCACGTATAGGAAAATCTACACATGGTTGGATGCATTTGTAATCACAGCATTTGGGGAGAGCAAAAGGGAAGCATAGATGAGTGCCGGCCAGATTAGCCTAATCAGTGAGAGACACTGTCTTAAAAACAAACAAACAAACAAACAAACAAAGATGAAGAGCTTCTATGGAAGAATACCCAAGGCTTTCCTCTGGTCTTCATAAGCATGTGTGCATACATGTACATACACATACACATACACACACACACACACACACACACACGTGTTACAGGTTCTGGATACTGCTGGGGAAAATGACCTATACTAGAGCAGCAAGCAAAATAGTTCAACAGTTACTTCTTTTATTTTGCAAACATGAAAGTCCAGAGCTCCAGATGTGATCCGGTGTCTGCTCTCGGAAGCACTCCGATGCAGTTGGAAACTGTAGCTGAGTTCAGTGTTTGAGAGTAGGTGGGCTCAGCTCAATTATCCCCGCCAAGGGAAAAGGCAACGAAGGTGCCGGGCTGGGAGGCGCTCCCAAAGTTCAACGGTGGCTAGGGCCACCTTCCCCTTTAATGATCATGCAAGGTAGTGAACACATGGGTGGCAGTATTTTCCTTTCCACTGCAACTAGTTAGAGCTGTTTCTGCTGCCTCCAACTGGCCACACAAATGGATGCAAGGTGTTTTTAAAAATGGCCACACCCATCATTGAACAAGACCCCCTTTCTGCTACTAGCAAGGCATGCATCTGTAACATTTGTTTCCATTTTTATTTAATATTTGTGTGTGTGAGTGTGTGTGGGGGGGGAGGGGAGCGTTCGCATGTGCACTCCTAGGTTACAATGTGGATATCGACATAAGAGGACAACTTTAGGAAGTTAGTTTTCTCTTTCTAAAAAATATTTCCAGGAACTGAACTCAGATCATCCGGCTTAGAGGCAAGGGCCTTTACCCACTGAGCAATCCCACCAGCCCTCATTATCATTCTTGTTATTACCATATGCACAAATAGAATGTCAAAGGCTAAAATTCCATTATGTTTCTCAAGGTCCTTCTTTTCTACAATAGGCCAAATGTGTACATTTTTGTTTTTAAAATGTAGAACCCATACAAATTCATGTTATCAGTTTGATCACCCTACAAACAGTATGGGCATACCAGTTTGTAATTGAAATTTTGGTTTATAAAACACAAACATCCCGAATGAAAATGGAATGACAAAGAATATAATTATTTGACAGCTGCTTGCCCTGAGGTCAGCCATGTATATTTACTGTATGTTCAATATATAATTAGGATGACAGGAAACATGGAGTTTTTATATAAATATAAGTATGTCTAAGCTTCAAGGGTCATTAAGAATGTATCCCTAACCAGCTTGGTTGAAAAATGATATGCTTATTTCCAGAAATCCATATTTCTCAGGATAAAGTGTTCCTTAAAGACAGTCTAAAGTCAAAATAGCATCATGCAGGTGTTTACAATTTAATCACAGCAAAACCTATTCATAAAGAGTTTAATCACATGCTAGGCAGTGATACGATCTTTGAAATTGGACACAATTTCAGATACCAGATCTGATTCTTAATTTTGGAAAAACACTTCGAAAATGGCTGGGAATGTTCTTCAGTGGAAATGGGAAAGGTGGCATGCAAATGTTGAAGAGTCATTTAAGGATATTGAAGGGTAATTTTTAATCACATGATTTGATGAATTGAGACAGAAAATTCTACTTTGTAGGTATAAAAACGGGATAGTTGAATCACTCTTGGGAAGTTTAGAATTAGTTCTGCACCGAAGTAGAGAAATGAATTAGACAGTTTCTTTATTTTGATTTGCAGCTCTGTAAAACGTTTAGGAAACAAAGCCATCTTGATCCATTTGGCAGGAAGCAATGTTTTCCTTCTTGCCTTCTTAAATTACTTTGCAATTCTTTCATGATTCTATCACAGTTTCTCTAGAATTATATTTATGTGAATACACTCCCCCCCCAAGGTTATAAGCCTCTGAAAGTCAGGTTTCATCTCACTACCCAGATGGTTCCTGTCACCAGAGCCTCTCAAAAATATATTTCAATACATATTGATAAAGATTAAATAGACCTTGTGCAGATTAACCTCTGACCTCAATTTTTGAAATACCCAACTTCTACTTGGCAGCTGGGCAGCCAGATCAGCAGGAATGTTGAACAGGCTATCCCATATCTTCAGATCATGAAATAATCGGTTTCTTGGAGGACCTCTCTAGAATCCTTTGGACTTCGGAATTCCAATTCTTTTGGAGAAAGCCAAGTGTGAGCAGTCCTGAGGCTCACATTTATAGAGAGAAGAACTTGGGAAGTGAGTGTGTTGCCACTCGATGTAGGCCACAGAAAACAAGGGTGAAACCCGAACTTGAGGGCAACCTGATACAGGACACCAGGGAGGAAAACGGGAAGGCCATGGTTGAAGTGGTATATGGTCAGCTGAAAGCACTCACATATATCCAAACACTGCCTGACAAAGAAGACATAAAACAGGAGGTCAGTTTTTGACCACTGCAAAGCCAGCCAGCTAAACATAATGTCCTAGGTAGACACTAAGGAGGATTCTGACAGTACTTGACACAGGAGAGTAAGACTGAATACAGAAACAGAGGTGAACTTGGTCCCTGTAAGGAAGGTACTGATTTGCAGTTGCTATAAGGAAGCGCACCATATTTGGCATTAAGCAGGATTGGTTTGATTGTAGGTGCTCCGGATCCCAGATACATGTCACTAGGCCCCATACCTTCTAACGTGAACATTTCCATGCCTCAGCTACTGACAAAACTTTCTTCATAGGGAAAATATTAGAACCACATGGTATAAAACCATTAAGAAATTTAGAACAGTGTTCAGTAAATGCTGCAGAATGCCGTTTTAAAAATACTTATTTTCTTTTATCTGTATTATTTCCTTTGCATGTGTGTATATATCTTTGTACGTATATCATGTACATGCCTGGTGTCCAAAGAGGCCAGAACATTGTATCAGATCCCCTGGGACTCGACTTAAAAGATAGTTATAAATTGAAGTGTGCTTTTGGGAATTGAACCCAGGTCCTCTGCAGAAAATGCGAGTGCTCTTAATCATTGAGCATTCTTTCCAGTCCTTATCTAATGTTCCTTATGTTTACACTGATACACACACACACACACACACACACACACACACACACACACACACACGATACATAGATAGATAGATAGATAGATAGATAGATCTGATATATATATATACACATTAGATAGATAGATAGATAGATAGATAGATAGATAGATAGATAGATCTGATATATATATATATATATTGTCGTTAGGTTCATATATTTCTTTTTCACATGTCTCATAACTATCCCGACAGTCCAACTGAATCCCTATCCTATTTCTGAAGAAGACGCATGATCCCTCTTGCCTTTGTCTGTACTTCCTTTAAAGGCTGACAAAAGTCACACTTGAGAATGTTTCTTACTGTGCAGGCCTGGGTTGCTGCCTCCTTCCCCTTATTTACATTTTCAGGTGCCATCATGTCTCATGAGCAGTGCACTCTTTAAGTCACCTTCCCTGCTGTGTAAAGTGGTACCTCCTCCATTTGTCCTGAAATAGTCTCTTTTATGCCTCAAGGGGTTTCACTATAGGTTCTGGTTTTCTGGAATTTTACTATCAAGTCTATTTTTGCCAAGTCTTTTGTGATTTTACTGATTTCAATTATAATCGTTTCTCTTTTGGTTTGTAAAAGTCCCAGCACCCTAAATATTCTAGTGAACAGTATTGGTCATGTACCTCTTTTTTACCGGCTCTTCCTTGTGTCCGTTCAGCATCAATCACAGTCATAGGGGAGTTTGGTACCCAGTCTAAAGCCATGCTCAAGGATAGAATAAAGAGATATCTATTTGAGGCTGTGGTGTAATTCAGTGACAGAACATTGTCTAGAATGAATGGGGTTCTGAGTTAAATCTGCAGTGTGTTTCTCTCTCTCTCTCTCTCTCTCTCTCTCTCTCTCTCTCTCTCTCTCTCTCTCTGTGTGTGTGTGTGTGTGTGTGTGAGAGAGAGAGAGAGAGAGAGAGAGAGAGAGAGAGAGAGAGAGAGAGAGAGAATCAGGATGCCATGCATTTTAGCCAGTAGAGGAATTACTCATGCATGTGATGTGCACAGGAGCCTGAGGAATATCTTGGATATCACACCTCCAAATCCATCTACTTTATTTTTCATTACACGATTCCTTATTAGTATTTGAGATTCACTGGTTCAGCTAGGCTGGCTGACCAGTGAGGCCCACGGTCCTCCTGTCTTCACCTCCCCAAAGCTAGGACTACATGTATGCACAACTATGCCTGGCTATTTGTGTAAGCACTGGAGAGCAAACTCAGGTCCTCAAGTTTGCATGTCAAGCACTCTACGTAACGATCTATGCACCTCAGCTCTGAAACTTTAAAACCCATCCCCTGATTGTCATAGCTTCTTTCAGCATTAACATGCTTTTGTATGGGGTGGGAGTGGGGTGGGGAGATATACTATTAAGAATCAAACACTAGTCCTTGTACATGCTAGGCAAACATCCAAACGCATCTTTCATAATGACAAAGCCTGTCCAAAGGAAGCAGACATGGTTAAGGAATCATTGGGTCCAAGCACATCAACTCCGAGCTTGTGCACACTGAAGGTATTTTGTCACACAGCGAAATGGCATGTTTGGTTCCCCTGTTTGTACGTGATTTGTTTTATTTTTGATAACTGCGTCTGGAGAAACGATGCTGGAAGCATCACAACAGTGTTGAATGACAGCTCCCTGTGTGTGTTGTGTCTTTCATAGCAAACAGAATTGACAGCTCACAGGTAAAGAGCACAAGTGGATGGATTTGAGCCACACTGTGAATAAAACCAAAGAATATAAATAAAAGTAAAAATAGAGCAACTGTCTCCTACTTTCAATCTATCAAAATTCAATTAATATGGCAATAGGCATGCATCTTGTGAGAACAGATTCAAAAGCTCCGACAAGATTTCATTCTTTAAACTATTATAGAAACTTGACATACAGCCTTTCTGTACTGAAATTGCTTCCTAAATATTTTACCATTTCAGGGAAATTTACATTGCACATTTTCTTATCCTACACATACTGTTTATTTTGCTGGGAGGGATGTAGATGAGAGTCTTTTCTATTTTTTAACTTATTTTTATTGCATATTATATTTACATTTCAGATTTTATCCCCTTACTTCCCTCCCCCCCACCACCCAGGAACCTCCTATCCCATCCCCCCTCCTCATGCTTCTATGAGGATATGCCCCCACCTACCCTCCCACTCCTACCTTCCCACTCTCGAATTCCCCCACACACTTGGTGTTCATCCTTCATGGGACCAAGAATCTCCTCTCCCACCTATGCCCAACAAGGCATCCTCCCCTTCATGTACAGATGGAGTCATGGGTCCCTCCCTATGTGCTCCCAGGCTGGTGGTTTAGACCCTGGGGAGCTCTGGTTGATTGGTATTGTTGCTCTTCTCATGAGGCTACAAAGCCTTTCTGCTCCTTCAGTCTTCTCTCTAACTTCTCCATTGGGAAACCCTTGATCAGATCAGTGGTTAGCTGTGAACATCCACCTCTGAATGTGTTAGCCTCTGGCAGACCTCTAAGGAGACAGCTATATCAGGCAATGAGAGACTTTTCATGTTGTTGATTTAAATAGAATGTAGAGTTTCTTTTCTAGGCATTGCCTGTGTTGATAGAAGTTTTAAAAATAATCTATTCATATTAAAAAACAAAAATTCTTCAATTGTATTACTAGGTATATATTCAAAGGAATTAAAATCTGGAGCCAAAATAGATATTTGTAAATAATGTATCCACATCCACAGCAGAATTATTTATAATATCAAAAAACTAACAAGAATCTAAATGTCTGTCCGTTTACCATCAGGCAAACAAAATACATCTGCACAAAGGGACATTATCCAGAGTTAAAAACAGAAAATCTGGTATATTCTACAAAGTGGCTGAAGTATTAGCTCATTGTGCTTCCTTTATATGAAGTAAGACAGTCATAAAAAGACAGACATTGCACGATTCCATTTATATAAGGTCCCTAAAATGGCCAGATTCATACAGAGGAAAGAATGGGAGTCTCAAAGGGTCTGGGGATGTAATGAATGAGAGCCGATGTCCCCAGTGCCTGATGGGGACAGAGGTGAAAACGGGAACATGGTGGTGGCAGTTGCACAGTAAAGAGACTATGTCTAATGCCATTGAATTATACACAGAGAATGGATAAGATAATAACGTTTGTGTTTTATAATGCTTAATAATAAACAACATGATGGAATCTGAAAATAACTGTAAATGAATATACTGTAAATGAATAGATCAGTCCTGAGTTTTGTGAGGGAGACTGAAGAATTTGCATTTTAAACCATGTCCCAGGTTGATGAGTTATCTATTACTACATAAAAATTATGTACTATTTTAGTGGTCTAAAATATTACCTCACAGTGATGTCACCCAAATAGTCTATAGTTCTGGCTCAGGATGGCCCCTGATGTGGCTAGATGCTATGGACATAGGAAGGCTTGATGGGAGGGGTCAGTTCTGGGATGGATATTAGTGGAAATCTTTTGTTTCTTGCTAGTTAGGTCTCTGAAAATAGAAAGCTATCTCAGGAAGCTATATCCCAAAATATCTCTGAGGAGAAAAAGAGGAGATGGGAAACCAAAGAATCAGTTGTGACTAGACCAAGAAGTTCTATGCCAGAACTTCCATGCTGTGGTGTTCTTCAGAGGAAGATAATTTGATCCAGCTGATCCTTAAAGGAAGGGTTCTACCTGTTAATCAAAGGGGCGCCAGATACCGAAAGACAGTTTAGTTACCAACACATTAGTTGTTTTGCCGTGACTTGTATAATAAAGTACCATAAATTGAATGGTTTCAACCATATAAATGTATCCCTTTTTATTCCTTAATGCTGGAAATTCAGTATGTCAGTAAAATTGACAAACCTTCCCCAGGCTCCTTCTCTAGTTTCTTGTTCAGTTTTTGTTTCTGTTTCTGTCTCTCTCTGTCTCTCTCCATCTCTGTGTGTATGTGTCTCTGTCTGTCTGTATGTCTCTGTGTCTCTCTCTCATGTGTGTATCTGTCTCTGTCTCTCTTCATCTCTATCTCTGTCTCTGTCTCTCTCTTGTGTGTGTGTGTCTGTCTGCCTGTGTCTGTCTGTCTTTCTCCATCTCTGCCTATCTTTGTGTCTCTGTCTCTCTCAATCTCTGCGTGTGTGTTCTTCTATAATCAATGATACCCTTTGTCTTTATGTAGTTTTTTTCTCTGCTTCAGTCTCTGTGTTCTGCTTTCATTTTTATTTTTTCATATTTTGTGTATAGGAAGGCTATAGATTTTTGTGAGTTAATTTTATATCCAGCTGGTATCCTGAAAGTGTTTATCAGGTATAGGAGTTTCCTGGTGGAATTTTTTTCAGGTCACTTACATATACTATCGTATTATTTGCAAATAAAGATACTTTGACTTCTTCCTTTCCAGTTTGCATCCTCCTGATCTCTTTCAGCCCCACCTAGGGCTCCAAGTACTATATTGCCTAGGTATCAAAAGAGTGTACAACCATGTCTTGTTCCTGATTTTCGTGGAATTGCTTTGAGCTTCTCTACATTTAAGTTGATGCTGGACATGGGCTTGCTCTAAACAGCCTTTATTATGTTGAGGCATGTCCTTTGTATCCCTAATTTCTCCGTAACTTTTATCATGAAGGTGTGTTGGATTGTGCCAAAGGCCTGCATCAGGAACATAATGAGATGTTCCTGTAGTTTTATAGCTTTCAGTTTGTTTATATGGTGGATTACATTTATTCATTTACATACATTGAACTATCCCTGGGGTTAAGCTTGCTTGATCATGATGGATGAATTTTTTTTTGATGTGTCCTTGGATTTGGTTTGCAGGTATTATTTTATTGAGTATTTTTTACATTTATGTTTATAAGGAATTTGGTTTGCAAGTATTTTATTGAGTATTTTTACATTTATGTTCCCTAAGGGAAACTGGGAATTATAATTAACTGGCCTGTAATTATCTTTTTTGTTGTATCTTTATGTGGTGTGGGTATCAGTGTAACTGTGGGCTTCCACAATGAATTGAGCAATATACTTTCTGTTTCTATTTTGTGGAATAATTTGAGGAGTATTGGCATCAACTCTTCTTGAAAATCTGGTAGAATTCTATGATTAAACCATGTGGCCCTAGGTTTTTTTTGTTTGTTTGTTTTGTTTTTTTGGCACAGGGTGCAAGATGTTGCTTCTATATCAATAGAGATTATGGGTATTTAAATTGCTTATCTGATCTCAATTTAACTTTGGCAAATGGTATGTCTCAAGGGAATTATCCATTTTAAATTTAATGCTCCAGTTTAGTGGAGCACAAATTTTAAAAATATGTCCTTATGATTCTCTGATTTCTTTGATTTCTGTTATGTCTGCTTTTTCATCCCTAATTTTGTTATTTTCAATTTTCTCACCTTTTAATTAGTTTGGATAAAGACCTGTCAATCTAATTTATTGTTCTCAAACAATCAACTTTCTTTCATTGATACTTTGTATTGCTTCTGTTTGTTTCTGTTTTTATTAACTTTGGCCCCTAGTTTGATTGCTTTTTGCCATCTACTTCTTTTAGATGTAATTCCTTTCTTTTTTTCCTAGAGTTTTCAGGCATGCTGTAAGTTATTAGTATGGGATCTCTACATTTTTTTAATGTAGGTACTTGGTACTGTGAACTTGCCTATTACAGCCTCTTTCATTGTGCACCATGAGTCTGGGCATGAGGCATATTCATTTTCATTCTATTCTAGAAAGTCTTTCATTTCTGTCTTGATCTATTTTTCATTCAATCTTGAGTTGTTTGGTTTCCATGTAACCAAACATTGTAAGCTTTCTGTTGTATCTGTTGTTGATATGCAGCTTGAATCTGTGGTGGCCAGATAGGATAGGGTGTAATTTCAATTTTCTTGTATCTGTTGAGACTTTGTATATGAATATGTGGTCAGTTTTAGAGAAAATCCCATGAAGTGCTAAGAAAAAAAGTATATTCTTCTGTATTTGGGTAAAATATCCTGTGGGACCCATTTGGCTTATAAAGTCAGTGAGCTAAAGCATTTCTGTTTAGCTATTGGCAAGAGCTGAGTATCTAAGTCTCATACTATCAATGTGTGATGGTCAATATGTGGTTTAAACTATCATAGTGTTTATGAACTTCGGCACACTTAGGTTTGAGGCATAAATGTTAGGAATAGAAATGTCCTCTCGGATGTTTCCTTTGATGACTATGTAGTGTTCTTTCCTATCTCTTCTGACTAGGTTTAGTTTAAAATCCATTTTGTCAGATATTAAAATGACTACATTTGTTTGCTTTTTAGGTCCATTTGCTTGTAGTATCTTTTTCCAATACTTTTTCTGAGGCGATGTTTATCCTTGGTGTTAAGATGTGTTTCTTAGATGCATAGAAGGATGGAGTCTGTTTTCAGATTCATTCTGTTAGTTTGTATCTTTTTATTTAGCAAATAGAATAAGACATTCTGTGATTAAAAAAAAATCCAAGCACTGTCTATCTACAAATCCATTCCTGTAGAAAATGCTAGATGGAAAACCTTAACCAGAAGAGGTTAACCACACCCAAGAAACATAAAAATCAAGGAATAATAATCCTAGACCATCAACTCAAAAGAAACACAGATACAGATACTATAAAATCAAAGTAATATGTCTCACTGGTATTAACTGGTCAACAATAAATGTTAATAATTATTTTATATTAATATTTATTATTTCATTGATAATTATTAATTGAAATAATTATTAAATCAAATAATTCTATTGTGAGTGAATGTCTTGATGGATATACTAATCTGAAATGACATCTGTGTTCTTTTAGAGTTTGTAGAACATGAACCTAGCCTGTTTAACTTTTAACATCTGCATAGAGAAATCAGGTGTAATTCTAACTGTCCTGCCTTTATATGTTACTTAATTTTCTACCCTTATAGCTTTTAATACTCTGTCTTTATTCTGTACATTTAGTATTTTGATTATTATGTACTGAAGGGAATTTCTTTTCTGGCCCAGTCTGTTCTGTGTTCAGTAAGTGACTTGTTCTTTGATAGGTAACTCCTTCTTTTGGTTAGAAAACTTTTCTTTTATGACTTCATTGAACGTATTTTCTGTGCCTTTGACCTGGGTTTCTTCGCATTCCTCTATTCCTATTATTTTTAGATTTAGTCTTTCCACAGTGTCCCAGCTTTCTGGATGTTTGGTGTCAGAATTTTTTTTTTTTTTTTAGATTTAACATTTTCTTTGACAGAGGCATTATCCTCTTTATGGTATCTTCAACGCCTGAGATTCTCACTTCTACTGCTTATATTTTGTTTGTGAGGCTTGCCTCTGTCTGAGCTTCTTGTTTGAGTCCCTAAAATTTTATTTCCAGATTTCTCTTCAGTTTAGGTTTTCTTTATTGATCCTATTGTTTCTTTCAGATCTTGGACTGTTTTATTGATTTCCTTCCACCTTTTGTATTTTCAGGTTTCTTTTAGGGGTTTATTAATTTCCTCTTTAAGTATCTCTATCATACTCATGAAGGTTATTATAAAGTCTTTTCATGAAGTATCATAAAGTCTTTGCCTTCAACTACATTTCAATTCTTAGGGCCTATTGCTGGGATATAATGGAGACACGTTGACTTGGCTGTTTTTTTTTTTTTTTTTTTTAATTGTGTTTTTATGATGGCATCAATGCATCTGTGTTTGGGGATGTTTGTAATTCTAGGTACTGATATCTGGTCTTGCCTTTGTTGGGTGGGTGTTCTTTTCCTTAGCTTCTGCTGTTTTCTCTGGTTCTTAGGAGGCTGTGGTGGCTGTGTGTTGCCTGGTAGGAATGCTTCAGAAATCTAGCTAGTTGTGGCCACTGGGGGGTTCCAGGTACAATGTGTTGCTTGATATTGAAAGCTGACATTTAGGAATGAAGATGGGCTGGGGGTAGGTGAGGAGGGTCTGCAGAGGGAGGGAAGCAGGGTGTTCTACGGGGGGTCTGTTTAGTCCCCTGGGAATGGGGTCAGAGTGAGAAGAGGCCACAGCAGGTCTTCTACTGAGCAGGAAATAAGACTGAAGGATTGGATTTGGAGGAACAAAGGGAGAGGCAAAAGTCTGCAGCTAACCTGCCTGCTTTCCTGGCCAGCACTGCCTCGCCTCTAACTTATTCTTGTTCTCCAAATACTAGTCCTTGACTTCTGCCACTGACTAAAGAGATTTTCACTAATGTAAAAGGTAACAAACAAAGGAAAAAAATAGTGATTTTCTCCCTTTACTACAAGCATCCTATTTGGAGTTTTTTTTTTCTGTTTTTTTTTTTTTCCCGAAATTATGCAATTTCTATTTCCCTAGAGCTGTTTTGTGAGCTGACAACTGTATAATGCCCGCACTTACTTCATAACTTAAGAAACAGATTTCTATTTTATATAGATAAATGTTTTGCTTGCATGTATACGTGTCTGTACACCACAGACATGGCTGGTGCCCTTGAAACACAGAGAAGGCTTCGGATTGCCTAGAGCTGTAATTACAGACAGATGTGATCTGCCACATGAGTGCTGGAGACTAAACCCAGGTCCACTGAAAGAACATCAAGTGCTCTTAAACGTCCCAGCCTCTTACTTGGTCACTTTGATCTCATTTTCTGTGTATGTTTTAAACTTCTATCGATCGTTTCAACATGTTTGGAAAACCGCTTAAGAGTGGTTTATTCAATCACATAACTTGTACCTGGTAGAGATGACCCTGGGACTTACTGTTAGGAGATACAAGTTTCAGAAGGTAAAGTCAATTCGTGTTTCTGCAGCTACTCTTAATGGTTTTAAGGCTCAGAGGTAATGCCATAGGGAGAGTTGTGAAGCTGAGCAGAGAAGTGATTGTCTTCAGCCTGAGTCCGACAGCTAAGAGTCAACAAAAGAGTGGGTTGGAAGCCAGAGTGGTTTGCCAGTTCCTGGAGGAAGAAGGTCTTGACATAGACCTTGAAAACTGGCAAATTCAAGAGGAGAAGGCCCTTCCGGGAGGGCAGGCGGACACAATAGCCAGCTTGTAAATTCGTGGAGTGAGAAAATGTGTGCGGAAGGCTTGCCTGAGTGTGGGTACCACGAACTCAGGACTAAGCTGAAAGCTACATGCAAGTCAACTTGCTGCCAAAGCCCCGCGTACCCAATCAGCGGTGAGGGGCCGGACTGCAGGGCACCGCCCCTAGTTGCAATTGCTAAGGAAGCGCTTTCGCCTGTGTGGCCTGCGCCTGCGCAGTCTCTAGGCTCCGCCTCTTTCCCCCTCCCTCCAGGATCTTTCTTACGGCCAACATGGCTGCCCCCTGTATGTCTTGTGGCCGAGTGCTTTCCCTTCGGCTCGGTCACACGATTAGGGGTACCCTCTGCCAGAGGCCCGGGTACTGGACATCCTCGGCGTTTGGCTGGCAGACGGGGTCCAGGGCTCAGGTAAGATCCTAGGAGCTGGAGATGGCGGTCCTTGTGGTAGGGTGACGTGAAGCCGGCCCACCTTCCAGGGCTGCCACTGCCCTCAGGTAGAGGTCGGAGGTCACGCGTGGGAATCGCGGGGTCGGCCGCGGACGAATCCTCTGCAGCCTCTCCCTGGGCCTTGAGCAGCATGGCTAGGCAAAGGGTTCCGCAGATGGAGCTGGGTGGCTGCCTGGGTCTGGTGATCGGTCCCGGGTAGAAGGGGAGCCGAACTCTGCAGCGACCCGGAAATTGTCGTGGGTCGAGCCAGACTGTGGAGTGAACAGAGACTTTTTTTACAAGTGCCCCGCGTTTGTGGAATTTCAGTTTTCGTAATTTTCCATGAGACTTTCTTGTGACAGAAGGCAGGATTTGTCTGCTTCACTCAATCCTGAGGGCAGTATGAAGCTGGGATTTCTAGCTAGCCTTTGCTTGTCACCCGCTTATATGAGTCACTAAAAGAAGGAGAAGACAAGTTTAGTTTTGGCTGTAATTTGCATTCAAGGTGTCCGTGGCATATTCCACCGGGCATTTCCAGTAGATCCTTCGGTGGGTGTGCCTTTGACACAGGGGGAGACCTAACTTTGAAGTCCTGTTACCTTGTAGGTTCTAACAAAAACTCAGCGCGCAGAGCGTGTACAGTGCATTAGTAGGCAGAAGATCAGGACAAAAGAGAGATCTCAAGAGATGGTGAATGCGTGGTCAAACAAGTGGGGGTTGGAAAACAGAACAGTCTGAATAGAAAGAGTACGGAATGCTGGGTAAAGCAATACTAGCAACCAGATATTGCCGAGAAGATAAATACTGGATCTTAGAACCGTTTTGCAAAATGACTGGCCATCTTTTTGTTATTTGGTGTTGTAGCATAAACCAATCTGTCCATTGATCTGTTAAACATCTGGGTTTCTTGGTTTTGAAGATTGGAAAATGTGCTGGACGTTTTTATTTCTTCTATATGCCTCTTTGACACACATAATTGCACATGAGAGGAACTGTAGCATACAAAATATTATTGTTGGTAATGTTTATATGGGGCCGGTGGCTCTCTCTCCCTCTCCTACATTCTGAACCTAGTGTCTACCCTTCTGTCTTTCTCCTTATTCTTATAATTATGTGTAAACAAGCACACGATTAAAAGTGGGCCTTGCTGGGTCACATCCCTCTTACTTTTTTAACTTAAAAGGGAAATACCCGTGTCTTTACGTCTAAAGCACATTCTAATTACTCACTACTTTCTTTCCACCGATGCTCCAGGTAACCATCTTGCTCTGGTTCTGTGCTTCATTCCTGTGGGGGAGACTTTTTAAAGTAAGGTTATAGCTGCAAATGATGTATACATTCTAAACTCACTGTTTCATATCACCATCCCCAAAGGCTGTGCACAATTCTAATTTCATCATTAAGGTAGAGTGTTCCTTTTTCTACCTTCATCAGGATTTGCTTATTTATGTTGTAAGATGGCTAAACACTGGTCTTTGCTAATATTTATTTCCTTATCCACTTTTGAAATGACTCTTCACCCAACCCAATATGCCAGTTGTTTACTGAGCACTTCTGTTGAGCCGGATACTCTGTTAGACAGATGCCTACGAGAGTTCACCCTTAGCATTCTCAAGGAATGATTCTCTTGGGGTTGATCTAAATTCCCTAATACCACAACAACATAACGTTTTGCCACATGAAGTCCATCTTAAATAAGAACTGAAAAATTTAAATGGCTTTGGATCCTTATTCATTGCATGCATACACATTATCTTAGTTACTTTTCTGTTGCTTCGAGAAGACACCGAACAAGGCAGTTTATAAAAGGAAACATTTAATTGGGAGCTTGCTTACAGTTAGTAAGTAACGGTTAGTCATGATCGTTATGGTGAGAGGCATGGAGACAGACAGGTATGGCAGTGGGGTAGAAGCTCAGAGCTACCACTCCGATCCACAAGCAGCAGCAGAGAGAGATGGAGAGGAGGAAGAGGAGGGAGAAGGACATGGGGGAGGGAGAGACTGGGATTGGCACAGGTTTTTGAAATCTTAAAAGCCCAGCCATACCCCCCCCCCGTGACATATCTTCTCCAACGAGCCCCTCCATCTCTTTCTCACACACGCAGTACATGCACGCACACAGCGCACAGCACACACGTGTGTATGTACACACAAAGACATTTAGAAAGCTTTTTTTTTTTGTACAGTGCCTGTCTGAAATACTGATGTTTCTTAATGTTCATATTAAAAACTACTTATCCACTTCTGCATACAACATTAATAGCTGTATTTCTCTTGGGCCCATGTTTTATAAAAAAAAAAAAATTAATGACTTTATGAGCAAATAAAACACTATCCAACTAACTCTTTTCCTCATTTCATATTTGGGTCATGTCCCATTAATTATGGAATCTCTTCAAAGGTCGTAAACGGCTTGAAAGGAGAAGAGGTAATAGAATAATAAAATGCATTTTATAAAGTGTTTTCATGTTTTGTTTACAGTGGCAAGTGTATACTAGGGAGTGATATCAACAGAAACTGGGTGACAGTAAAAAATTTTTGCAAACACTAATGCCACTAACAAAAGGAAGCAAGCTTTACTTGGGTGTGACTCCTGGTTCTCAGGACTCTTGCTAGCTGGCTTCCTCTGCTGTTCTTACAGTATTTATGGGTTCTTACACATTTCATATTATGCCTCAACACAACCACAAACTCTGAACATCACAAGTTATAGATAGCAGTCACATATGTGAGTTACCAAACTTTTCATAAAGTATACCCACACATATTAGGAATCTATAATGTGATGTGAGAGATTTACAGAGATAATACAGAAGAACTACAGAAGGGTATTTACCTGATTTAGTCTAGAGTCAATAGAGACTTACAGAGGTGATTACAGGCAGCCTGCCAGGGGATGTGACAGTAAAGTGGATGCTTCAGCAACAATTAGTCACTTCATATATATGAATGTACTTGCATGAGCTATTTATATATTACCTATAAATATTTTGTACTTATTATGATCTAGAAAGATAGAATTGCACAACAAAGGGGTACATTATAATCAGAGTAGGCTCTAGCAACAACAGGTAATTGGTTAGAGCTTAGGGACTGAGTCAGAGATTGGAGTTACCAAACCAGCCACATTGTCCCTGAAACAATGCATTTTGAGGAAAAGATTTGTTCACCTTTCAGAGCAGTGGACACAGGAGAGCAAGTTTCAACCCTGCTTCCCTGTGGTTGGACTTTATAGTATTTATGAGATAAAGAGTACAGTTGTCTGGAGTGTAAGAAAGGTACTCAGAGGTGGGTGCCTCCATAGTGGTGGTTTGTCATGTATACTCAGCTTCCTGGGTCTTCACACAAAGTATTTTCTTTGTATTGCTGATTAAAAACCCATGACCAAAAGCAAATTGGGCTAGGAAAGGGTCTGTTGAGATTAGAAGTTACAGTCCATCATCAAGGAGGGAAAGTCAAGGAGCCCCAGCCTTACAACATCAGTCAAGAAAATGTCCCACAAGCCAATCTGATGGAGGCGGTTCCTCATTTGAGGGTCTCTTTTTCCAGATGACCATAGCTTATGACAGTCTGACAAAAACTAACCAGCACATTGGCCACGTCAGTATGAAGTCCAAAGGTCACTTGTTATTGGACAAAGAAAGAACTGCCTTTTACAAGATTTGAGTTCTTTACCAGTTCTTGAAAAGCAGCAGTAATCTTGTGATTACTTGTCGTTAGTGGTGTAATGTATAAGCAATGGCATCAGGGGTTGGATGTTTCCTTAAGTGTCGGTGTGTGCTCTGCTCTTTCAGGTAGTGAAGGAGTTTGGGTTTTTTTGTTTGGTTGGTTTTGGTTTTTTTTTTTTTTTAAACTTGTCACATAGTGTTGGCATTATTATGAACAGTTCCCTTTTATGGTGCTCTGGAAAAACTACCCATGAGTTTAAAAACCCTCTTTGATGATAGTTTAATAGAGAGGGAATGCTATTTGGCTTTTTATATATCTATAGCTTTTTAAGTAAGAGTAGTAAACCCACTGCTATTTTGAAAACTGTCGCTGCAAAAATTTGATGAGATATGTTTTAATTTTTTGTTTTCTATTAAACATTTTATTTAGTACCTAGTTCCTTACTCTTCACCAAACCCAACTCGATGCCGTTGCTGATTTGGATGGTCTCCCAGAGAAGGAGCATCACTGGCCTAACCTTCTGGGTTATGATTTCATAATAAACTCTTTCTTGTGTCTGTGTAAGATACCTGTCCATTTTATTCTTCATGAACTCCCAACAATTGTAACTTCCTATGTTTAGCATATTTCCATGCTGGTCTAAGTAAGGGCTTTATAAAAAAAAAATTATATTTTAATTAATTGCCAAAGGTGCTTTGAATGTTGCATTCTAAAGTTGACTTGCATTGTAACAGACATATATTCAGTTTTGTAAATTGTTTATCTTCCTTAGATAATTTTTGAATGTTAGTATTATACATACACATATATCAAAAGTACATAGATCAAACTCTGGGCCTTGTGCATGCTACTCAGATATTCTGCCCAGTCCTTGAGTGTATATTTTTAACTGTAGTTTTTTGGTAGTGGGAAAGATAGTCTCTTTTGCAAGGTGTGTGTTCCCTTTAAGTTGTGTTCCTGTCCTAGATAAACTTTAGTGCATCTCTTATTGCCTTAATTATAAAAGTACCTGTTCACTAAAATTGATGTTTTCCTTATGTAGCCATTTTAAAATTTATTTTAAGAAAGCTTGTTAATAGATGCTACTATCATCCACATCTCCTTATCTTGTCTTTCTCTTTTTCTACCTTCCACCCGCTCCGCCTCCCCGGGGTGGTTAGTGTACATCCAGACATTCTGTTATCCGACATACGTCTCTAAATAGTCCATCTCTAACAGAATCAGCGTGTTTTTCTCCTTTAAACATAGTTCCCATACAACAACTGTAGCTACAGTGAATAACGATTTTCTCACAGCATTGCTTATCCTTGTCATAGTCACATTTCCCTGACGGTTGCACTCATAACTTTTGATTGTTATTGGGTTGTTTTAATCATTATTCAGATATGGTCTGTATGTTTTATTTGATTGGTAAGTGTGCTGAGTGTCTTAATAGAGGTGATTGTGGAATGAAAATGAGTGGTGAAGTTTTTGTTGACAGTCTAGAAAACTGCAAGCAGCAGTCGTTTCTCCTTCATGGGAGCACCTCTAGAGGAACCCAGTGTTTGGGGGTTTTGTTGTTGTTGTTTGTTTGTTTTTGAATTTGTTCCAGAAGAACTGTAACCTGACCCAGCTTAGCATTCCTAGGTAATATCTCTTGAGATCTTGAACATAAGAGACAAGATAGTTGGTGTCCCAGTTAATCTTTTTCTTTTTTAAGGGTTTTTTTTGTTTGGGGTTTTGGTTTTTTGGGTTTTTTTTTTTTTTCTTGTTGTTGTTTATTTGTTTTTTTAATGTATATGAGTACATTGTCACTGTCTTCTGACACACCAGAAGAGGGCATCAGATCCCATTACAGATGGTTTTGAGCCACGATATGGTTGCTGGGAATTGAACTCAGGACCTATGGAAGAGCAGTCAGTGCTCTTAACCACTGAGCCATCTCTCCAGCCCTATCTCATTTAATCTTAATGACCGAATTCTAATTATATTGAACCTGCTGTGGATCATTGGGCTTTTTGTTTTTTCCTTGTCAGAGAACTCCTCAGCCCTTGTCTGTTTTTACATGTTATTGTATAGTCTCTTTTTCATTAACTTTTTTTTTTTTTTTTTAATAGAGTGGGAGAAATGGCTCAGGGATTAAGAGCGTGTGCTGCTTTTGCAATGGAACCGAATTCAGCTTCCAGCCCACATGCCAAATGAGCACAACTGCCTATAACTCCAGTTCCAGGAGATCCAGTGCCCTCTTCTGGCCATGAACACCTGTATGCATGCGGTGCATATACAGACAAGCCAACATGCAGACACATTTTTAAAAAGCTATTAAAAACCATGAAAGTAAAATGCTCATTAGTCTATGTTATGTAAGATAGGATTCATTATCACATCTTCATCCATATTACTAGTGAACATTGAGCGTCCTCCGTGCCCCACCCTTGTCGGCCCCCACTTGTCTCTTCCTCATCTCATCTAGCTGTCCTTTTATACTTCGTTGGTTTTCTATTTTTTTCTGGTTTTATGAACCAGGGAGTTTCATTAGGGTTGTTTACAGGAACATGGGCACCTTTTACCTAGTTAAATCAAACAGCTTTCTTTTGCCTACATCCAGAAGCTTCTAATTGATACAACTGTACATATATTCAAAAAGGATACTCATAATTCCTCTATTGGAGCCCCTATACAATTTCTTTCCATTCACCTTTTTTTTCTAATGTAAATTCAAACTTTACCTTTTTAAAAATTCCTAAAAAGAAATTTTAAAGGTATTTTTCTACCTTTCCTATTTAGATTAGCACCACAGTCTTCTCTGTTTCCTCTTTAGCCAATTAAAATAAAAAGAAACCACATAATAGTGCTATAATACCATTAAAGTAATGTTGACACTGGCATTTGGCCAAATTTGGGACATCATAGGTGTCAGGATGTGTCTATCTCTTTGGCAGCCAGCTTGATTGAAATTATAGTTGTCTGACCCACTGATTATCTTTAAAAAGAAACAAATTTGTTACATTGTCTCTATACTATTCCTTGAACAAAAGACTGATGAAAATTCTGGCATTATCACTCTGCATTTGGGGAAGGAACCTATAGCTGATTCTGTCAGGATTGTTTCTTAGTGGCAAAGAAATTTTCTTCTGGAATTATGTTTGGCTAAAGAGCTGCTTTTCTGCTTTGTTTTTCATTTGGCCTCACCTTAATGGACTGTACCAAAGAGTAGTGGGCTCTGGTGTGTGTGTGTGTGTGTGTGTGTGTGTGTGTGTGTGAATTCATTGCTGGAATAATTCAGATCTTTAAGAAGAAATGTATTCATTGGGCTATTTCTTATGGTATAAGAAGTATTATAAATTTCAGGGTGTTGTATTTTTATGTGTTTATGGAAAGATCCTAAAGAGCTTTTATGAAAAATGTTCCAAATTAGAGCCATCTCCAAAACTCTACTTAAGTGAACAGTAAAAACTTTACAGTTTGTAAATATATTTAGGCATCACTTATGTTAAAATTAGGAAAGCTGTCATCTCGTGTCACAAACTCCAGAGAATATGATTGACAAGCGAAGAAACAAGTCAAGTAAGGAAACAAACCTTCAAATCAACAATCAACTCTTTCACTTCAGAAGATGCTAAAATGTGGGAACCAAAGAAGTAAGGGAACAGTGGCCCGGATAGACAATGAGCCTGTAAACGGATGCTTTCTCAGTAGAATGGAAGCAATACCTACGGCAGGCCTGCAATAGAAGCTCACTCAGCAGAGTGGAAGCACCTACAGCAGGCCTGCAATAGAAGCTCACTCAGCAGAGTGGAAGCACCTACAAACAGATTCTCTCTCAGTAGAGTGGAAGCACCTACAGCAGGCCTGCAATAGAAGCTCACTGGGCAGAGTGGAAGCACCTACAGCAGGCCTGCAATAGAAGCTCACTGGGCAGAGTGGAAGCACCTACAGCAGGCCTTCTCTTTTGCACTTTCTATTCTGTGTGCTCCCAGCGTATTTGCCTTGACTTTCAATAGACCACATTTATAGAATTTTTTCTGTCATGGTATATAGCTAGACTTGTCCATGTTATTATGAATTACTGTTGGTAATCTACTGTGTCTGTATGGAAATTATAATAGATAGGAGCTGTCTGGGGTTTCAGTTACCCCTGGGGGCTTGGAATGTTCCTCTCACATAAGAGGTAACAACAACAAAACAAAATGCCCCCCACCCCAAAAAAAAACCAACCAAAATACCCCTCTTATTTTTACCACAGTCATTTTACATGCTCAAGGACATTCCTAATAAGTTTGGGTGAGGGAGGGCTCTGTGAGTTGGGGCATGACAGGCGATGCTTAAGGGAATGGAATTTGAAGATAGACCAGCAACAGAGCTAAAAATGGAGAGATGCTGCAGAAAGTGGGGAGGACTGCAGAAACGAAAGTTTAAGAGCTGTACAGAAGGCAAAAACCAAGACCAGGAAAAAAAATAGACCAGGAAAATTTATATATGGAGAAATGATCGTTGCCATGACTGCAGTGCAAACTGTCGGGAAAATCGAGGGTATTATTTAATTTACAAAGTTGATAGAAAACTTAAAAACTGTGAACATGAATGATAAGATAGCAGCTATTAAAACCAATGTAAACAGGATTATTATTATCATGTATTAAAAACTCAAGTTATACACATATGTCCACACATACACACACTAGGGAGTGGCTAGAATTTAAATGGAAAGTACAGACATTGCTATTCCAGGGCAGCATAAGTAGGAGGCTACCAGGGTTGCATCATGAGCCTACTGTTAAAGTCAAGGTGAAGTGCTTCATAAGGTAGGCGAGGTTTTAGTGCTACAGGGTACTGCGTGCTAGCATGCAGCCTTCTTCAGCTACTGCATCCAGTATAGCACCGTAGCATATCAGTTGATGGGAAAAGAAAACTGACAGAGAAAGTATTGCAGACATGCTATAGCTGGACCTCTGGTTCACACCATTATGAAATGCTTTTTTGCAGTTTCTCCATTTGTACTTTAAACTGTATTACTGCCTTCTGAATGGGAAGTATTTGGTGCATTACCCCCCCCCCCCACTCCTCTCTTAATCACCGCAGACTATCTCACCCACTCCATAAGGAAGACAGTAGTGATCTGTTGGCTGTAAGCTGTCTTTTTACATGGTAGACTTATCGTACTGGTAATTCATGTTTGCCATTTCCCATACTCCAAGTTGTAAGCATTATTTGTCAAGCAGTTGTGACCTTTTTTAAAAAAAAAAAAAAAAGATTTATTTTTATGTGTCTCTGTCAGTATATGCCATGTATGTGGGTACCTGAGGAGGCTAGAGAGGGTGTCAGTCCCCTGGAGCCAGAGCTATATTTAGCTGTATGCTGCTTGATGTGTTAGGACCAGCAGGCTGTTCTTCAGTGATAGGGTTCTGACAGAGAACCAGGAGATCAAAAAATAAGGGGATAGAAAAGTTTGGGATCAGGAGGTCTTGCATAAGCTATGTCTTATGCCCAGCAAGCTTATTAAGAAGAACAGCTTCTTATAGTTTTGCAGGGGGAAAAAGAGGACAGAGTCAGCAAAAAGCTGACAGTGGGTCAAAGGTCAGTGGGGAGCTAATTGAAGACTGTTGCACTAGAAGAACGAGGACTTCTGACTGCTAGCAAGTAGCCCTTTAGGGTAGGAAGAGCTGAGATTTCAGGATCTCAGCTTCTCTAAGGCCCTGGCCCCAGGCTATTACTGACTCTGCAGACTATATTCCTGGTTTTAGAGAAAGAGCTATGTTCTCCATACATCAGAGCCTCAGGGAAAGCATAGTATTAGCCTAGCCCTCAACAGTCTGGAAGAGCAAGTTCTCTTAACCACTGAATCATCTCTCCAACCCAAGTTGTTTGTTTGTGTGTTTGAGATAGGCCCAGGCTTACCTCTGACTTGGCATATAGCAGTTAAAGTTGTGTGTTGTCATGTCCAATTTCAAGTAGATTTGAACAGACACACACCTCTATCACAGATCTCTCCTGTGCCATCCACAGAACCATCTACTTTCTGGGATGTTCATCAGACGTCTCAACCTCAGCTCTCCTGCAGTTGGACTAGAACTTCACACCTGATTGTGCCTCTCCTCTAGAGTCCCTTACTGCAGAGCATGGACTCTAGTTCACCTGAGGCTCAGATCTGGAGCCTGTGATGGATGGCTGCTGGGAAGTGTAGGGGTAGTAACCTGAGAGACTGGCTTCTGGGTTGCTGTAAACCTCGGGTTCATTCAACTGCATTTGATTGAACTCTCCTCACCATGGCCAGAATATCTGTTTGTACTGTGTGTGGATCTTCCTGGTATTTATTGAGACAGTTTAAATAGTAATCTATTGTATTGCCTTTGCCCCAAAATTCATCCTTTTGCCTGGATTTTTGAAGCAGAAAAACATTTTTTATTGCCTACATAATAAGATTCTTCATTGTTGAAATTAGACCTAGAATCATAAAAACAACCAGCTGAAAGAATATGTAAGATATTAAACATCTTACATGGTAAAATTCCTAGATTGGAGAAATGGGTACACTAGACTGCAAGCAAAGCAATTAAAGTAGGCTCTGTCTCTAAAACAGGTTGGCTCTGTCAGCCTCCCTCCCTATGAGGGGATGCGCTCACCGAGCTCTCTTCATGCCCATGCCCAGCTCTGCATATGCTGTGCTTTCCCAGTTACATATCTATGATAAGGCTTACCCTAGAGCTTAGCAAGCATAACTAATAACAAAGGACAGCAGTTACAGATAGCAGTATGTAAGTTAGGTGGATACATCTCTCTCCATCAGAGAGTAAACGTGTCATGCTCATTCTCTCATCCTCAGGTAACTGAAACCAGGAAAGACAAAGCTAGGCAGGAGAGACTGCTGGGACCTGAGCTCCTGGGGTCTTGTTTTTACTCATTAATGGTAACACCATGCAAAGTATTGTATGAGAATATAATTGTTGAGTAATTATATTTTTCAAAGGTAAAGCTCTGCTCTCTTAAGCAAAAATAAACTAAGGTTTTATGGAATTTTAAATTGCTGTTTCTTGCCCATTAAAGAGTGGGTTAAAATAGTTTTCACTCAATTAATCCAGGGGCTATTCAGAATGTAAGTTTTACTGTTAATTGGGTATTGTAATATTTTCTGTTTTTTTTTTTCTTTTTTGTTGCAACTGTAATGGCAAATTATTGTAGAGTGTTCTGAATTTAGGATTCTCAGAAAGGAAGGAGAAACATATAGGAAGGATGGGCCCTGTGTGTGTGAAGGAGATTTTTAATGTGTATGAGGTAGGAAGTAAGAGTATTACTGAGATTGTGACTCTGAAATCTGAGTATTATTAGCAATGTTTGAAGTTGCTGGGGCAGAGACAAACTAGTATAGTTCATATTTTAAGAGAAGACTAGAAATGTATGTCTTAATATTTGACACTGTTCACTGAAGGTGAAGGTGAAGGTGAAGTGCTACTGCCTTGGAAGGAATTTCCTTGCATTGTAGCATAGGAGAACCAACAACAGCAAGTGTGTGATTACTGCTTCGTCAAGAAAGAGAAAAACAAAGGACAGAAAGCCTTCATTTGCACAGAGAACATGTTGAGCCAGGTTTACCAGAAATCTAACATTATATTTGTTTTTATAGCTGTATGATACATACGAGAGAGGAGAAAGGAGAGAGGGAAGAGGGAAGAGGGAGAGGGAGAGGGAAAGAGAGAGAGAGAGAGAGAGAGAGAGAGAAAGAGAGAGAGAGAGAGAGAGAGAGAGAGAGAGAGAGAGAGAATATAAAGTCCTAAGTCACACTTTTGTGTTTCTCCTTCAAACAAGGGAGTACCCACAAGGCGACAATACTCAACCCTCTCTCTTATCTGCTTGAGTCATACATTTGCCTGTTTGTATTTTGAGAGGTCTGTTCTGGAAAACTTGTTCCGTAGACCAGGTTGGTCTCATACTTAGGGATACACTCCGCCCCCCAGCACCTTTGCCTTCTGAGTGCTGGGTAAAGTAGCTGGTTTTGTAGGTTTGTTTGCTTTAAGTGGTGATTTCTCCTTATTCCTTATGTATCCAGCATTGCAGCTCACTGTCATCACCAAACAGGACCAGATGCGTACTTACAGTCAAGAGGCACAGCATACTGCTTGCAGGACTTTTTACTCAGACATGTTGAGATGCTACTGAATTAATAATGTACTTACAAGGTTTTGAGCAGAGGTTAGTTCTTGGTTAGGTGCTAGACCTCTTTTTGTTGTTTCTGAACACCTGTTAACTAAGGATGACAAATTATACTTTGTTTTATTTAGAGACAATGGCCTATTAATTCACTGTTTAATTTCAAATACTTTCTTTTTTTTTTCCATTTATGTCCCTTAGCTATTAAAGCAAATACATACTACAGTTGTAACAACAAAGAAAAATGCCCAGGCCTCAAGACAGGAATCATATACAGAGGATTTTATTAAAAAGCAGATTGAAGAATTCAACATAGGGAAGAGGCACTTAGCCAACATGATGGGAGAAGACCCGGAAACGTTTACAGAGGAAGACATTGATGTGAGTACAGCTAACTCCAGTGGGAAGTGATTCTATAGGGTTGTGGTTCTGGACAGCACTGCTTTTAGCGTAAACTCCTTGGCTCTGCAAAATTTACATCAGGTTAACAGAGTAGGGGAAGACACCTCTATGTGACAAATTGGAAGCGTATCTTTTTCTTTTTTCTTTCTTTTTCAGACTTCACGTTGTTTTAGCAATTTTTAAAATGAATTCTGCTTTGATAAATTTACTTTGGCTTATTTCCTATTTGTTTTTATTTTCTGTCTTCACCGTGCCCTTCCCCTTGGCTAGAGAAAAATAAGTAAACAACTGAATATTCAGAACCATAATTTCAAAGAGATATGCCACTCTATTTGAAGTTAAGTTTTCTATCCAGAAATGAGTTTTCTTGATTTTTTGATTGAAGGCCATAGACGCCTCTGTAAGTGCTTGTACAGTATTTGGGAATGTTACTTTGTTGTGTAGTTTAGATGATTATGTGTGTTGTAATAGAAGTAGAGACAAGGAAAATCTCATAAGTAAGTCTTTGCCAATGTGTTTATTAAGTATATATTTGAATTTTCAAAATGAGGATGTGTTCTATGTCAGAGCATTTTGCCTGTGTGTATGTATGTTTACCAGTGCACAATTGGTGCCCATAGAAGTTAGAAAAGGGTATCAGATCTCTTAGAACTGGAGTTGCATGTGGTTGTGAGTCACCTTTGTGGGTGCTAGGAACCGAACTTAGAGACTCTGCAAGAGCAACAGGTACTCTCAACCACTGAGCCATTTCTTTAACCCCTGTTTTTTCTTTGCAAATTTTTATATGAGTGCTATTATTAAATAATTTATACCCTTCCCTCTTCCCATCCAGCTCCTGAATGTCCCCTTCCTTTCAAATTCATGACTTCTTTATCGTTTTACACACACACACACACACACACACACACACACCCTACTGAATTGGTTTAATGTTGCTTTTATGTACTTGTGTTTAGAGATGACCAAAGCCCTTGGGATTGAATAACCTATCAGGGGCCTTTTACCCGGAAAACAAACAAACAAACAAACAACACCGATGTGTCTGTCTGTCTGTCTGTCTGTCTGTCTGTCTTATTTTCCCCTTCTACCCGCTACTCCCAGCAGCCTCCTATTGCCTATAGGGATGGGCCTTTGTGAAATGTTCCCTAATTACATTAGCGTATTGACTGGTAGCATTGTTAGCCAATCTTGTTAGCAGTGATATTGTTGAGATTTCATGGGTGCAGCGTCCCTGTCCTGTGTAGATACTACACATTAGGCACCCGGTCCTATGACTCTTAAGTCTTTCTGCTCTCTTTCACAATATTCTCTGGGCGGTAAGTGTAGGGTTATATTATAATTGTATCATTTGGGGTTGTGTATACCATTGCCACCCACTTATTTTATACATTTTAACCACTTGCAGATCCCTGTGATGGTCTTCAGCTAATGCAAAAAGAAGCTTCTTTGATGAGGGGTGAAAGCTACGCTCATCAGGCTGGGTGAACCCTAGCTCGCCATGGAGTGTGGGGGTGGCTGGGTGGGGAGTACTTCTAGCTTTGCTAGACACCCTGAAGAAAAAGAAAGCAGGGGGATTTAGCAACTCTACAGCTGGATCTTACTTTTCTGGTTTTTTGAGACAGGGCTTCTCTTTGTAGCCCTGGCTGTCCTGGAACTCACTCTGTAGATTAGGCTGGCCTGGAACTCAGAAATCCACCTGCCTCTGCCTCCCAAGTGCTGGGATTAAAGGCATATGCCACCACCACCCGGCCTGGATCTTACTTTTTAAAAGCAAATTCTGATATTGTCTTATATTTTAACTGAAGAATAACATTTTTTAAAATTTTGCATTGGTTCTTTGTGAATTTCCTATCAGCCTCATTTACTTCTCCCTTCGCTCCCACCCGTCCTCCACCCTTGCAACCTCCTCCCCAACAGGGAAAATCTCACTGTGGAAGCTGTAGTGTGTCACAGTGTGTCTCACCGTACACCCCTTTCCTACTCTTCCCTGCTTGTCGAAGTTCATTGCAATGACTTGTTTTGATCTGGTATGGGGCCTCTGGCTTCTGCTACTCTAGCGGTACTGGAATCTTACTAGGATTCTTCTGTTGTTGCCCTGTGTCAGATCTGTGCATCTGAAGGACCAGCCCCTTCATGCACTCCAGCAGTTCATCGATGGGGTAGATGTCGGGTAGTCCAATTCAAAGCCCAGGATCTGGGCCTGAGGGGTATCTGAGCTGGTCAGCCCGCTGCCTCTCCCGTTCTCCCACCCTCAGGGCCAGCTCACTACACCCACTTCAACCCTCAACTAGGACCAGCTCTACTCTGCTGCCCAGGTGAGGTACAGGGCCTGCTCTCCCAAGTTTTGCAGCTGGTGAGATACTTGGCCAGTTTTCCCACTGTCATGACTCCAGATCTAGCTCTTCTGCCTGCCTTATATGGCAAGGGACGAGGGAGGGGAAAAAGGTGTTTCTCCCCCATCTATATATACTACCACCCAGCAGACAAGAGGCAGGACTGGTTCTCCCACAGTTAGGCCCTTGGGGGCTGGCTCACCTATAATACTCACATCCAGGGCCAGTTGTACTGTGCTGCTCAGGTGAGGTGTAGGACTTGCTTTATAAGTGCTAGGCCAGGGCCAGGTTTCCTGCTCTGATGACCTTAGTTCTCCTGCCTGCCATTGGTAGCAAGGGGAACGTGGGGTGATGACAGCTCCTACGCTGCCCGCCCCGCGGTACCGAGCTTGGGCGTAGGTCTGGGGGGATTAAAGAACGACTCAGAGGCCAGGGCAGTGGTGGCATACACCTTTAATCTCAGCCCTTGGGAGGCAGAGGCAGGTGGATTTCTGAGTTTGAGGCCAGCCTGGTCTATAGAGTGAGTTCCAGGATAGCCAGGGCTACACAGAGAAACCCTGTTTCAAAAAACCAAAAAAAAAAAAAAAAAAAAAAAAAAAAAAAAGAACAACTCAGACTCGGGTCATCCGTTCTGAGAGAATGCCAGTGCCTTTACTGGGCAGGTCAATATATACACCAAGCCAGGGAGGGAAAAACACAAACTCAGGAAAAAACAGGAACTCAACTGGAGGGCAATAGGAAAAAACAGGAACTTAGTTGGAGGACAATAGGATGTCAAGTGTAAATTCCCTTTCTGGGGCACCATGTATTAGGATGTTCTGATCCCAGAGGAACCACAGAATGTTTAGACAGCAGCATACGGAAAGTCTCAGCCAGGGATGATGTATGTGTGTGTATGTATGTACTGTATGTATGTACATGCATATGTATACATACATATATATATACACATATGTGTGTGTATATATATATATATATATATATATATATATATATATATATGCCAGAAGACATCAATCAGATCCCAACTGAACCCAGTACCAGAAGAGGACATCAGATCCCAAATGAACCCAGGTCCTCTGCAAGAGCAATAAGTGCTCTTAACCACTGAGCCATATCGCCTACCCTTAGGCATCCACTTTCTATCATTTGCTTGTTTGGGAACTGTTGTATAAATAGAACCATACAATATTCAGTCTTTTGCAACTTAGCACAGTGGTTTCAAGATTTGCTCAGTTTGTAGCAGTATGTACATTCCTCTGAGTTACTGGGTTTCCACTGTTGGGATAGAAAACGTACCTATCAGTTGATAGGTGTTTAGACTGTTTGTCTCCTGGGAATACTGCAGCCATGAGCGTGTGCTGTGAGGACACACTGTACTGCAGCCATGAGCGTGTATGAGCGTGTGTGCTGTGAGGACACACTGTACTGCAGCCATGAGCGTGTGCTGTGAGGACACACTGTACTGCAGCCATGAGCGTGTGCTGTGAGGACACACTGTACTGCAGCCATGAGCGTGTGCTGTGAGGACACACTGTTGTGTCAACATTCTTTTTACTTCTATCATTGCTACACTCAAGTCATGAAGATTCGTCTTCCTCTTTTGATGTTGGGGTTTTATGATTTTACCTCTTACATTTAAGTTGTTGAAAGAAGAGGACCAGTGTCTTCTTTTACATGTGGATACTTAGTTATTCCAACATCATTTGTTATAAGGAATTATTTTCATTCATTAAGTTCTTTTGTCATTTTTACCAAATATCAAGTATGTAAACATGTGAAGGTTTTATTTCTGAACCCTCTGTTGTTGTTGTTGTTGTTGTTGTTGTTGTTCTTCTTCTTCTTCTTCTTCTTCTTCTTCTTCTTCTTCTTCTTCTTCTTCTTCTTCTTCTTCTTCTTGCCTCTCTCTCTCTCTCTCTCTCTCTCTCTCTCTCTCTCTCTCTCTCTCTCTCTCTCTCTGTTGTTTTGGTTTGGTTTCCAAGAATGGGGTTTCTCTGTGTAGTCCTACCAGACTGGCCTTGAACTCATAGAGAGCCTGCCTCTGTTGGAATTAGAGGTGTTCACCACCACCACCCAGCTTATTATTTATATTTTTATTCTATTGCTAGTTTAAGTCTGTTTTGATAGTTGTAGTTTTGTAGTGTATTTTAAATGGGAAAATATAGATGTTCTTGTCTCCTGTTCTTGTAAGATAATTCTGGTTATTGTCCGCCTGTTGAATCTTTGTATGAAAATTTAGGAGTAGTTTGTTGCTTTCTGCAAAAAGCCACATACAGTTGTATGGAACTTTCCTGAATGGCTATACCAGTTTTGGAGCTGTTGCCACATAAAGTTTAAATTCTGATCTATGAGGGGAATAGGTCAGGCTAGTTTAAATTTTTAGTATCTCTTAGTAGCATTTTATAGTTTCCACAGCCTAAGCTTGGTATTTGTTAATCGTATTTCTCTTTCTTTCTTTCTTTCTTTCTTTCTTTCTTTCTTTCTTTCTTTTCTTTTCTTTCTTTCTTTCTTTCCTTCTTTCCTTCTTTCCTTCTTTCCTTCTCTCCTTAAAAATACTATATGTAGAATTATTTTCTTACTGTCTTTCTGTATTCAAGTATGTAAAACTGATTTTTTTTTTTTTTGGTACAAAGATGTCTGTTTTATAAGTTTACCTTAAATCTGCAGTGTTGCTGAGATGATTTACTGAGCTTTCATTTCCTAGGATTTCTGTTGTTTCACATACGAAATACATAAAGTTGTATTTGTTTTCCATCTGAATAGCTTTTAATTTTTTTCTTGTCTACTTTTTTTCTAATGGAATAGAATGTGAGGGTAGACACTTCCATCTTGCACTGGAACTTAGGAGAAAGTGCTCATTAGTTTACAGCTCTGTAGGAAGCTAGCCCCGAGCATTTTGTAGCTGCTCTGTCACATTTGGCAAGTTACTTTACATACCTAGCTTGTACAATCTTTTTGTTGTTAACATTATGAATATTGCTTAACACTTTCTCTGTGACCATATGTTGTCTTTTATTCTATTAATCCACCTAGTATATCATGCTAATTAATATTCAGATATTAATATTAACATCTGTGTTCATGAGATAATTCCAGTTCACCAGTTTGTGTAATTTTATGTATTTATGTATTTGGTTTGTGAGCATTTTGTTGTGTATTTTTGATTCTGATTCTAGTTCATAGCCCTTTGGGTTTGGGGTCTGTTTTTTGAGACAAGGTTTCTCTATGTAGCTCGAGGAGGCTTTGAACTTCTGACCCACGGGCCTCAGCCTTACCAGTGGTAGATTATAGGTGTGTGCCAACATGTCCATGTTAATTACCTTTTGATGTGCATGGAATTACCTTTTGCTGTGCATGGAACATAAGTAGCCTTTTGAAAGAAAGAAAATCACTCAACAGTTTCATTGTTCTATATAAAGAATAAGCATTTTCTAAAAGCATGGCAGACAATAAAGAGCCAGTAGACAAGCCTTCCTGATCTGCCGTGTGACCTAACCAGCTTCTGAATGTGTCTGGAATCCACTGAGAGGGCCGGAGAAGTAGTGAGGAGATGCTGTACCAGCTAGTGCGGCCTTGAAACAAAGTGGTGTCTCTGTGGCTGTCAAAATTGTTTCTGTGCAGCTTATTTTATTTTTGTTTAATCAAATAAGGAGAGGGTTTATCTATGGAGGGGGAGTTAAACATTTTCACACTACATTAAAAATGAACTATGTGTTTTGGAGTTGCTAGTTTATTGCCTACGTGTTTACTTTGAATATTAGTTTGGGAAGTTAAAACTTTTTGGTAACTGTTTACATACTGTAACATGCTATAACTTCATTCAGTTACCTAGTTAAAAGTTCATGATAGCTATAGTTTTCACATAGGTAAATTAAGTGACATTGAGACTATTAATTATTTTACAATTTTCTTAGAAATTGATTTGCCTTATTACTTCCAGTGCTGAAGTAGTATGACTCCCAAACATGTTATGTATTAGGCAGATACATTTAAAACTTAAAACAACTTTTTATGGAATATAGTATCATAAAATGTTCTTGTTGAGGTGTAAATGACACATACACATTTGAAGACCATTTAGTCTGTTGTTTTAATAACAGCTTTAGACAATTAAGCAATGAAATCATGAGTTAATCTAAAAAATACCCTTTGCTTTAAAAAATAGACTTTTAAAATGGAGTTGGATTTCTCTGAGGAATATAGATGCACTGTGTGCAGAATCTTGATGTTATATTGGTTCATGTTGTGATAAACTTGTTAGAGTTGAAGCAGTACAGGAAGCAATAATACCTAGGCTGAGAAGGTTCCTCACAGTGTCTCTAGCGCAGTGATGTTTAACATCACATTGATTTTCTCATCAGAATATAAGGAGCAGGAGCATGATATGATGTTACTGTTATCAGAATTGTAGTGACAAATAGCGGTTACTGCAGCTAGAGCATGGTACAGTGTTACTGTTCTCATCCGTACTATAAGAGCAAATGCCTTCTCCTGCAGCTAGAGCCATTACATACGCCCCAGTTACTTTGTCACACGATGCCTTCCTCAAGTGTGCATTAGGCGGAACCACTTGAGATACTGTTGAATACAGTGATTTGCCATTGATTGATTTCCTGGTCTCCTGTAGGATGGTGTGGCTTACCTAGATCCATACCCAGAAGCCCATATGGAAGTGAGCGTTTGCCATTTCCTCGATACCAGTGACATAATTCTGCAGTGCTAGACTGTGCTGCATGTGATTGATCAGCTTCACTGAATCTCACATTTTATTACAATTAACTCTTGGCCTTTCGTTAATTTAGTGGATTCCCTTTGGCATTTTAGGAGGAGATGTAAAAGCAGACGCTGACAGTGACAGCCAGCTCTCATCAGAGTATTGTAGTTATCTATTCTGAATCATTTCTGTTTCCTCTTATCTTATAAAAGGCTTGGATATATATATATATACAGACACACACACAAACACACATATGTACATACACTGAAAGGAAGACAGTATAGGTCATGAGCTATATTTGGCAAATTCCTCATGAAAAGGTGCTTAGGTATTTCCAAAGACAAAAACAGTTTATGAAAAAAAGAATTTTAAGCAGCCATTGCATTTGCTGTTATGTATTTAGACATCATAATGCTTTCTCTAATATGTATTTATTTCTCACATATGAATTAAAAGAAAATACTGTAAGTTTTCCCCCCTTTTTTTTTTTTTTTACTATGATCAGGAGTTGAATATTTCACAAAGGTAAGTTTTCCAGTTAAGGGGAAGAACTACTGCATATCAGAACCCTCTGTGTGTGTGTGAGATGCTGTCAAGGAGCCTGATCTGCTGCCACAGATAATCTTCACCAGCAGCCCTGAGGTGTCCTCCATTGCAAGCCGTGTCTGAAGGCTGTGCTTCCGCAGTGTTTGGGGTTAGCAGCTTCAGAAGTCAATTGCTGTCTCGTTTCATAGAGCAGAATGAGCTTAGTGTCTGCCTCAGGATTTCCCTTTCCGCTCTGACTGCCGACTCCTGGCTGGTAGTGTGTGTTTGTCCCTGTTGTGAATGGCCAGGCTTTGCCCTCTGTTACTGATTCTTGCCGTCTTTTCCTGTCTGTCTGTCTGTCTGTGTATCCACCTCTAGCTTAGCTTCTGGCGTAACTGAATTTGTTAGGAATGTAAAGTACATCGGAGAGCAATTGATTTCTACTTTACAAAGTTACCTTAGAGAATCGAGCGTGAGTAGAAATCTGGCTTCACTGAATGTTGCATATATAATTTATGTGTGAAAATTATATTCAGCTGATATTACTACTGTTTCTTACAAGGCATTTTAAAGGGTACTAAGTGTCATAGCAAAAATAAAAAGAAATCTGATGAATATTTTCTTTTAAATAAAAACAGTTCTTGACACTATTTGTATTAACTTTAGAATTATATCACTTGGAAGATCTGTTATTTTTAAGGCTATAGTAATATGTTTGGAGTTTCTTAGTAATTTGTATTAACTTTACAATTGTATCACTTGGAAGATCTGTTATTTTTAGGGCTATAGTAATATATGTTTGGAATTTCTTAGTAATTACTTGCTATATCTAGCTATGCTGGTACAAGCCTGCAATCCCAGTATCTGCAAGAGGGGTTTGGAGTTCTGGGGCATTTGGTATATACCAGGTGTCAGGCTAGCCTAAGCTACAGCAGACCCTGTCTGAAATAACAACAAAAGTTTTAAAAACTTTGCTATAATTGTTTTTAATCTTTGTATTAAATTTATGTGGGAAATGTATTTTTAAATTTTTTTGAAGTTTACTTATTTTTATTTTATGTGTATGAGTGATTTGCCTGCATGTGTATCTGTGCATGCAGTGCCTGTGAAGCTAAATGAGATGTTAGATCCCTGTGATTGGAGTTACAGAAGGTTGTGAGCTACTATGCGGGTGCTGGGAGTCAAATGACGGTCCTCTGAAAGAGCATCCAGTGCTCTAACTACTGACCCATCTTTCAGCCATCATCTTAGTATAATAGCAAATTAAAATGAAATTAATAATTGACAGGTAGAGATTGTCCCTTACTTCAATATAATAATTTAATTCTTGCCTACTAACTTTAAGAGTTATATTAAAAAGAAGCATAAGAACCTTTGGCTCTCACTCACTGAACTGGCCTGGGCTGCTGAGAATACTCAGAAGTGGAGCAGGAGAAGGTCAAATATTGGAAACAGTTGGTAGTATGTGTGCTGTTGCCCTGGCTGTTCTAGAACTCACTATGTAGACCACAGGATACTGCTGTATGTTGATAGGTGTGTAAAATGATCTGTCAGGTAGAAGAGTGAGCTGGGTGGATTTGTGTAGTGGGAAGGAGTTAGAGAAGCGCCATATCTGTGGACTGTGAAAGCTGTAACGAACTAACAGTACATGGGTGTGGGACATTTGACAGTGCTCGTCCAGTCTTCTTCCTGAACTGAGGGCAGAGATGGACTGGTGAATGGTGTGATCCAGGACTTGTAGATCTTCTGGATGCTGGGACACACTGTCCATATAGAACAGACATGAGCAACACTGATTACTGACCTGCCAGTCTGCAAGGTGCTAATGAGTCTCTTAATCTTTCATCTGCATCAGAAAACTATTGTATTATAGTCATGCCCTCATACTACATTTTCCTTTTGACTAAGCACATAGTGGTGATAAATTTTAGGTTGGAGACATTGACTTAGTATTAACTATGGTGAATACAGCCGTGTGCTCGTATTTACTAATGCCTTTACTTGGGAATTAGAAGTTAAGTTGTACATTACTGTAGGATTTCAGGAAGAAAGCCAGCAAACTGATGTATAACACTGCTGAAGTCTACCAATTACTTTTTAATTGGTATTATAGACCTCATTCTAAACCAGAATGTTTTATTCTCCTTAGTGCGAATGTGCTGTATGAAGTTTCTCTAATTGATTTGCTGTGCCCATTCCATTTGATGTATCATTTTTCACAATATTTCATAATTTGTGCTCACTTCTAATGAACAGAGTCGTTAGGACAGGCATGTCTAAGTACAACTGACAGCTAACATTAGGTGCCAGATGCAGTTTATAAAGCTATGTAGAACTGTGGAGAACAGTTTAAATAAATTAGCACCTGTACATTAGTCTCACTTGCTGGTAATTTATAAGCGAATCAGTAGAGATGACATTTAGGTAAGTCATTGATCAAGTTAACAGCTGCAAGCCCACTGCCCAGCTGGGATCCCTAATTAATAGAGATTGCATTCCTGACCCAGTGCTTCTGGGCTGAGCCTCCAGTTCATTCTAGACTTTTGACTGAAGCCTAAGAATGTAGTCAGATACAGTGCCTGCATTTTAGGAAACTGTTGAGTTGCCAGAATATTATGATTAAAACAAAAAAAGATTTTTGCTAATGTTGCTAATTTTGTTACATGACTTACATTTTTGCAGTTTACATTCTTTGTCTTTTTGGTCAGCCCATTTGTTTGAGATTAGATAAGATTAGATAATTAGACATCTTACTGTAGTGTATGTACTAAATATTTAAGGGTCCTTGTGTACTTAAACGGAGTGTGTTTTCCTCTCTCTCTCTCTCTCTCTCTCTCTCTCTCTCTCTCTCTCTGTGTGTGTGTGTGTGTGTGTGTGTGTGTGTGTGTGTGTTGGGAAGAGGAGGGAAGCCAGTCATTGAACCTAAACTTTATGTGTAACAATTTCTTAACATGTGACATTAGTTTACAGCGTCAGAAAACTTTGCCATTCATACAAATTTTGGGACTTAATGTAAGAACTATTAAACCAGAACCCACAAGAAAATGCCTTTTGTTTTCTTTTTCTCTAGCCAACATTTTCTTTGGGTGAATTTAAAATGACAGCCTTAATCGTGGGCTAGGATAGAGGTTTTGAATTGTTTCAGGTGTATGAACATATGTATTGGAGGTAGGTGAATACTGGTATATAATGCAGGCCACACCCAGAGCCTTGTTCTTACACTGAGAAATAATCTCTTAAAACACACTTACTAAGTCAGATACAAACAGGCATTTGACCAGCTGTATCATTTGAAGCTACTTGAAGAGTCATTGGCAGAGTTCCAGCTGACACCTCCAGTTTTCTTTTTGTGGAAAATTTGTTATTTCCTAGTTTAAGTAACTGCTAAGTGTAACTATGTTCAATGTAGATTGCTTAGGAGAGAATTACAAAATTTTGGTTACTTCTGTTGTAGTTGGCAAACTTGCTCCAATTAGACCTAAATCACAATTTGGAAATAAAAGACCCCTTTTGTAAGATACTTGAGGGATACATGACAGAGCGGGCTCTGTCATGACTGCAACCTCCCATAGCACTGGGGCTCGAGCAGTGGAAGTGAGCAGGCGGCTCAGGGCAGCTCAGGGCGGCAGGGCATTTCCCTCACTCAGCACTTTGCCCCTGTGGGCTTCTGGCTAAGCAGACATCACCTATCATAATATTGAAATGTTATATTATTTGTTATGCCAATGTAGATTATTGGGAGGAACATAATCTTTAACCCTAGTTAAAAATACTATTTGATAACAGCTTTCTGTCTGCAACTGTATTTGTTATTTATTCTTTGTAATAATTTCTTTATTTGAACTAACTCCCTGGGTGTGGTGGTGAAGACATGTGGTCCCATCTAAAAGGCTAGCTGTTCCTAAGGTTACATAATCTTCAGTATAGATTTCTTAGAAAATTATGAAATTTTGGGAGGCTTGGAAGGTGTGGCCTGTTGGAAGAAGGCTTTAAGAGTTTATATTTCAGATTCAAGATGTACATTGTCAGTTTCCAGCCATAGTGACCACGCCTACCTCTCAGAGCCACATCTCCCTGCCTGACAGACCCTATTCCCTTTAAGCTATAAGCCAAATAAACTTCTTCCCTAAATTGTTTTGGTGTATGGTGTTGAATCAATTGCAGGATTGAATAATGGTGAGGCAGGACAGAAATCAGGAAGTAGGTATGTATACCTAAGGACAAAATTGAGTTTGGGAATTAAGAATTACATATTGGCCTAAATGCCACCGTGATTTGGACAGTCTAACTGAGATGGTTTATTCGCATTAGTCTGCCCACCAGCGTGACAACAGTTGGAATGTTGAGGAATCTTTGTGGTAGCCATAAGTCACATTGGTGTTGCTAACAGTGACAGGGTGGGAAGAGGGCACTTCTTTGACAGAAATGCAGAGCATGGGAGAGTGTGCAGAGCTTCCCACCCCATGGGAGGAGGAAAGGTAACTGAAGCCACGTGCACGGAAAGTGGAAAGTGAAACTGTAGTGTGGCAAACACGGGTCCTTGTTAGAAAGAAGGAGCTGAGTGGTAGAAAACCCAGGAGGGAGGGGTTGCTGTAACAGTGAACTGATGTGTTTAGGTGAAAGTCAACTCCCGAGTGACACTATAAAGTCTTTTGTCTCCTGACAGAATGAAGTTGGAGGCTATATCTTTCTTATATTTCCAAAGTGGCAAGTGCCTACAATCAGGTTGGGATAAATCTTTGTTAAGTAAAACTTAACAAAGTAAATAGTTCATTTCTTTGGGAATTTTCTTGTTAATCTTACTGCTCAACTGCTGTTTCCTTTACAGCCAGTGAAGAAGTAAATCTGTGATCTGAGAGGCTATTCCAGAATTAAATCACAGGTTTCAGTTCTGACTCAAGGTATTTTTGGAGTGTGTATTGTTACTTAACTGAAGATTCAGCTATAAAATAGAGTTAATAACCTATGACTTATTCTTTTTTTTAATTAATCATTCTATTTGTTTACATCTCAAATGATATCCCACTTCCCAGTTACCCCCTTCAACAACTCCCTAGCCTATGATATCCCATTTCCCAGTTATCCTTCGACCAATCCCCCATCCCACATCTGCCCCCCTTGCCTATATGAGAGTGCTCCCCCACCCACCCACATTCTCCTATCCCACTGCTCTAGTATCCCCCTACTCTGGGGCATCCAGCCTCCCAGGGACCAAGGGTTCCCCTCCCTTTACTGTCAGGCAAGGCCATCCTCTGCTACATATGTATCTGGAGCCATGGATCCCTCCAGGTACACTCCTTGGTTGGTGGTCTAGACTCTGGGTAGTCAGGTCAGCCTATGCTGCTCTTCTAATGGAGTTGCAGTCCCCCTCCGATACACCAGGTTCCCTGAGTTCAGGCTAATGGTTAGCTCCCAGCATCTGCACACTATTCTTAAAATAGTATGAGGAATAACATGATTTCTACAAACTGAGAATTTTGTATTTGTATAATATTTATCAAGCACCCACTTAGTCCTGTCTTTTTAAAGTATTTTATTTATTTACTGTCACAACCAGCAATCAGATTCCTGGGGTGGTGGCGCCTGAAGCACACAGGCTCGGGCGCTCTCTTGTCTGTCCTGTCTCCTTCAGGTTTCCTCTATGATGCCGAGAGTGCCCAAAACACATGGTAGGTTGTGCAACACAACACTCATGAAAAAGCTTGTTCTTATAATTCATTATTTATTTTAAAGTGCATTCACCTACGTTGTAACAGCTCTGTGCTAACTGGTTATTAAATGAACCCAGAAAGCAACAGAAAAAAAAAAAATTGCTTTCAGTAAAGCCAGTGGATCCTTTGTTTGCTTCAGAATTTGTGGGGGGAAAAAATCTGCATAGAATGCCCATAGGAGCCCGATGGAAGTAATAGGTTAGGTCACTTCAGTACTGTCCCGTGCATACTAAACAGATGCAGGCTGCATGCTGAGAGCCTGTCTTCACTGTTGGGGTTGTTTTCTTTCTTGAACAACTGGGTTATTTTATTTACTATTCTCTCTTATTCCATTTTTATCCATTGCCCACCTTTTAATCTTTCAACTAGATTATAACATTGGGTTTCTCTCTAAGTTAGAACTGCCTTTCACTTGGATTTCATAATTTTTTGTCAGGGTCTTTGTTCACTTGTTTTTATGTTTGAAGAGGTTTTCTCTCATCCTCGACGAGGTCCTTGCAGTGGGTTTCCTTTTCTTTTTTAACTACCCTCTACCAATTAACCTTCTCAGATTTTCCACTGCTTACCATGCTTGAGAAATATAAAGTACAATGTTTGCATCTCCCTTTAGGATTATTCAGTGATCACATGGTTCAGTCAGGCTCGTGCTTGAAAGTGATGCCCGTGATAGCCTGCTGCTTATTGGAGGATGAATGGCTTGTGAGCTGACAGGCGTACTTAATCTTCTGTGCCTGTGCACTTCTAACCCGGCCCCTGCCACAGTGCTGACAACCTTGGAGTTGCTTTGTGGATGTGAGGACAGGCCTTGCAGATGCTTTGGGCTAGTCTTCTTCAGAAAGCAGGTTGGGTGTGGGAAAATCTGTATTATTTAAATTTTTTTGTTTTACATTTTTCCTACCTTTCAACTTAGAAATGTTTCAAATTTCCACGAAATTTGAATGTTCATTGAATACATGGTCTTCAAATGGATAAATCTGACAGTGTTTTCCACATTTCCTTTGCTTCTGTATAGAAAAATTTTGACTGACCCATTGAAAATTAGGTATATACCCTTCCTGTCAGTGTCTCGTACAGTGCAATTGTTGCTTCTAATATAACAATTCTATTATGTCATTTATGTAAATGGTCTATATTTAGAATTTCCAAATTGTCCCTCGTTGTCTAGTTGTTTAGATTCTAGACACCTGCTTGGTTGTTCTACTCTGCAGTTGTCTTCTTCCTCATGCTCAAGGTTAGGACATATGGAGGAGCTCCTCCCAGCTCCCCCTGGGAGGCGCAGCCTCTCCCACTGTGGAGGATGTGACTGCTCTTTGCCTTCAGAGTGGTTCCACTAGAACTCTTGGAGAAGCACCCTTTCCCCTTTGTTCCTATCAAGTGATGATCTGGAGTTACGGTTTGAATGAAATGTTCCTGATAATGTTCTCATACTTGAATCCTTGATATCCACTTGATGGCACTGTTTGGGAGGCTCAGGAGGTCTGGCCTCGTTGAAGGAAGTGCGTCACTGGAGGTGGGCTTCCAGTTTTAAAAGACTTGTGCCATTGCTAGTTTTATCTTGCTTTTTGCTTGTGGTTTAACATGAACTGGGAGATGTTACTCCAGTTGCCTGACTGCTGCCATGCTTCCCACCATGATGTGATGGACTCTGACCCTCTGGAACTGGAGGCCAGAATAAGCTGCCTTTGTCATGGTATCTTGTCACAGCAATGGAAGAGTAACTGACAAAGCAGGGTAATGTTTGAGTCTGAGCTTTCTGGTCTCTGGTGTCCTGTCAGCCAGGGTCTTAGTGATCTTTGCCTGGATCATGACTGACTGGGAAATTATAAAGTAATGGGCTTTCTGCCTGTGCCATCTCTTCTACTCTTAGGGTTGGTACTGTTCTGTTAAGCAGTTTTCTTTTTTTCCCTTGCCTCTTCCTCCAGTGTATATGTGTACCTGCCTACGAGATTACATCCATGTACACCTACCTGCTTATTAAGAGTGCTGTAGGGCATTGTTCATTCTTTTTGATGGAGTGCAATTTGTCTAACTCTGGTGTAAATGGGAATGAGTGAGGAGTGTTCAGCGATCTGTGTGAGGGGAGAGTATGTCTGCAGTGGCACTAGCTAAGCCAAGTCAGTCACATTTCTTCTGAGGAATGTGCAGAAGGAGGACTTGTTTGAAAAGTGTATTTAAAAACTCACCAGGACCAGAGTCGATCAGTGTAGGGTGTGTTCAGTGTATATGAGAGCCCACATTCAGTCCTCAGGATCAAGATAAAATCTCTAAGGTAAAATATCAAGGGAGCCATGGTGGATACTCTGGTGTAAGTGAGAACGGCCCCCAGATTTGTGTGTTAAGAGCTCTGTCCCAGCTGGGTGGGATGCTGTTCAGGAGATGGTAGGACTCAGCACCTGGGGCCTGCTAGAGAAGTAGGCTCTGTAGGGTATCCCCGGCCCTTTCTGCATTTCTCTCTGCTTCCTGGGCACCATGAGGTAAAAGGCCCTGCCACACTTTCTCAACACAATATTCTGGATCTGCTCAGAACTGACACACCTGATTGAAATGAGTCAAGATAAATTTGTCCTTTAAACTGTTTGTCCCCAGTATGTCACAGTGACTGAAACACAAGCCTGCTTGCTGCCATGTGCTGGGGTTGGAATGACTGCCCGTGGGCACAGTGCACAGGGCTGTGTAGGAATACCTCTAGTCTTTACCTGCAAAGGTAGACTTCTTCTGGTATCACATTGTAGGAGTGACACCTTCGATGTGGACACTTGAAAGTTGTTAATAGCCGGGTTAATAATTACTGCATTTGTTTTATTTTTTTCTTTTGGGGATATATGTGTAGTAATTGTGCTTTGCCATTTGAACTGACATAATACATATGAAACTTTAGATCAATGTCTGGTATACAGTAAGCATTTCATAACTTGGTTATAAATTGAATGTGTTTTTATAGCAGTTGTTGATTAACCTTTGTATATGTTTTCAGAGAGCTATTGCTTACCTTTTTCCAAGTGGTTTGTTTGAGAAGCGAGCCAGGCCAATGATGAAGGTAATCCTAAATACTGTTTTAAGAATGTCTTCTACGTTTAATAGACGTTGCCTAATAACACCTTACATTTATCTTACAGCATCCCGAACAGATTTTTCCAAAACAAAGAGGTAAGTTTTCTCAAGACTGAGATGGTACACTTTTCTTTTTCTTTTTCTTTTTGCTTTTTTTTTTGAAAATATGCCAATATTGCTAATATTGTCTGACATTGCAGCTAAATGTATTTAACAATGCTCCTTTAGAAATAGCAGTTCTGCTTTCTGTTCTCAATCTTATTGTACTTTTTATATGATAAATCAATTTGTAGGCATTTAGAAAAATAACGATGGACTTTACATTTGGATCGATTGTGGAACTTGTACCATACTACCATTTGGTTTACTGAAAGATGGAAGCTTCTAGATTGAGTTAACATAAAACACATGTCTTGGTAAAAATATTGGGGGAAAATAAAGATACATGCCAGGTTGATGACAGGACCAAGAAGGAGCACTGATATTAGGCAACCTGGAGTTGGGGGAGCCTGGAGAATGGTTCAGTGAGACAATAATGTTAATTTATGTTGAAAAAAAACCTGTTGTCCAGTAAGTGGACTTGGTGACCTTGAGCCTTTCTGTACCAGTCACTTAGCACTGACAGATTAAAAAGCAGTGCTTTTAACTAAAGCTAAAGAATTCAAATAATGTGTGATAGTTTTGTAGTTGTAGACACAAACCCAAAGAATATGTTTTCTATACAGATGATTACCAAATACTAATACAATTATGCATGGTAAAGTGAAACATTGAGAAAAAAATAAACAAAGGCCCAAGAGTAGAAGTTATCAGTTAAATTTGCTGACTTAAAATCAATAGAACTGTATTACTGTTGTATTAAAGAATCAAAATTGAAATGACCCACTATTTGTATTTGACAGTTTCCATCAAGTCCTGTGGAATATGATCATTATATCATGCAGATACAAAACATGTTAGTAATTGAGAAAGACAAAGTAAAAGAAAAATTGAGCTGATGAGTAAATGGCAAATTTAACAGAGGAGATATAACACTGATCACTTTTGAGAAAGCCAGTGAAGTCAGTCAAGAATAATATTACAAATATTTGCTTCTGTTCATTACTCTTCCTTTGTGTGTGTGAGTTAAACCTTGGGTCTCCTGTATGCTAAGCAGGCACACACTTTACCACAAAACTGACTGTGGCCCAGTATTAACACTTTTAAATGGCAGTATTTACCTCTGCTCTAAGGACATAGATGTCTATGTTGTTATTGTCTAAATATGAAACCATAACTTCATGCTAACTAGAAAACTCTTCCAAGTAATAATGGTAGCATTTATTGAACTTGAGAGTAGGCCAGTCACAGTTCTAAGTGCTTCATGTTTTATCTCAGAACTTTCTAACTTTTTGTTTAGGCACAAACTATTCTTTTCCCCATTTTTAATTTCCAAGGATGCCCTGACAGGAAATGGCTGGGCATGTATTTTGGCTGAGGCAGTGATGGTTCATGGTACAAATGTGTGGCCCACACTCTCAGACAGATAGCTTAGAGAGCAGTGTGGTTGCCACAGTTACCTCAACCATGACAGTTCTGGGTAAACTAAAAAACAGCCAGGCCACAAGTCATGAGCTTGCTGAAAAAAATACTGTCCCAGCAGTGGGCCAGTTAGTGATTCCTATCATGCCTTGAAGTAACAGAAAACTTGTTATTATATATATTGTTGTAGACCCAAAACAAAACAAATCAGAAAAAAAACAATGGCTTCTAGTTCACTTGCAAAATCACATGACTAAATTTGGACATGACTTACCTAAAAAGTGAAGCTTTCTTTCTCCACTCCTACCACTGGGAGAACAGGATCTCACTGTATATTCCTGTTTAACCTGAATCTTGCTATGTAGAGCAGGCTAGACTCAAATTCAGAGACATTCATTTGCCTCTACCTCCTGGGTGCACAAATAGAACATTTTAAGAAACTACCAGGGAACATAACATTTTTCTTAGAATTTTAAGTATGGCTTAACATTATATTCATGTAACTGTTTTTATTCAAGGAGAAAAACATTTATATAGAGAAAACAATTAACAAAATGGAGCCTTTTGTTTTTGGTAAAAGGGTTTCAACTAGAATGTAAAGAATTTTTTTTTGTTGTTTGAGTAGGACTTTTCATAAGAAAACAGAAACACCAAATCTTTAAATGTTTCATTAAATCCATTGCATTCAGAAATAGCATACATTATTGACAGTTATTTGGAACCCTGACCATTATAATCTTATAAGAAACATGCAGGACTGGATGTTTATGCAGCTCAGTTGCAGAGTGCTTGCCTAGCGTGCATAAAGTTCCATCCGAAGAACCACAAAAACTGTATCAAGAAAATAGGTCAAAACCAGATAACTAAGGAAATTAATGGCACACGGTGTGGCACATTCAAGGCCACAGAAGACACAAGCTGTGGATGCAGATGAGTGATGTATGGGGCGTGTGCACGGACCTGGGTGCAGATGGGTGATGGGGTGTACTGAGCATGTGTACGGCCCTGCTCAGTCCTCAGCACTGCACAACAAGCAACAAGGACACCAGGAAGTTCAGTTCTGTTCCATAGATCACAGTTGCCTGCTGGGAGGAACTGATAAAATGTAAACAAAAAATGTGTTAGAGCATCACCAGGAAGTTATTGTCTGGGTGTGTGAAGTCACAACATTAAAATTAAATGGTTCTAAAAATTTAAATCATGTCCTTTTTAAAAGTTTTTATACCACAGAAGAGTTAAGGATGAAATGTAAAACATGGAAATTATGAGGATCTTCCTGCCCAGTGGCATCAGAGTAGCCAAAACCACACAAGGAAAAATCACTGTGGAATGGATGTAATACTAGTCTTACGGATAGCCCATGAATTGCTGTCTTTCTCTTTGGGGAGACACAAACCATCTTTATGTTAATATATATATATATATATATATATATATATATATATATTTGTGTGTGTGTGTGTGTGTGTGTGTAGACATGGGGAAATTTGTGGGTCATTTTAAAGAATATTGACAAACAGATATATTCAGATGATGAAATTTGGGTTAAGATGTTAACAACATTATGTGTCAGATTCTGGAGTCAAACATGGAGGCTCAGCTCTATAATCCAAAAACTCAGAAGGTTGAGGCAAGAGAATTGTCAAGAGTTTGAGGTAAGCCTAGGCCACAGAAAGAGGCACTATATCAACCTCAAGCCTCTCCCTCTTAAAAAAAAAAAAAAAAGGAAAAAAAAAAAGGAAAAAAAAAGAGATCAAAGAAAATGGGCTCTCTAGAACAGTAGATGGATAATACAGATAGTAGTATTTTATTTTGAGTATGAATGTGCTTGTGTTCCTGTTACCACATTCATGCAGTGCCCATGGAGGCGAGAAGAGGGCATTAGAGCCTCTACAATTAAGAGTTACAGACAGACAAGAGCTGCCTTGTGAGTGCTGGGAACCAACGTCCTCTGTAAGAGCAGCAAATGCCCTTAACACCGAGCCAGCTATCAAAATGACAGAAAATCAGAAAACACAAAAATCATAAATTAGTTTCAAGGTTAAAACTTTTCTTTGACAAGAAGACATCAGAAAATCTACATGAGCTATGTATGATATAGGCTTGGTTTTTAAAAATAATCAAGAAATCTTGTATATTAGCCTCTCCTCCCCCCAAAAACAAACTCAGTGAAAAAGTAAGCAAGAAAGCAGCATGCAGCTTGTACATGAAAACAGTAAAAGTAGCCAGAAGCACTTGAAAATACCTAAGGTCAGAAATGGGGCCCTGCAAGAACAGTAACACAGGACTTGTTTTTTTGTTTTGTTTTGTTTTGTTTTTTAAGGAAGTATAAGCATTATGAAAGAGTTATTAGAAACAATTTAAATATTTATCATAAAGTTCCTGAATAAAATCTTAGAATCATGCCATCATACAGGCGGTAAAAGTATTGTGTTAACTCATTAGTTTGGAAAAGCAACTAAAAAATGTTGTAGTGTGTAGTGTAAATACAACAGAATGCCATGTTTGTTTACAAAACCTCAGGCAGACTGTGTGACTGACTGTGCATGCAGGAGGCTGGCAAGGGTGAGGCCAGCCTTCATTACATGGTGAGTAGTGAGCCTCACTGCACAACCAGACTGCTGAAACCCAAAATGAATAGAGCCAGCAAGATGGCTCAGCAGGTGAAGACACTTCCCACCAAGCCTGACATCCTGAGCTCAATTGTAGGACCCACGTGGGAGAAGCAGAGAATGGGTTCACACACCTTATCTCCCCCCCCCCCCATAAGTAATTGTGTATCAATTTTTGTAAAGCAAATACAAACTACAACAACAAATAACTAGGCAAATGCTGTTGCATTTTGCAAGAGTTCATACATAAATGCACAAAAAGAGTCTACAAGTGTTAACTTTCACCTTGCCTCTGGCCAAGAAATCCTTACTTTTAATCTTTAATAGAGTAGTATGTTACTTGGGTAATTTAACTTACCTGTTTTGAAATCTATGACAGAGAACTAAATGGGAGGGGCCTGTATCAACAGCAGACAAACTGCATATAACTACAGGAACATGAACAAGATTTTCAATAAGTGAACACCTGTCTGGGGGTGGGGGGAGTAAAGAGAGATAATAGCTCAAAGTTTCTCCTTACCTTTTCCTTCCCTGTACTGGAGAGTGAGCCAAGGAGAGCCTTATGTTTAGATAAACAGTGTCACTGTAGCCCAGCTACATTCTTGCTGGTTGCCTAGACTAGTTTTCAAATTGCCTATCCTGTTGGATCCAGTTCTGTCTTCAAATTTACTAATTGACCACATAGTAGGCATTTGGGGGAATTCGTATTAAGTTTGAAGGTATTAAGAAGTAGTGAGGGGTTTTGTAGGAATAGTGAGAACGGCTTGCTGTAACTATCAGAGCTCTGATGAGTGCCAAACAGAAAGACAAGTAACAAGACAGCAGCCTGCAGCAGTGATGCTTAGCCAGACATATGAGTTTGAAGCTTTTCACATGTTAGCAGCTTTAAGAACAGAATGCACCTGAAAAGTACTAAGTTCTGATGCGTGCTGTGATGTGGTAAGCTTTGCAGTCTATAGTAACAATAGTAACAGTAGTGCATCTCAGACTCCATGGTACTGTAGATTCAGTTAATCACGTATGTTTAGCAAGAATGTATGTGTGTATGTATATTTTATGAAGTCTAGATTTGTGAGCACAAATGCACACAGAACTGTGATTCAAGGTTCTACCCAAACTTAACAGTGGTCTGAGCATAACCAGGATGCCTGTCTGGTTTTGTTGGTTTGGGGTGCTTTCTGACTGAGGACCTGAACAGTACAGTGAGAATCTCTTGCATACTGCAGGTTCAGTACTGGGTAGTGCAGAAGACACCGTGGAGCTTGTGGAAAGACCTTGGAAAGTATTTAAACCACCTTAACTCATTGCCTTGCAACAACATGGCTGTTCTTTTCAGTCTAAACCTTTTCAATATTCATTCACTGTTGTTTCTTCATTTTAAGTGTATTCACGATTCAATAATAATTAACCTCAAAGAAGAAAAATGTCCTTCATATACAAGTATTTCAACAGAAAAAAATGTTTAATATTTAAAAAGAAATAAAGGCTTTTCTGCTTCCCAAGTACAAATTCTAGATACATTGAATACCAAAATATGACAGTGATCAGAATTCCAGAAAAAAAAAAAAAAGAAAAGAAAGAAAAAGAAGTTTAACCCAAAGCCTTTAAAAGCATGTGTTCTCATGGAGATGGCCATTGTCTCAGAAGGGTAAAGGAAGCCTGGCTGTACAGGAGCTTGTGGCCCTCCAAAGACCCACAGCACACAGCAGTTGTAAGTGTATATGCTGTAAGAAGAATATTACATGTCACAAGAAGCCAGACAACCAGGCTAAACCTTTCTGAAGAGTGAGCTCGGTAGTGAAGACAGGGCTATGAATACTGACAGGAAATACCAGATCCCACTGTCTGATACTGATTGTAATGATACTGCAAGTTAAAGCAATAGGAAATAACAGGCAGGGGGAGCTTATATGTAATAAGCCAGGGAATATGATTTTTCTTTTTTTCTCTTGACATAAAGTTTTCCTATGCCACCTGCGTTGGCCTCAAAACTCAGAGTCCTCCTTTCTGTGCTTCAAGGGATTGACATTACACTTGTGCTTCACCACACCCAGACAAGAGTCACTACAAACAGTTGAGAGTAAGCAAAAGAATTGGAGTTTCTGTCTCAGTTTGTTGGTTGGTTACTTAAGTAACTGTATTTCAAAAGAAATCAGGTGTAACTCCTTCCTGAGGCCCCTTATGTTGTGGCTGTTTTCAACTCTCCGTGGGAGCTTACAATGGGGTTGGAATAAATGATGTAACAGGCAGGCTGTGCTGGGCCGCCTCAAACCTCCGAGTACGCCCACTGACTTATTGACTCATTTTTCACTTGAAAAATGTGGAACCTGGATATTTTTATTCTAACCAAAGTAATTTGTGTTATCTTATAGATTTTATTTAAAACATATGAAATAGATCTTCACGATGGAATAGTTTATTAAATACCGAGATTGTTTTATGCTAATATGAAACAATAACTATCCTTAGCATTTACATATTAAATATGCATTTTAAATATGGATAATTTTGTTATTTTAGATACTTTTGATATGTTAATCTGAACCACAGATGTATCCCGTACCGCAGTTAGACTCAAAGTTTGGTTTATCTCTGTTCATGTTTTTTGTTTTTTTTTTCATCAGCAATCCAGTGGGGAGAAGATGGCCGTCCATTCCATTTTCTCTTCTATACTGGCAAACAAGCATACTATTCATTAATGCACGTAAGTATATTTATTTATAAGCTATAAAACTATTCTGGAGACTTCTCTCCGTGTCAGAACTGTCTCTCAATGGGCAGAGGACTTGAGGTTTCTGATGAGAGCCTCCTGTGCTGGTTGCATCAGAGTGTTTATCCATCAAGGTGCTCCTGCTCACAAGGTCAAGTCCTGTCTAGGCAAGGGGACCAGTGTGCTGACAGAATTGTGAAGTTTTACATCTGTGTCCAGACAGCTATTTCTGCTTTGCTCCTGCTGCTCAAATTACAGTTTGGACCTTCCAGTGGTCAGTGCGGTGTGAGAGAGGACCCAGGTCACCACAGACCTAGCAGAGAGGTCCTACTGTGCTTTGGCTTTCCAGTATACTGGGGAAGTTTTGTTTTGTTGCCTTCAGAGAGAGCTGTTTGATAGTATGGGAATTGGAGAGTGGTCCCCAAAACTGCTATTAGAAGAAAAAAAAAAAAGTTGGATGCTGGTATCCGTTTTTTAAAGACGGAACACATTATATTTTTAGAACATGGTGTCAAGTTCTATTTTATCCATACTGTGACTTTTAAAGCTATAGAGATATCTGTGGGGCTTCCCCATCCACAGTCAGGCTGGGGCCTCTGCACTCGTTCCTCTGCCTTTAGACCTATCTGCTCTTTATTTGTGCTTCACAAACCCAAAGGACAAAGTCCCCACTTGTCAGGTACATTTATTTCTTAGAAAAAAAGAAAACCTTCTTTTTGCTTTTTGTTGACCTTGGGCAAATGAGCTTCGTGCCCTGGCAGAAATGAAATGAATGACAAATGTGGAGTGTGTCTTTGCTGAGTAATGGGGCTGAGCTCCAGCTTCCGCGGAGCCTCCCGCGCACAGCCTGCGGCTGCCCGAGGACCCCTGCTGCTCATTTAAATAGGTATGTCAAATCTGCCTCCAAACGCCGCTGGTTTGATCTGTGGTAATATTTGTGAAGGTTCCATATGGACTTGAGCCCCCTGCAGTGCTAAGAAATAATGTACAACGCTTCATGGTGCAGACGCAAATTTCCCCTGAAAAGGGATGCGGCGCCGCGTTTTAGCTGTCGGAGGGGATGATGGAGCTGACGCGCTAGGCCTGTCAACTTGTTACACGGATGGGTTGCACGCAGCGAAGCTGTGGAAAATCTGTGCCTTTTAACTTTTCTACTTAATCACGGTTGTAGCATTGCCTTTAGACTGTATGCTACATTAATTCTCTTCCTGCCTTCTGCCTTCATCCCAAGTTTCACGGAAAAAAGTAAAGGCGCAGGTCTTACAGAGGAGCCTTATCAAACAGCTGTCATCTGACAAGCCATTTGCATTTGTTTTGGCTGAAATGGAGCAACCCAAGGGCAAGATCTTTTGTTGCATTCCATCATAATGAAGAAATTACACATTGTGTAAGAGGCCTGGCTTTATTTTTAGTTTGCTTGTGTGCTTTAAAAGGTATTGCTCCAGAAACTGATGGGCTAGAATTTTACCATACTCTGACTGAAATGTCAAATTATATTTGACTAATAAATGCTCTTCCTCCGGGTTGGGCTGAGTTTTGTTGCACATGGGAGAGTTCTTTGGGCTTTTAAATTTCGTTAACTCAGGAAACTCTGTTTGCCAGTCACAGCAGCATCACTTCTGGCAAATGCCATTAATTAGAGCTGCAGTCACACCCGTATCACCTCTTAGAGCACACACATCACTGGCTTCTGAGGTGCTCGGACTTTGAAATCGCAGCTAAGTGTTCACTGCTCAGCCTGCAGAAGCACTTTCATGCTGAAGTGAGCACTGCACATAAAGTCCAACAGAAGCAGACTGGCTCACCAGCTTTCTCTCCTTTGTTCTGCCCTAACAGCCTGCAGTGGGGGTGCCTTCCCTCTGCCCTGAGGCAGCGCAGGAAGCAGCCCCCGTAGAATGACAGGCTGAAAAGCCTTAGGAATGAAGCTTTGTTGCTACCATTTGCTTTTGCAGATACAATTTTCTCTCAGGGTGACAGGGGGAAAGACACTTAGCCAAACAGCCTTTCCCATGTCTGTGAGCAGCTGTAATTGTGTGAGGCAGGACAGTCCATGGTCAGGCTTTTGACAAGGAAACTGATCTCAAGCCTGTGTGCAGCTGTGTGAGGAGACCCTTCTGAGCTCTATTAACCTTTCTTATTGTTTACAATCATACTGAGTCTTTCTAGTATGGGTGGCTGTTTGCATAGTAAGTCTGTGTACCTCATTACAACTAGTCTAAGATAGCTCTGACGCATATTACAATTAAGAGCAGCATGTAAGCTAGACATGGTGATACAGGCCTTTAACACCAGCACTTGGAAGGCAGAGGCAGGTGGATCTTTGAGGTTGAAGCCATTCTGGTGTACATAATGAGTTCTAGGTTAGCCAGGACTACATGAAAAGACCACGCCTTTAAAAAAAAAAATAAAAGGAAAAAAACAGTGTATAGCTAGGCATGAGCCATGAATGTAAGCTAAGCATTTGCAGGACAGGTGAAAGAGGATTGCTTCAGGTTCAAGGCCAGCCTGGTCTACACAGTGAATTCCGGGGCAGCAGAGAAAGTTAGCAAGACCCTGTCTCAAATTTTTAAAAAGGGTGGGGGTGGGGAAGTGGTATATAATGCTTTAGTGAGTACTGTTTCCAGTTCCTGTAGCGCTGGCTCATCGATTTTTAGGACATAATGAGATTTGTGAGGAAAAATGACAATTCAAAGAAACATGTAGTGTGTTTGTTCCTATGAGGAAATGAAGCATGCTGGGCAAGTGTGAAGTGAAGGGAACCTTGGATCTGTGGGGTGCTCCCCATGTCCCCATGTCATACTCTAAGGGTGCATTTGTAGGTCTGTTGCACACCTAACGTTACTGTGGACATACTGACTCCTGTGTCTTCAGGATCCTGGGAAAATCAGTAAGAAGCCAGTTAGCAAGATGTACATATATATGATGAAAAGCTATAAAACAATCTTGACACAACTTCTTAAACAATTAAAAGTGGTTTCAAGAAGTGAGAGGCTTCCTGGGTTTTCAGAATGGCGCTGAGTAGCTGAAAGGGACTAGGTGCCTGACAGCATTGGCTCCACCTGACCTGCCTTCTCCATTGAAACTTTATGGTTACCATTCTCTCAGGAGCCATTTAAGCAGTAAGACTTGTATACTTCTCAGGCATGAGAAGCTGCAGCCTAGGTTTCAAGAACAAAAAACAGGAAAGAGAGAGAACAGAAATTTCCTGAAAACGCTGAGCAAGGGACAGAGGCTTCTAAGAGTGTTAGATATGTGTTTGAAAAAGAAACTGGGTTATAGCTCTGACAGATGAGGCTCTGGACCGCCATCCCGAGCACTGTGGAGTGAGATCGCTGCAGAGCAGATATGCAAGCAGTGGCTGGTCTAGAGCGACCTTTATATATGACTCAGTGAGATGGACAGAGGTCTGGGCCAGGAGTAAAGACTGCTATGGCCTCTGACCTTAGCCCTGATTTCCCAGAGCAGTGTGAGGCTGCCCAGGTGGGAGATGTGGTAGACTGTATTCATGGAATTCACTTACTAAAAGTAAGTTGAAAATTGTGTTAGCTTTTTTTTTTTTTTTCGGTATTAAAAAAATTACCTATGATAACAAGATGTTTTGTTGGCACAGGTTTGGGAGTTTTAGTCAATGGTAAGTTGGCTGCTATTCTTTTGGGCCTGTGCCAGAAAAGGCTGTTCATCTTGCAGTAGAGAAGTGGAAAAGGAGAGCAGGGGCCATGGTTGCTTTCAGTCACTGGAGAATGACTAGGTGTTTTATGGGTCCCAGCTTCCTGTAGGCATCTCCTCCGATACTACCACCCTGGAGACAAAGCCTTCATACATGGGCCCTCGGTTGAGCAATGTTACAGTATCCAGACTGTAACAAGCCATTTACAACTCACTAGGGGAGGTGGTTATCTAACTCTGACATGGGGGCCCCTTTGTCTAATTTAATTACTAAGACACGGAGTGCATTTTACCTGAAAAGCCCTTCAAGAAAGGGAACTTCAGACTTAGTTTGGAAGCGCTGCATGTTGTACACTGGGGACCTCTACTAAGGGTACACAATATGTGGAGTGTCACTTCAGGGGAAAGTGAGTAAAGGAATCTATATCTTATACATCATTGCTCAAGAGGTATGGCCTGCAGTCCTTTGTACCCAGAACACTTTGATATGTCCCATGAAACCTGTGCTGGGACAGGCAATGTGAGTTTTTACATACATAAAGTTTGTTTGCCTTGTAAAAGAAGTTACTGGCATTTCAGAGCTTCTGCAAATGTTTTTTCTGAGAACTTAAGTAACCCCAGCTCTTCTGCCTAAGGACAACAGCCCCTCCGGAGTGGGCTGCCTGATTAGGCCACAATAGACTGCAAGCCAGGGTCCTGGGATAAAGTGCCATGGCATTTGCACTTGGCTTAAATGTTTCTAGATGTCCCTGGTAATCTTGTGAATATTTAAACCTCTTGGATGTAATGCTGTTGTCTTTAAAAGTGGAATTAAAATAACTGTTAGTGAGTAATTGTTTAACAACTGTGTGGAGTGATTGTTTTTAAAAAGCCATGTACTGGGCTGGAGAGATGCTTACTGGTTGTACTGGCTGCTCTTCTAGAGGACCTGGGGTCCGTTTCCAGCAGCCACACTGTGGATCACAGCTGTCTGTAGTTCCACCTGACACTCTCATACAGACATAAACACAGGCAAAACACCAATGCACATGAAATAAAAATAAATAAAAGTTAAAACACGCACACACACACACACACACACACACACACACATACATATGCCTATTTAAGACTTCTTGGCAGCAGGAATTAATTCAGTCATTAATTCAGCAGTCTCGAGGTATCTTCATTTTCTTCATATATGAATAATTGCTATTGTATAACTTATATACTCAAAGTGTATGGTTAGGAAAATAATGTTTTAAAAATAGGATTTAACTTGCTACCTCTGTTAATTCAATGAGATTACCTCTTTTTTGCACATATTTATAATATATGGCTTTAATTTAAGATGTAAAACTCTATGGGATGTATGTCCTAAGCACTCTGATGTCTTCACTGGTATCCCAAAGTGGTTCATATGACTTGTAGCAAAGACTCTCGCCATTTTTTGTTGAATGGCCTTTTTGATAGGTAGATCATTTACAGAAGAGTGGCAGGGGTCTGTAATAGAAGCATATGACTTGCAACCTGCAGAACATCAAAACCTTTCGGAATTATATTGGTGCTTATTTCTGTGGTTTTGTTTATACCAGTGGTCAAAGCACTTGGGGTGCTTATTACTTAAGAGGTTGATTCTCTGTGATTCTTTAACAGATTGCAAACTGTGATTGAACTGTCTAAGCTGGAGATTACCATTACTAACTATTTGGTATACCAAATGCGATTGACTTCTCCTGTGCTGCCCTCCAATGCACTGTTATTTGTTTGCTTGTCCTAAAATTGGAATTTTCATATCATTAGTATAACCCAAACAAATTGAAGGATACTGAGATTCATACTGTTCAGTCTCCGGGAAGGGCTGTTAGTTTAAGAATTTCTTTTTCAACCTGAGCATCTGGTATTTTCAAATTAAGGCACCTTCTAAATTTGACTCATACATTATGGAAATCTGATGGCACAAGGGGTGGATAGGCTTGCTTTGATTTTATGAAATATTAATCATAGCTGTGATTAATGATTCAGCATTTCACATCTGGGTTATTCCTGTCATACTTGAAATTACACTATTAAGTACAGTATATAAGCTTAGAGTAGGTGGGGTCATTCTAATTCTCTAGTGTCCCTAAAAAATCAAGTGGAAATGTAATAATATACCAAAAGCTACCAGTGATAATCTGTGATGTTGACAGTTCCTGGCATATTTTATGCCCTCAACGATTTCTCTATGCAAATCGGATCATATCTCTTATGGGAATTGAAGCTATAGAATTTACTTCCCAGAGAACTGATGTTTTTAGCTGAACTACAAGGCAGACTCTTGAGAGTCGTTTCTTACACTAACAGAGAGAATGAGTGGAAGTGAACACCAGCATGGTGCTTTTACTAACTTGACTCTAGACAGCATCATTGGTCACTGCTATAGGCAACCACTGTGCTAAGTTCTTTGCATGGATTTTCTTATTGAAGAGTGTTTGCAGCTGAGAGTATAGATCAGAGAAGAGGCACCTGCATGCTCGAGGCTCTGGATTCATGTCCCAGAACCTCCTGCTCGAGAAACTCAGGGAGCAGCAAGTTGTTGGGCTTCACTGGTTCAGACATTTGTCATCAGTAAGTGAACTCACTGTGCTTGGCATTTGATGCACACTTCACCATGCTCCCTTTGACATCTCTTTTCTTAAATCATGTGTGAGTGATTATGGATATGAACAATATCAGAAGGAAAGAGTATAGTGAAAGAATACTTATAGAAAAATGGAGACTTCAAGTGCAACTTGGACAGATAAGATGTCTCAGAGTGAAGGCACTTGCTGAGTTCACTCCTGGAACCCATGTGGAAGTGGAAAGGGAGAGCTGGCTCTCCAGAGGCATCCCCTGGCCTCCACACATGCACCCACATACAGACCATACACATGCTTACACAATAATAAGTAGAAATTAGAAAAAGATTTTAAGTGAAAACTGCTTGAAAGCCATTGGAAAATGGTTACTATGACTTGAAACTCATGAGGAAGGTCCTCTAGTATTTCAGTAGTTGCTTTGGTTACTCTAGAAAATTAAGCCTTTCAAAGAGAGGAAGGTGTGTTCTGACCATGCTAGTGTTCTGACCATGCTAGTGTTCTCATACCTTTCACATCAATGCCTGCATTTGAAGCCATGTCTCTAGCCACTGCAGCCTCAAGTCCAAGGGCTAGTTGACTCATTCTTTACCTGGGGCACCAGCTCAGGCAGCACCATGTGCACTTGAACATGCTGTCTGTCCACTTGGTACAGATGAGGAAGAGTTTACCTGTTGAAGGTGTTGAGAAGTATTGAGAACTACTTTTTAGAAACCAGTGTGCTGAAAATGTTTTGATCTTGCTGCCCTAATGCAGTGCTTCTCAACCTTCCTAAGGGTACATCCCTTTAATACAGTTCCTCATGTTGTGGTGACCCCCCCCTCCAACCATAAAATAATTCATTGCTACTTCATAACTCTGATTTTGCTGCTGTTATGAGTTGTAATGTAAATATCTGTGTTTTCCAATGATCTATGAAAGGGTTCTCCCCTGAGGTCTCAACCCACAGATTGAGAATTACTGCCTTAATATGTTGTGTTAGCTGCTGAGAAGCCCAGTGGCAAAGCATTGTTTAGCATTAGAAGATCTAAGTTTAGTCCCTAGTACTACACACACCAGATAGAAGTACCCTAACCACAGTCAAACAGTCTGTTACAATCTCAGATTTTAACACTGTTAGGCAGTCACTGAGCTATAGATGCCATAAGTTTACTGGCTCTAAGTGTAAAGGGTATATTGTTTCATAAATTAGGATATTCTAAAAATGAAAATCTGTATTCTATTCATGAAACTGTAAGGAAAAGACATAGTTTTCAAGAGTTTTGTTATTTTAACCATCCTCATGGATGTGAAATGTGGAAGTTGTTGTAGACATTTTTAAGTCAGTTAAATGTTATAAATTCTTATTGAAATTACTGCCCCTTGGTTCAGATGAGAACTGTTTACTCTGAAGCTAGAGTGAGGAGGGAGTCCTAGAATAAGGGGTGCTTGGCAAAAAATGATAAACTTTATTATCAGGAACACTGTTCCATCTCTCTCATTTTGGTTGTGTATTTTGTTTCCCTTAGGACATGTATGGAAAGGTCGTCCAGCTAGAAAAGCACAAAGGTCCACTTTCAGAAAGCACTGGGTCCAGGTGAGTCTTTATCTTCCATTACTAGCATGAGGCCTAAAGTTTGCACAGTATGGCAGCATTAGTCACTAAAGTTGTTTCTAAATAGGTGATTTTTACTTAAGAGAAAACATATTGAGCTTATTTTTATGTTACCTCATTCCAAATTTATGGATTAAGTAGTATTTAGTCATTCTTTTGGGTTATGATATTCTCAGTGTTTTCTGTATAGCTGATAAGTCATCCCCATTAACCCGTGCATCCATCCAGCTTATGACAGACCCACTCATATATTTATATTTGTTCTTATACAGAAGACACCTTAGTCGATTTGTCCAGCCTGTGTCTGTGCCTATGATTTTTTTTAATTTGGGACTTTATTACTACTTCCACCAGTTGATAAGAAAATACTGTCTTCTGTAAGCCTTCTGTGTAAATTATACAGGCACACTTTTAAGCTTTAAAGAATCTGGTAGCTTTTAACTGAAGTTTCATAATAACACACTTAGTGCTTAAAGCAAAATGTTTACTCAGAGTGTCTTTTCTCAGGTAGATTGAAAGAATGGAGTGTTTCTCCAAAATGGTGTGTGCAGGAGTACTCCTGCCTAGCATGAAAATTTGACTCCACATCATGAATTGCTACTGTATGTAGGATCTTTTGTGATATAACTCTAATTGCATGCTTAATTAAAAATATATGTGATATTTTAACAGAGACCTGATTGGCAGCAGATGGCTGATTAAGGAGGAACTAGAAGAAATGTTAGTGGAAAAACTGTCAGATCAAGATGTGAGTAATTAATCTTTTTAATTTAAGGGGACCTGTGTCGTGAGAATGCAGACAATTGCTGTATTAAGATCCTGATAGTCATGCTCCTCAGAGCCAGGTGTTCCCCAGACACTTACCCTTGTTCTCACACAGCCCTTGTTGATTTCTGCAGTCAGAGAAGTGACACATCTAGTCTCCAGATCCTCCTTCTCCTTTTGTAAGTGCCCTCATGTCTTCTGCCAGTTGTTTTAGGGAGTAAAGCAGATGTTGTTTTTTGTTCTTTTCCGTAAGACCAATAGTTATTGTATAAGCTAATGATGAACGCGAGGAGCCATCAAGTTGAGAATGATTCAGTGCATGGTTACCTTCATGCAGCCTATGACTTCCGGGCTTACCTCATTCACATGCAGCTCTGTGAGGGCGGTGTTTGTGTCTTGGGACCTGCACATCCACTGTTTCACAGACACTAAGAATGATGGCTCTGAGCTGCATTTTCCCAAACCTCACCTCAGACCTGACATAGAGTCCTTGGAGAGCCGTCCAGGAATCCAGGGTGAACAAGCGCTCTCAGTGGATCTGTGCCCTGTCAAGTTCATGACCCCATTTTAGGTCTTGATTGTGCTTTACTGCGTTGAGTGTCTTAACAGAGCTCTGCATCATCCAGGGAAGTTGGATGTATTAACATATTTAGATCCTGCTGTGGCAGTAGCTACACCTACAGTATAGTGCCTCACCACCACCATAGGTTTTAAGTTGTATCCATTGCTTGTTCTCATCTAATATTAGAGAAGTTGGTGGCTTGGGAAAGCAGCAGTTTGCTTAGATAAGGTGTCAGGAATTTGTTTGGTGGCAGATCTGGAAGTGATTGCTAGGATCCCAACCGCTGAGTCCTGCTGTGCTGGAATTGAACTGGAAAGATCTCTTGTTTCTTCAGTGAATGCATTTTCTTTTTGTTTTCCAGCCGCCACTTTGATTTTTGTAAAAAGTCTGTGGATTTTTTTTGTCTGTTTTTTCCACTTTGGAAATGCTCCAAGAAGTTTAATAACAGCATATAGCTATAAAACCAAAACACAGCATAGGTAATAATCCTCTATACTTTCGGAGTGGCTGGTATTAACACAAGTCCTGGAACTTGTGCCTATGATAAAGCTGAGGGCAACAGGAACTGACTGTGGCTGCCTAAACCATAGCCTCGTTCATGACCGTATCCTACACAGAGCCCCGTTGACATCTTTTTAAAGGGTCAGAGAAGGAATGGTGAGAGTTGCTGAGTCCAAGGACATAGCCGGGGAGGAAGAGGAAACAGGCTAGCAGCGTGGCCATGGGTGTCTGGCAGTGTGGCCATGGGTGTGTAGGTTCTCCACCCTGACTTAGAATCTGCATGCCTTCCCTTTTATTGTGTCCCAGGAAGATATATGTATTTAAACAGTCATTTTAATGCTCTGGATAGACTGTTGAGAGTCTCAGATATTTCACATTATCATTAATGGGTTTTTCCCTGGAAAGGGAAGTGTGGCAAAGTTGGGTATGACTTTTAGGGTTGGCAAGGAACAAATAAGTCATCAAAAACTGGGCCCCACAATCCATATTAACTAAGGCTCTTAAGTATAGTTGTTTCCTTCTCCACAAACACTCTAGAGTGATTATTCTGGCTTCTAATTTTAAGGGGTTAATACCAAGTTGTTTACTTTCTAATCACATGTTCAAGAACTATTAAAAAAAATGCACAGAGTAGCAAGGATAATTTATTTCAAGAGGTTGCCCTTTAAGTCAAGTATCTCTTGAATTTTTAAATAGCTTGATTGTTCAGTTTTAAAGGAAATCATAAACATTAAAGTAACACAGCTTGAACAGCCAAAAATATATTTGCCAAATGTATTATGAAATATAACTTAAGGGGAACATTTTCTCAAAATCAGACTCTTCTGCTATTTATAACTGACTAGAAATTATTTCTAATGCTCCTTTTGATGCAGTTCTATTGACAGAATAGAAGTTAGACTTTTGAAGATCATCTAAATATTTTTTAAAATAAATTTAAATATCAATTTCATAATCATAATGCAGAGAAATTGATTTTCTTGAATGATAAATCCCTTTGTTTTTTTGAGAGGAAAGCTTAAGTACTGAAGATCCACAGGGAAAGTGACGCATCTGCATGCTGTTTTAAGAGCAGCATGAAGATGCAGAAGTGTCATCCTGTCAAAATTCATCAAGAAAAGCAGCATTGGAAAGATCAAGTATATATAAATAGCAAAACTTTAGCAAATGCAATTACACTTGCTTCTTCTAATGAATTCTATTGTCTGCAGTATGTACAGTTCATCCGACTGCTGGAAAAGTTACTGACATTGCCGTGCGGTCCTGCCGAAGAAGAATTTGTACAGAGGTTCCGCAAAAGCGTAACTATTCAATCAAAAAAGCAACAGATTGAACCCGTGCAGTATGACGAGCAAGGCAGGGCCTTCAGCACCAGCCAAGGTAATGACAGTCCACGAGTCAGGACTCAGACACGGATGCTGCCTGGGCAGCTGCTCGCCAGAACGTGCTCGCTTTGTTGGCTTTGCTGCTGCTACATGGGTTTCCTAATTTTAAGACTGTTGGGGGTTTTTGTTTTTTAAACTGAACTTACAACGTTGCAAGATAAAGTATGGGTCCATAGCCATGCAGTCATTGAACTGTTTCACCTTTTCATCTGGTAGAGTCAGCAACATATCAGCGATAAGGATTGCTCTCAAAGCCGCAGTGCTCATGACTCTGCATTTCAGATGGAAACGTAAAAACTTGAGGCCTCAACTTGAAATTTCAGGACTGTGAGTGAGGGCATTAGATATGACCTCTCTTTTGAAAATTGACCTGTTAAATATATTTGCAGGTCACCTTTGATTGTCACCTTTCCCAGGGATTCCTTTCATTTCTTCCAATTGCATTTCACTCTAGAATTCACATAGTTTTAGAAGTTTGTCTTGATTCACTTTTATTAATTAGAAGAAAAATACCGTCTGTTGGTTGCTGTTCTTGTAGCAAGACAATTTGAGTGTGAATGACTGGGTTTCTGAAACAAATTTAAAATCATTTGTGTTTCTGAAATGGAATTGCAGAACATAATTCCCTCACAGTGGGCTTCATTCCCTCAGGTGTAGCGTGAGCCACCTTAACTTTTGACTGTAATAGTTGTAGAAGGTTTCCCTGTGCGGGCTCACAGTCGGGAAACGTGATGCTGCTGTGGCCCTGGGAAGCCCGGCCCTGAACTCACCGATCTCCATCCCTGCAGGCCAGAGGAAGAGCGCCACAGCACAGGCGGTGGTTTATGAGCACGGGAGCGGGAAGATCCACGTGAACGGAGTTGATTACCTGCTTTACTTTCCCATCACACAGGACAGGTGAGGTTTGGATTCCTGCTTTCAAGGAAACCTTGCCTTATAATCCATCATCGTAATGGAAAGACCCAGAGTTTGCTGAGCGTTTATCTGGAGGATTATTTCTCCTCACCAATAAACTAGCTAAGTAGAAACTATTGCTATTTTTCTAGGTAGTTTTTCAGGTTTTTAGAAAAAAACCTCCCTAGGAGCCCTGTTAGTTGACTCATTCTGTCAGATCCTACTGGAGTTTGAGCATTGTGAGGTGTGTCTCACATTTGAAATGCAGAGCATGCCAGAATGTAAGGGAAGCACACACCCACCTTCTGATGGGAAAGAAGACAGGTGAGCACAGAAAGCAGCGACCCCAGAAACCAACTCTGGCAAAGCAGGGCAGGTGAGAGGAGAGTGCCGTCCGTAGTGTAGGCTCCTTTTATCTAATTGTGAACATTAGAGAAATGTTCTGCTGGGGTGGGGGTGGGGGGGCAATTAATTGTACATATATGGAGGAAGCAAAGAAACCTGTGGGATGTAAAGTCAAAACACGACTTTTGGTCTGTTCCTGGTTCCATGTGCATTATTCCTGAAGAGGTAGGCATTGTCACAGTGAGGCATTGTCTGTCTTCTGTCTATTCCCTGTCCTCCCCTGGAGCGCTGAGTGAACCGCCATGCAGAGCTCTTCTTGTTGATGGTGCCTCTTCCACTCCTTGGCTCTGTGCATACCAGGCGCTGCCTGATTATTTCCTACCTTCTCCTCCTGTTTCCAGAGTGTGTGGTGGTGTTTAAGGCAAAGGGCCGAAGCTCCTCTATGCCCGTGTTTGCATAAAGAAGCAACAGTAACTGCCTCAGGAAAGTGCATTCCTTGTGTGTTCCTGTGTCAAGAAGGAATTTGTTCTTAACTCTCTTTAATACAAATTAAACGTACTCAGCCATCATCCACACTGGAATAGATGGAGGGAGCTTAGGAAAAGCCAGAGAGAGGCCCACACCACAGGATGGTGACTTCACTAAAAACATCAAGGATGGGTGGCCTGTCTGTTACTTGGTGCTCAGACATAGTTGCCCATGATTTAACTGTAAGTCTCAACCATAGCTTAGTCTGGTAATTCAGTTACACATTAAATCTTACATCTCCCCATCACCCACCACCACCCCAGTTTGAGCCAGGGTTTCACTGCATAGCTCTTGCTGGCCTGGAACTTGCTGTGGGACCCAGACAAGTCTCAGAGGCATAGAGAGTCAGCTGCCTCTATCTCTCCAGCTCTGATTGAAGGTACTCCCACTACTCCTGGCAGCTCAAATTTTTAGTTTGAATTCAACCAGCAACATTGTCTGTGGCCCTTTGTGGAAAAGATGTCAATGCCAACTAAGATGATTCCTGCTCTTAGGGAACATCTGGTTGGGAAGCCTAGTGCTTCTGCTCTTAGTGGGAAGGGACACTCAGACCCTCTGAGTGACTTAAAATAGCTGTTGGGACTAAGGGGTGCCCTGCTAGCCATGAACTACCCTTTCCTTCCAGAGAAGCAGGGCTGGTAATTTCAAGTCAGCAGTGAAGAAACCTCTGTCATTGGGAGATGAGAGAAGCAAGGGCCAGGGCCTGTTTCTGAGCTCTGTAACTTCAGATATGGAGCTTCAAGGTCTCTGAGCTGCTGTTCTTAAAGTCACTGGAGCTGTTGGTCCTCCCAGGGTTATTTCTGTAAGGACTGCTGTTTTACACTGACGGAGAGCTGAACCTGTTGGTCCTCCCAGGGTTATTTCTGTAAGGGCTGCTGTTTTACACTGACGGAGAGCTGATAGTGAGGATGCTGCAGTGAGCTTCCCAGGGTCATCAGAATGTTTTTATTTGCTCTCATTTACAACAAACATGGATTGCTGAGTGCCTGGAATTTGGGACACAGGAAAAGCTGACAACCTTTCTGGAAAGCTGAACTCACTGATATATGTGCTGACCGCGCAGTAGAAGGAACATGTGTGCATTTGAAGGAACTACATACAAATCAGTGTCTGTATTTGGTACCAGAGGGCGAGCATTCAGAGAACATAGAGATGAGGAAATCATTTATTTGTAAATTTTTGAAGCATGCCAGTTCGTATAACCCAAACAAAGTCAGTCAGTGTGGTTTGTGTAGTGGAGGGTTTCATAGACGCTCCTGAGAGAGGAGGTGCTGAGTTGTGAGCCTGGAAGTATGTGCTGGTTTAAAACTGATAACCAGTGGAAGCATCATGACTAGTTGTTAAAGTTTGCGGGCGAGGTTTGTAGATTATGTTTTACACACAGCATCCTTCTAAATTCCAGCTCTGCAGACTTTTGTCATCTGTCTTACCTTGACCATTCTGCCTCCATGACTAAGATAGTTCCAGAAATTTTATTCTGCAGTTCTTTTTTTTCCTGAATTTTGGTCTGGCGATTGATTCTATAAGCATATATTTGGGAATCTTAAAACCTTGAGAATTGAGACAGATAAATATTGATGGTCCCAAACAAATGGTTGTCCAAAAGTCTCTTTTGTAGCTTTGTTGTCCCAAACTCACTTCCTGTCAGGTGATGCGGACACTTCCTCAGTGCATGCCTCAGACAACCCCACTCTGCCCTGCAGTGGCAGAATTTGGTTATCAGTCTCTGGTTTCCTTAGTTTCCATAATATGGCTACTGCTTGCAATAGTATGGCTAGTTTTGTTTGGTTGCCTTAAGTATTCTGTCAAAAAAGCAGGGTGGGCTTATATCTGTTGTAGGATTGGCTTGTCCTTGGAAGCGCCATTACAGAGACAGCCTGCCATGGCCTTGAAGTGTTTCTGTGGGTTCACTCCAAGGAGTTATTTTCTCACCTATTCAGTGTGAAAATGCATTTGAATCTCCAGCTGGGTTCAGCTCTCAGCTAACTGTACAGTCAGCTTCCTTTGGAAGTCTAGAGGCTGCAGAGGCAGACAAAAAGCCAACGATGCAATACAAATGGACTCCTCTAAGTAAAAGTTCAGGAGACACTGTAGCTCAGGGATAGCATGCTTCCCCGGCACCCACAAAGCCTTGAGTAAATAAATAAATTAAAATTAAAAACTCAGCAGAAATAAAGGCAAAATAACAAAATCCAACTCCTGGAGAGATGACAGCATTGTACTGACGTCATGATGTGAGCAGGTGTTTGTTCTCCTGGCTGAGAGGGTCTCAGGACCGTGCTTGTGTGTAACTGCCCTTTGGTGCCTACCTGTGGTTTGCTCCCTGGTCCTGAAGGGCAGGCCTGACTGTACATGCATCTTAGAGAACTACAGTAGGAATGTGTGGTTTGGGTAGAAGAAAGGTAGGCATGTTCACTGTGGTTTTAGTAACTTTAAACACAGTCTACACAGATAAGCATCGTCCATTCTGCAAAAGTGCATGCACCTCATTGAGGAAAGCCAAATGCATTTGAGTATTGCTTGAGAAGGCCTATAATTTATAATTGTTGAATGCAAAGGCTGGATTCAGTGGATTAATGGTGCTCCTTGGCTGTAAGACTTCATTACAAGATGGTTTTCACAACTTGCAAGGTTCTCATGAGATAATCAGTAAACAGTAAGAGTTGAAGTACTGCTCTCCTCTGTGCAAACCACCACCACCACCAGAGGAAAATCTTTAAACTGTATACATAAGCAAAGCATTCTAAACCCCAGGAGGACCGGTGTTTCTGTGAATAGTGTGAATAGTGAATGGTGGGCAGGTATCATTTGGTTTTTGAAACTATTCACAAAGTCACATCTTCATAGAAGGCTTAACCCATGTGTTGTGATGTGCCCTAGAGAACAGTTGATGTTCCCTTTCCACTTCCTGGACCGGCTGGAAAAACACGACGTAACCTGCACAGTCTCTGGGGGAGGGAGATCTGCGCAGGCAGGAGCCATACGCTTGGCGATGGCCAGAGCTTTGTGCAGCTTCATCACTGAGGACGAGGTTGAGTGGATGAGACAAGGTAGGGGTTGGGGGCTGGGGGTGCTGGGGACATGGGGGCTGTGTGGAGGTGGAGTGGGGGCGTTTTCGTTAATGCTCCCTTACACTGATAGGAGAAACCTTGCTCATGGGGTCTCAGGATGCCTCTAGCTCCTTCCATTCTCCAGAACCACGGCTACCGTTTTCAGGCTGGATTTTGACAATGTGAACCAAGATTAGAACAAAAAATGTCCTCCCTCCTAGCCATTGATGTTTGTCTCTGCTGAAATTCGCAGCCTGTAGGAATTATTTTGACCTTAAGGCATAATCTTTTGTGTAACCGAACCAGCCTATAACTATATTTGGAACAAATTGGATGTTTTACTTTATCATAAGAGTGGGTGATAATTTTTTTAGTTAGTGATAGATTAACTGTTTCCCAACATTATTAGGGACGTTGTTGTTGTTGTGATATTACAATTTTACTTGATTTTCCTTTTCATTCCACTTTGTGACTCTGTTTCCTGGGCAATGAATGAAGAGGCTCTGCATGGTAGAGTACAGAGTATACTTGGTTCTGCTAGATAAACTTGTAAACTGAAGCTGAAGGCGGCCTTTGCTCCGTCCACAAGAAGAAAGTTCTGTATGTGCAGCAGATATAATGGTTTGGAAGTCACCTAGTGCTTCCAGCCTCACCTCACTTCAGCCCATATAAAGTGGCCTCGCCACTGGGATCAACAGAGGTGGAACTTGTGGCTTAGGCTACTTAATTTTTAAAAATTCTCTTAGATTATTGGTTGCTTATAAATAATTTGACATTTTATCAAATTCACCAACTTGTAAAAATGTGTAGATAGTGAAGGGGGTTTGGATAGATTTCACTTAACCATTGTGCTCTTTGGAGCTGTGTGTATGTGACTTTGGGTTTAACATAGTACATACCTCTATTCTATTCATAATAGTTATTCTATTCCATGAATCCCTACTAAACACCACCATAAGCCATTAGCCAATAAGAAGCTTGCTAGCGTTACAGAAATAGAAGGGGCCAGGATCAGGAGTGCACACCATTAATCCTAGCAATAGGGAGGCAGAAGCAGGAAGATCTCTGTGAGTTCAAGGCCAGTCTGATCTACATGGAGAGTTCTAGGTCAGCCATAGCTACATAGTAAGATCCTGTCTCAATAACCAAAGGAGAACTAAAAGCAATGATCTATGTACATTATATAGCACTTGGGTTTTTCTGGAGTCTGTGATCTTGACTAACATTCCCCTTGGACCATACACTGAGAGTAATGATGATTACATAAGCTGCAGCTTCCAGCTGAAAGTGACTTTATTCTTCTAGAACAAATAACTCTCAACTTACTTAACTTCTCAAATAAAACACCAAGGAATATCATTTTACTTCTTTTTTCAAATATGTTCAGCAAACCCTGTTTGTGTATAGACCTTCAGCTGTGCTGTTGGCAGGTGTCTGTGCTTCCTCACTGACCAGGCACAGACATGCACCTGTGTCCTCAGCCTCTGTGAGACAAGAGCATGAGAATCAGAACTTCAGGGTCATCCTCTGAAACAGGGAGAACTCATTTCAGCATAGTAAATAATGACTGACCATAGAAGAATGGCTTCGTCCTAAGATGAGTATTAAAAACCAAAGAAAGACTTGTAACTCTCCTAGGCTACAGGAAAAAAGACTCATAAAACATTGTTGTCAGTTTTATCCGAAATTGGTAAAGTACCCCAGAGGGATGAAAATTGCCTCCTGGGAACAGGCTGTCTCTAGGATTTTCTTAGAGCAGTTGCTGTGGGTCTCATGCAGCTCACTTGTTTGTCTGCTGGGCAGCCAGCATTCCTCACAGTTCACAAAGGCTTCTCTGTTTATGCTGCAGCCGGACTGCTTACTCCTGATCCGCGGATCAGAGAACGGAAGAAACCAGGCCAGGAGGGCGCCCGAAGAAAGTTCACCTGGAAGAAGCGCTGAGATCGTTCACAGGAGAGTGAGGAGTACCACATCTGTGAGCACCACATCTGTGTGCCTGCCTGGCTCATGGTGGAGCACAGTCATGTGCACTGACCAAGGGAGGCAGCATTTACACATTGTCTTGGGATTAAGTTATGACATGATTTATTTTTTAGTGCTATTTTGTTATGGTTACTATTGAAAATAATAAAAAAGAATGTTAGTTTCATTCTCCTTGATTATTTTTTTAACTTTTTAAAAAAATACAGCAGTGTAACTTAGGAAATCTTTGCATATTGACCTTGTAAGTTACAGTTACCTCATTATGCAGGTTGGGCTCTTATTTGAACAGTAAAGCGGCCTATCAGAGGCAGACCGCTCACTGATGCTAGGTAGTTGTCCCCCACAGTAGTTCTTGCAGTGTGCTTTTGGGATTGAGAGCTAAGATTGGTTGGTTACAGCAGGAGCACAGCAGAGCTAGCACGCTCTGAGCTTCCAGTGTTGGGTAGCTGATGAGGCTACAGCCAGTGAGGGGCCAGTTTAGCTTTTAGTTTCTGGACAGAAGAGGGAAGAGGCTGAGCCCATTTTGGATTAGTTTGGAGTTTGGGATTTATAATTTTTTAATCATATATTTAAGGTATACAATAGAGTATTTTGGTATATATAATGAAAGGTTTAATGCAATCAAGAGAAATAACACATCCATCATCTCAAATGGCTCCCTCTATTGTACATGGAATGAGAAGCAGACTCCTGACATGCGCGCTGTGCTATGTAGACTCACTCTTCCTGTGGCTGAAACTTCTTACCCTTGACCACACATTTGCCCTACCACACTGACTCTCAAATGCAGTAACTACTGTTGTACTGTTTCTCACAGTTCAACTTTTATAGACTCCACAGCTAAGTAAAATTGTGTGCAGCGTCTTTCTGTGTCTTCTTGTTAAACCTATAATGTCCTCAAAGTTCATCCAAGTCAGGTGGACAGGATATGTTTTTAAAGTCTGAATTTACATATGCATACAAATGGCCCTTAGCACACACCTTTAAGCCCTCTGGCTGGAATATAGACACACCCTCAGTATACACATTTAATCCCAAACAGTGAAGATAACATTATTTTGGAGAAGCACCCATTTTTGCAAGTGATGTTGAATTGAGACAAAGTGACAAATCAGAGATTCCACAGAATAGGATAGGCCCAACTCTCACAAAAAGAGAGAAAAGGGAAGCTACGTAAGGAACAGTGCACAGAGAGTTATACCAGGACAGTTTTACAGAGAGGGTTGAAGAAAGAACAAGCTAGACACAGGTAAAGATAGCAGGAGCCAGAGGATGAGGAGTTAGAAGATTACAACAGATTGCTTGAGTTAGCTTGAGGCCAAGCACAGTAATTCAGTCAGAGGCTCAGAGAGAAGCCAGATTGAATCAGTCAGCATGGAGAGGAGTTTGTAAGTCAAGAAAGGGATGAGCTTATTCAGCAGCAAGGCTCAGTGGCCGAAAACATTTTAGGCCTAGATAAGATTGTACAGAGGCTAGAAGCTTCCAGGACTGGGCCTGGGTTAGCTGAGTGAGGCAGTAAGCCTCAGAAATGACAATTACTTCCAGAATAAAAGTTACGTTTACGTATTTATGCTTACCTTGTGTCAACTTGATGCAACTTAAAATCACATTGGTGACAAAGCTCTTGCCAGTCTATGTGTTCATTTCGAGTACCTCAAGCCCCTGCTGCCAGCCGTTCTCTGCCATAATACCCTGTACCCTCAAACCCTAACCAAAACAACAACAAAAACCTTTTCTTCTGTGAGCACTTTTCCTACCATTCCTGAGGCTCTCTGGGGTTTAAAGCCTGTGCTCCATCAGGTACCCAGCTGCCTCTCACAGCCTACCGCCCCACAAGTGTCCAATGCATCTGGTGAAGTTGCAGTCATTGAGTTTTCTGTGATTCTTGCTGAAGAACAGACCCTCTAGTGACATGGTGTCTGGCTTCGGTCAGCTACATTTATTAGCCATAGTCTTTAGGCACGCTCAGTGTGTAACGAGAGAAGCAACATTATTCCTGTGCTGCACAGATCCGTAGAGAGAGTGTTGGTTCTGCCGGCACTTCTGAGCACTGACTGGGCTCTCTCCTTATCTGGCACGCTTGGGACGGCACGGTGCTGACTGCAGTGTTCCCCATCGGATCCTTACCTCAGTCACTTGCATGCCAAGGAGGCGACACTGTTGTGGAACTTGAAAATGATATAATGATAAAGCTAAGGGGAGGATCAAAGCCAGCTCTGACTCAGGCAGCGAGGACATCGGGGGCAACAGCAGAGAGAAAGGGTGGGGAGAGAAATGGGTGCAAGGAGCAAACCTCTGTGATGGGTCCCATCCAACTACTCTACCTGGCAGATCTCAAAGGGTCTGTACACCTAGCCTGGGGTCCACCCGATCTCTGTCTACCATTGAGGGAGGTCATTTGCATAACAGCCCTCTTAGTCCACACACTTTTACCCAGAAAAAAAATTACTTGTAAAAACTGGTTGGGAAGAACTGAGGCAAGTCTGGAGTGCCAACATGCCACAGAGAGTTGACCACACTACCCAGAACGGCAACGAGACCCGAGTAGAAGAGTGGTTTCAACCACGGCTTTAACAAGAGTGTGTCCTCTTAAAGAGATGAAATAGGGTCACCATAGTATAATACAAGTGTCTGAGCCTTATTAAATCCTACCTCCCTAAGCAGCAGTTTTAGACCTCATAGCCTCAGAGAAGACATGTTTAAAAAAAATTTCAGAAAGATGAGGAACCATTTGTCGGGGGAAGAAGATGGACTGCCCAAGTACAGAAGATGAAATACAGAGGAAGACATGTTTCTCAGCTCGCCTGGGGAGACACGGTAACACCATTATAGTAACTGGTGAAGATCTTAAACATAAAGTCGGGCTGGCCTCTGAATAAAACTTTGAGAAAAGCTGGGGGAGGAAGTTGCCAGGGGACTGTCGAGGTCAGCTTGGGTTTCTGTGCCTCTGGCTACAGCACCTAAAACTTTTGGCTCACATTTAGAATCAGGAGACTGGGAAGGAACGTGCTGCTGAAACTAAGGAGGCTGTCCCACTGAGAGGATTTGGAAAGCTGGCCTGGAAGTATAGCCCATAAAGCTCTCCAAATGTAAAGCCCAAGAGAGGGAGCAGAGCCACAGAAAGGAGCATGAGGCCCAGGAAACACAGGCGGATGCTACCCCAAGAGCCCCCAGGGGTCTCTATTCCTGTAACATAATGTCTTCTTCAACCTAACCATCCCCAATAGCAGGCACATACTTAAAAAACATCACTCAGCAAAGTCAAGTAAGTTCCCCTAAGCTGTGCAGCTAGTGCCCAAGCCAAGCTGAGGCCAGAGTCCCAGCTCCGGAGCCGGCTAACCTCAGTGGCTCCTGAGGTTGAGAGAAAGCACATATCTAAATATTGCTAGCATTCAGTGCCTGTGTATGGAACACTTGGCTCCCAGGACGCTGTAAATGCTGGTGTGGGTGTCTAACATCCAAGTTAAATAGACGTCCATGGTTGTCTGATGAGAGTTTGTAAGAGAAATGAGGAAGACCAGGACTAAGCCGGAGGCTTTCTTGAAGATAAATGAGTCATTTAATTCCCTTGATCCTTCTGGCATCAAGTTACTTGACTACTGGAGACAAAAATGAATGATATAAGTGACCGGGCAATTTGAAGTTTCAGATCAGGTGTGCACGTGTGTTGACATGAGTAGGCTAGTCCTAGCCCAGGAAACCCCACAGACAAAAAGTTGTTTAGCCTAATACCCATCAGAACCATATCAGATAGCTCCTGATCAGGAACATACAGCTATTTATAAAAAAAATTTTTTTGAAAATATTATTATTATTATTATTATTATTATTATTATTATATTGTTTTATAAATATTGATGTTTACAGAAAGAATCAAGGATTAATATATTTAATAGTATCATTGCTAATTATTAGTGTTAATACAAAAAAATCCACTCACACAAAAAGATTGCCACTTACTTTGTTAAAACACTGTCAGCTGTAAAACTCTACCCACAGGGAAATAAATCTGAAACCCAACCTTCCATCTCCAAATTAGACCACCTTGTACCTAAAATTCCTCCTTTGAAAAACCTGACATTCTTCATGCCCAGTTTGGTAGCAGAATGAACATTCTGTGTTAATTACAGGGTCGGCGCCGTTTAGTGGTAAAGAAATGTCTAATTATCCAAAATCAACGAACAGAAAGACAAGAATGGAAACATTACACTCTGGCCTCTCCGTTCTACTAATGGACTAGCAGGGCCTGAGGTTCAAGTTCTTACCTAAAAATGTACACATTCAGTGTTTAGTGTGAAGAGGGAGGGAGAGAATGGGGGGTCCAGAATAGAAGACATAAGATGTACAAAGAGCCGGCTACCCAGCTGGCACTTGCCAGGTGGGATCCAATCTTCCTGTGGAGGCTTGGAGACTGAGAGCTTACCCATTTGATGGTTCCTGGCAGTGGCTCCAATTGTCACCCTTCTTGATGCCAGCAAGGTCTGTGTGTTATCCAGGCAGGGCTCGGTCTTAACACTACTTTCCCTTAAATCAATGTTTCTAGATGAAAACTGCAGGAGAATATCAGATTTTTGCCATAGTTTTCATTTCCCTGGCTGTTGGTTACTCTCATAAAAAATGATTGAAACCTCCAGGGGAGCGGCCACACAGTATGAGGTCTCTCCGTGAGACAAATGAAAGCTGCTTCTGGAACTCTCCCCAGTGATGCCTGGCCTTACCTTCTCCTTCTAGGGTGGTCTTCTTCCCAGAGTGAGTTGGCCTCTTCCTGAGAGCCCTTTGTATCTTGTTTGAAGAGAGTTGCAGCATCACCTGGTTTTCATGGTGGTGCTCAGTAGATAAAATCCAGGGGGCTGAGTTCTGCTTTGCGGTCTGGGCTACAGTACTAAAGCTAAGAACTCTGGTATGGGTAAATACGTCCTGTTTGGACTGTCTGGAGGGGTATTTATCGGGAAAGGCTCCTACTGGAAGGGCAGCAGAGTAAGGCTAGAGTGCCAGCACCTCCCCCTCTGCCTCCTTTCCCTTTACGGAATAGATGCCCCACCCCTCATAAGCTGTCCTTCTGTCCAGGTTGAAAAGATGGTCATCCTGACTAAGTTTGTGCTGGAGCAGAAGGTACAAGTCCCAGGATACAGCCTGTCATCTTTCCAGAAGGTGCCAGGTTGCACAGACACAAGAACTGCACCAGGGATGTATGTACCTGGGCTATCCTAATAGAGGATCCATCATTTCTGGCATATACAGTATGATCTGAATCCTCTGCAGGCCACTGCTACTGAGTATTCTTGACCAGATTACACTGGCTTACCTCCTGTCTCACCCACTACCTACCCTGTCTTTCTAACAGCCCCCTGTGGGGCTGAGCCCAAATCTCCCTGCTTTATTCATTGGTCCTATGCTCTCACCCATGGCCAACACATTTATATGAGGAGAAACCTATATGTGTTGTCTAGAAGCCCAGCCAAGGTGCAGTTAGGCCTCTACTCCCGCTTTGTTCTGTCTGTCCCGGAACCTGTACACAGAAAGAGAAGTGTTTGCCTGCTAGTGACAGGACCACGTTGCTGATCCACAGATGTCTTCAGATTACTGACCTGAGAGGAGTCTCCCCTAACTTGTACTCTCTGGCTTCTTCTTTGAGTTGATATGCATCCCCTGACCTTTGGTTCAGTATCAAGATAGTTATAAAATAGTCAAGTTTTTCTCAGACTCTACAGTCTAATTAGAGAAACACAAGTTAGAAAACAATTAGAAGGTAATTAAGTCCTGGATGTGAGGTGTTGCCTCTAAGTGGGAATGGGAATGGACCGTCCCTGTGGTAGGTGATAGGGACCTGACTTTACCTGTCACATGAAGCTGGTGGCAAACGGATTGAGAAAGGGCTGGAAAAATTCATGACACAGAAACATGTTCAGAAAGTCTGTCTTTGTTTCTCCTGGGCCTCTCCTTCCCCTGCTGGGAAATGGAGGCAGAGTCCCTGCTCTTCAAGGTTCTGAGGACCATGCAGAAGACTTAAGTAAAGCCTTGACATTATCGACACTGGACAGACTCCAGAACAGATATAACCATCGCTGGCTAACACCTTCAAAACCACCCAAAGGAGAACATAAGTTTCACCTCCCTGGCAGTGTTTATTCAGTTGAACTCGACTTTCCTTCCCCAACAGTCCCGGGCTGGGGAGTCAACTGCCTGGCTTTCTCTTTTCTGTGGAAAGAATTGATTAGGGGCCCACACTAACAATTTTTCACTGGATATGAATCCTGCTCCAAACATCTTGTTTGGAATCCATGCTGATGTTGGGGCATTGTAGGGATACTGCATGGCCTAATTTCCCTTTCCTCCCAACTTGATTTGATCAATGAAACGACACCCCACTGTAAACCACTAGCATTCTGGTCCCCAGCCCACACCTTGATTTTAGTCTAGGAAGACCAAGCCTGCAGACCTATAGTACAGTAGGATAGATAGTACAAGATTACTTCATTCATCAACCAGCACAGCAAGTTACTGAATTCATTTAAGGCTCTGATATTCTGTGGTGACAGGAGACTCATTGCTGTGACCAAAATACAGATTAACCTGCTCTTGCGTGTTTTAGGAAACAGGGGGACTAAAGGAATCTGGGAGCTCACACAACAGGTCACTTGTACCAAATCATGACCAATGACCAGAGTACTAAGAGTTGAGGCTGAGATGGGGACAGATTGGATTAATTGATTGATCAAAACAAATTGGATTGATTTGAAAGCCAATTTCAAAATCAAGTAGAAGAGATTCTTGATTTATCTAAAGGTTGTTACCACATCCTGTAAGTTGATGGAGCTGGCCAATAACCACCAGCGTGATAAATTATATAATGAATATTGTGATCATAGCAGAATTATAGCCTGTTCTTGAGTGGAGGGAAAACTGAGAGAATTAATAATAATGGAGAAAACCAGGCCAATCAGAAAGAGTAGAATTTTTTTTTAATTGAAGTTATCTGTCAGTGAGCCTCAGAGTTAATGTTAGTTAACGTCCACCAGCATTACCTGGAGGCTTCGTAAGGAAAGATGTGGTCCTTCTCCCCTGAATCCCCAAGGAATGCTACTTTCATGAGTGAGTGTTCTCAGGAGAGGCCAGTGTAGTGAGCATCTGTCCCCCAACACTCAGGAGACAAGAGAAGCAGCTCGGGATTCCAAGACTAAACCAGGTGCTATAATGACCTGTCTTGAACAAACAAAAACAATCCTCAGGATAGGAACCATATGGTTAAATGTCTCAGATGTTTGATCCAACTGTTGCAACCAAATTCAACCCCAGGTGTCTTAGTTAGGGTTTTACTGCTGTGAACAGACACCATGACTAAGGCAACTCTTTTAATTGGTGGCTGGCTTACCCATTCAGAGACTCAGTCCATTATCATTAAGGCAGGAACATGGCAGCATCCAGGCAGGCATAGTACAGGAGGAGCTGAGAGTTCTACATCTTCATCTAAAGGCTGCTAGCAGAATACTGACTTCCAGTCTGCTAGGATGAGAGTCTTCAAGCCCACACCCATAGTGACACACCAACTCCAACAAGGCTACACCTACTCCAACAGGGCCACACCTTCTCATAGTGCCACTTCCTGGATTGAGCATATACAAACCATCACACCAGGCAAGCAACATGAACACATGGACCAATGTAAGGCCAATTGGAGATGAAAGAAAAACAGTCAACAAAAATACTATGAAAATGTTGAATTTGGTTTTGGGCTCTCATTGGTTATTTCCCACACTCCCTTTAACAAGAGGTTCCTATTTAACCAGTGGCTACTTAACCTAATTACCATGAAATTATTCAGCTGTCAGCTCATTCCTACCGACCAGCTCTCCTCCTTGAATTGAGTTGAGATAATGATTCATTTGAAGCCAAAAAAGGCAGGGGTGGGGGCAGAGAAATGTCTTAGCCGTTGACGGCACTGGCTGTTCTTCCAGAAAACTTGGGTTCTATTCCAAGCATAAAGACTTAACAAACTATCTAACTCCAGTTCTAGGGGATCTGATAACCTATTCTGGTCTCCTTGGGCAATGTGCATACATGGTTCACAGAATGCATGCAGGCAAACATTTATACATATAAAAATAAATATTTAAAAAGAGACAATTACTATTCCTACATAAATTCTTCTTTAATAAAGTATGCATGTGATTGTATATGACTTCTAAGATATGTATGTATGTGCAGGTGTTTCTAGACTTTGGGACTATGAATTATTTAAAAGCTTTCTTTCCCCATTATATATGTTTAGAGGTTTATGCATCTTGTTCATAATTTTTATATAGTTTGAATTAATGGATGTATTTTGTGTGACAGGATCTCATAACGCCCAGGCTGGCCTCAGACTCAATGTGTAGCCACAGATGACCTGGACTGTCTGATCCTCCTGTTCCACCCTACATTCTGAGATTATGGGTGTGCACCACCATTCCTGGTTTTATGCAGTGCTGTGGACTAAACAGAAGGTTCTGTGCATGCCAGGCAAGCACTGTATGAACCGAGAGCCCTTGGTTTGAATTCTTTAAAGAGTCATGTAATTGGTTAAGCATTATAGAACATAGTAGTTCCCCTCATTCTGAGATTCTGCATTCTGTTGTGTCAATGATCTAAGTGGAAATGTGGTCTAAAAATGTTGTTGAAAATTCCAGAAGTAAACATTTCACACATTAAAGGAATTGAATTTTTAAAAACAAAACATTCATTCATCTCTGAGTAGCCTGATGAACTATTCACCATGTTCTGGTGGGAAGGAACCATTCCTATGTCCAGCATACTCATAATGTGGACAACACAAATAGCTTCTTAGTAGCCATGTTAGTTATTAGACTAACAATTAAATTGATATCACAGGGCTGGTATCCAAGTAACATTCATCTTATTTAACAGTGGCTCCAAGGTGAAAGAGTGAGTGTTGATGCTGAGAATTTAGATAGACAACACACAAGAATGGAGAGGGAGAGAGTGAGAGGAGGAGAGGAAAGAGGAGGGGAGGAGAGGAGAGGAGAAGAGAAGAGAGAGAGAACATTAGTACATTCATGGGTCTTTACAGAATATTGCAATTGTTCTATCATATAATTAAGATTTTTAGTAAAAAGTGTATGGGTTTTTTTTTTTTTTTTTTTTTTTTTTTTTTTTTTTTTTTTTTTTTTTTTTTTTACCATCCACACTTAGGCATGCATTGGGGTCTCAGAATGTATCTTCACAGATGGGGAACAACTACTGAACGCTGACTGGCTTTTCTAAGTGAGAAATAGTAGCATCCTAATTAGTACCCTTGTTTAACCACAAGATGGAGTAGTGTACAACAGAATAAGCAACTGAATGCCCTAGCCATGAGGACAGGGTTTCAGCCTCCTCCTAGATTTAAGCACAGAGATTCCTAGGTGCTTTCTGCCTTTAATGATACCAGCTATATGCATTATCTTTTCAAACCCTCCCTCCTCAGAAACATTCATAAATTCTCATTTATCCCTTTATGCTTACATTCAAACCTGTAATGTCTCACCATTAAATCCTAGTGAAAGATGTAACCTGTTAGAAAAGACTTGCAGCCAAACTTCTGGGGCTTAAGAAGCCACTCCTCCTGAAGAGCACTCGCCAGTAAGTCTGATATCCACGCCTTCCATCTCAAACCGGTGCAGTCTCCAGAGCTGAATGACAACCCCTGGACATCAGTTGTCATTTCAAAATTGCGTTTGATCAATGACCTGAATTGCTTGTAAACTCTCTAAATGCTAATGTACCAAAAAGCAGAGTGGAGAGGAAGCATAGGAGGCAATTGATTCAAATTAGATGAAGGCAAATGCTGAGAGCCTGAGTCCCCTTCAGAGCAGAGGAGGGGTGGTGGTGGTCATCCAAAGCCTGGGCGTCCGGGAAGAAGCTCAGTCTCTGTGCAGATCGCAGGGTTACAAGAGCAACTTCCTTCCTTCCTTCCTTCCTTCCTTCCTTCCTTCCTTCCTTCCTTCCTTCCTTTTTCCTTTTGGGGTTGTAGTGGTTCAAGACAAGGTTTCTCTGTAGTCTTGTCTATCTTGGAACTCATTTTGTAGACCAGGCTGACCTCAAACTCAGAGATCCACCTGCCTCTGCCTCCCAGATGCTGGGTTTAAAGGCCTGTGCCACCATGTCCAGCTCTTCACCCACTTACCCATCCTGGCATGGTACCCAGGCTGCCAAGGTGGGTGCTTTTCTTTATTCCTCCCTCCCCCTCCCTCTCTCCTTTCCTCTCTCTTCTGTCCTTTTATGAACAGGTTTTATTTTTCTAATAAAACAGGTCTCTATTTTTCTAATAAGTCTTTGCCTCTAACTCTTAAACTCCTATGATTGCTATGGCGAGAAATTTCCAAACTGTTCTAGCTATTTTGAAATTACAATTCACAATGTGGAACGGTGCTCACCATATTGCATAAAAGAACCCTAGAGTTTAAGTTTATCTGACTGTAACTTAGTGTCCATCAGCCAATCTCCCCTGGCTCTCCATCTCCCTGCTCCTTCAGCCTCTGAACACTGCCAGTTTACGGTCAATGTCTGAGGTCAGTGTTCTCTTTTGTCCTTATGAAGGAGAACAATGCGCAATGCTTGTCTTTCTGATGCTGGCTCACTTCGCTTATTCTAATGCCTTCTGGGTCCATTTAGGGCAGAAGTTTACAACCTTTCTGGGGATTAAAGGACCCTTTTATGGGGTGGGGCTGCCTATCAGATATCCTGCATAGCAAATATCTACATTATAATTCACAATAGTAGCAAAATTATAGTTATGAAGTAGCACGGAAAATAATTTTATGACTGGGGGGGTCACCACAGCATGAGGAACTGTATTAAAGGTTGAGATCCACTGGCTTAAGCATATTGCTTCTCTCAGAAGGATCCTGAGACCCTCAGAAGGATCCACTGGAAGCACCTGTTCCTGACAATCCTCAAAGCTGAATGCAGGCTGTGGTGGGTTGAATATTTTTGGCCTATGGGAAGTGGCACTATTAAAAGGTGTGGACTCACTGGAGGAAGTGTGGCCTTGTTAGAGGAAGCGTGTCACTCTGGAAGCAGGGTTTTGAGGTCTCACATACATGCTCAAGTCTGGCTAGTATGACAGACCTTCCTCCTAGCTAGCTGTCTGTGGAAGATGGTCTTCTGGCTGCTTTTGAATCAAGATGTAGAACTCTCAGCTCCTCCAGAACCATGTCTGCCTGCATGCTGTCATGCTTTCTGCCATGACGATAGTGGATGATAAACCTCTGAAACTCTAATCCAGCACCATTAAATGTTTGTCTTTGTAAGAGTTGTCTTGATCATGATGTCTCTTCACGGCAGTAAAACCCTAAGTAAGACATAGGCTGTAAGAAGATTTTAGTAGTGACTCTACCATAGGAAGTTCTTACTGTCAGAGCAGAGAGGAAAAAATTTGAGTGATGTCACAGATAGGGTAATGAGTCATGGTAGATAGAGGCCACTCTCTTCTTGGTGACCCAGAACTGTAACATTAGGATTCAAAGCATGGGGACTGGAGAGATGGCTCAGTGGTTAAGAGCACTGGCTGCTCTTCCAGAAGTACTGAGTTCAATTCCCAGCAACTACATTGATGGCTTACAACCATCTATAATGGGATCTAATGCCTTTTTCTGGTGTGTCTTAAGATAGCAACAATATACTCATAGACATAAAATAAATGATTCTTTAAAAAAAAAAAGAAAGGAAAAAAGGATTCAAAACAAGATTACTAAGTGGAGAAAGAAAACAAAATTGCCCACAATCTTAATTTTATCCCCAGCCAAGAGCTGGTAATTATTAGGGCTTCTCCTGCAGCATGCTGGCAGGAAAGGGTGTTCTCCTAGTTGCCATCAGGGTGCACACAATTTAAAAACCAATCTTTCATTTATAGTCATCGCCATCTTTCTGTAGCGCTATAAGCTTCATAATTATAATTTTAATGACCTCATAATATTCTATCCATCCAGCATATGTTCCATAATTTACTTAACTAGTTCCCATACCATTAGCCACATGCGCTTTTTTAAAAAAAATAATACTGTAAATAATGAGCCATAAGCATATTCATACCGATGCATTTTCCACTTATCCTCAGGGTATGTCAACAAGATTCACCAGAACAGAATTCAAGAGAAGTGGAAGCTTTATTTAAAAAAAGAAAAAAAGAAAGAAAATAATTTCCAAACCATGGAGGTTGGGGGTATGTGAGGCAGCCTTCCTTACAGAGAGAAAGGGTGTGCCAAGAGCCAAAGAGCTGGCTGCTATTACAGGCTGCTTATATAAACCGGACTTGCCCCTCAACTCCTTCCAGCACATCCCATACCCCTTCCCCCCTCACTTGAGTGTAACCTGAGAGGACAGCACCAGGTCAATCCGGATTGGTCTTTTATATGTAAACATGTAAATAAGAAAACCAACCATGTCCATTCCTGATTGGTTGACATTTACATATGATTTGTAGACCTTACCTAGTGCTTTGGTCAGGATCCACGGCAAAATTAGGCTTTTCTGGGGCTGTTTTTTGTTGGCACATGACTCTTGACTAAGACCACAAAACTTCATTTTGATACCAGAACAGGGCGTTTACTTGTAATTCATAGGCATCAAATGCTGAGGACCCTTTAGGGATGCTGTCTTATTCTTGAGGTTCACAGGTAAAGTCCCCACACCTACTTTTTGGCAGTGAGTGGGCGACAGACTTTACTGCCAAATGTCTTTCCAAAAGGAATTTGCCGTTTTCAGCTCTGGCAGCTTCTTTGCAGGAAGCGCAGGGCTGAGAGGCCATTTTCAAGGGCTTTTCCTGCAAACAAAGACTCCATGGTCCCACTACTCACCCTGACCCTGTCTTCTGGAGTTAAAAGGAGCTCCGGGTGAGTTCAACCTCCAGCCAGTTAGCTCTACTGCTAAACACCCAGGATCACTTGCCAGGATGTGTAATGTATAAGAAATGGGAAATTCGAATCAAAATGGAGTCGCTTTTGCCAACCCCAACCAGCAAACAAAGGCAAAGCAAGCTAGGTTATGAACACTGAGATCTGTCGGAACCACAGTCTTCCAAAAGCAACAACCTTCAGAATCTTCTGCCTACAGGCTCATTCAACCTTGGACTGGCATTGTCCTTGTTACCACAGACAGAGTGCCTCCATTGTTTTTGTTTTTTGTTTTTTTAAAACAAAAAAGAAAATGAAAGAGGATTCCTATGAGATTGCAGTAGATCTTGTTCCACCTTGCTCAACCCAGAAAGGAATATTTGCAGAAACAAATGTGTCTCCCGAGATAATCTGTCTTGCCTGAAGCAAACAGTTGCTGGAAAGAGGGATCACAGACCCACACGTATGCCTAAGGACAGCATCAAACTTCCTCATTACCAAGCCTCCATAAATGGTGCCAAATGACTTTTCCCTTTACAGACCGGACCCTTTCCCTCCATTTCCCCAAAGAGAGAGGCTTCCTCTTGCTGTGTGTGCTAACAAATGCAGTCGCATCCGTTGAGGTCTGACTATGGTCTCTGGTACGTTATTTCTCCGCTGCTGGTGGAGTGAGCCTATTTAAACCAGATTAGATTATATTATAGGCAGGTTTGTTAGGAAGCTGTTCTCGGGTGGGTGAGTTCAGTGGCCCCAAGGACTAAGGCCAGGGAAGTTGTCATAGGGAAGGGGGTGGGTGGGTAGGAGAGGGATAGAGAAAGAGAATGGGGGCTCCCGCATGCAGAGAGAGAAGAGGAGAGTGAGAGAGAAGGAGATAGAGAGAGGGAGAGGGAGAAGGAGAGAGAGAGAGGGAGAAGGAGAGGGAGGAGGGGAGGAGAGAGGGGGAGGGGGAGGGGGAGGGAGATTGAGAGAGTGAGAGAGAGAGAGAGAGAGAGAGAGAGAGAGAGAGAGAGAGAGAAATGTCGGGATTATATAGGGAAGACCCCGCGGGGGAGGGGTCAGGGAAGAAGTGCAAGCCCAGCCCCTTGGCTGGAAAGATCAAGGTTAGGGGCAGGGTATGCTAGGTAGGGACTGAGGGATGCTGGGAGAACCTGGAGGCCAGGTCTGCTTTGGTATGTAAAATATCCACCTCAGTCCTTAGTCCCAGGTAGAAACATCCAGTGCAAGCCTCATCTTTGCTAAAACCGCCCTTGGCCTCCATGCTTTGCACACGCCCATAGTCTACTGGGTCACATGACCACCACTGCATCATTATATTTTAGAGAAACTTTTTTTTTAAGATTCCACCCACAAATGGTGTGCGTTCTCCATCGTGTCTCAGTCCAATCTCTCGTTCCCGCTCCCATGCCTTCCCAAGTCTTTTCAAAGCCATCTATCCGGCCAACCACAGAGTCAGCACTCTCAGTTCCAACATATGTATGTCTATGAGGCATTTGACACTGTTCTTGGACTTCTCTTCCTCCTTTGTTCTTGTTCCCTTACCCCGGTGACACTCCTCTCCAAACGTTGTCGCTTCCTCCTAACCGTTGATCCCCAAGTGCTGGAGGATGGTGACCCGGGCAGTGCTGCGTAGCTCCGCCCTGTTTCCCTTTCCTTCTACACATGACCTGTGGTCCAATTCAGCTACGTAAAATATCCTAACCCCCTCTTGTGCTCACTACCCCCAGTCAAGTCTTTCTATGGGATCTGGATTACACTGCCCCTTCAGGTTGTCTGTGTTTTAATATGTCGGCATCCAGGATGGAGCAGGTTCAAGACAGAATCATCATTCTTTGCCTCCAATGCCTGCTGCGTCCTGTCTTCTTAGTAAAGGATTCTGCTCTCTGCGCATGGGCCAGAATCCAGATGGTCTAGCCTTTCAGACCCCTCCCCCTTCCCCACATCCATCTTAGACCTAGAAACCTACACATCAAATCTGCTAAAAGTCAAACTCTCCCGTGTCTGCTCTTTATCGCTGCTTGAGACAGTCCACAGGTTCCACAATCTCCTGCCTTGATTACCCCAGCACTGGGGTGACCGCCCACTGAGAGGACAGACACTCCATCACAGGCTTCAAATTGCAGCACAAGAGACTAGGCCTAGATCTCTGTTTCAGAACTGGGCAAGTCCAGGGAAGTCAGTTACTGGAAAAACCCCATGTCACAGGCAGCCAAACAGAAACTGCCCTACCATCAGTAGCTGCCCCAAAGGGCAATGACTCAGGTACAGTTTCCAGGCTTCTCCAGCAACAGTTTCCAGTACCTCCCTAGCCCCCAGCAATAGTTCTGAAATGTCCCTAGAGATAGAGCCAACCAATTAAGATAAAGGTCACCTACCCCTGCCTAGAATTCCCCTAATGTGCTTTAAATCTAGCCTGTGAGCTCATTTGGGCATCTCCATCTTGGCAAATGGAAGACTCAACCATGCTGGGCTTGTGCAGAATAAAACACTCTTTGCTTTTGCATGCTATCTGAGTCTGGGGTATCCTTCAGTGAATCACGAACCCTTACACCACAAGCCCTTGGGCGGGATCAGGTGATGCAGTTTGACCTCATTAATCTCTTCAAAGAATCAGGTTTTCTCTTTCATTGGCTGTTTGTTTTGATTTGTTTTGTTTTTGTTTTATTTCCATTTTGTTAATCTCCACTCTGATCTTCATTTCTTTCCATATTATGATATGATGTGGCTCTCTCAAAGCGTCTGTCTCCATTCAGTTTTTCCAAGGCACTAATGTACATCATTAAGTTATTTAATATCTCTCTGACATTTTAATATAAACATCAGTAGCTGCAGACTCCCCTCTGCTTCCATTGTATCCCATGGCTTGCGGGGTGTTATGTTTTCATTTTCCAGGAATGTTTAACTAATACTTCTTGGGATGGCTAGTCTAAGTTGTCAACTTGACTACATTCTGGGATTAACTAAAACCCAAGTGGTCAGGTATAATTGTGAGGAATTTTTCTTAAATCACTTGAGGTGGAAAGACCCACCTTTAATCCAGATCTTCTTAATTGGGAAAACGCTCCTTTAATCTGGGCCACACCTTCTGCTGGCAGCCTAACGGTGAAGGACTGGATGTAGAGAAAGTGCTTGCCTTCTTGCCCTCTCTCTTGCTGGCAAGTCCTTTACTTCACTGATATTAGGGGGGCGTGTGGGATTCTGGCGGACACTGAAGAGCAGCGGAGACACTCAGCTCCTGGGCTGAGAGCCATTGTTGGACTAACTGGACCACAGCCTGTAAGCCACTCACAGTGTGTGGCTTAATCTCCCCAGCTGGTGATATTCTGTAGGTCTTCTTGCCGCTCATACAGTTCTATCCCACCACAGTCAGATAAAATACAAGAAGATATTTAAATCTTTCGTATTCATTCAGACTTTCTTTGAATCCTATCGCATATTTTTTTTTTTTTTTTTTTTTTTTTTTTTTAGAAAAGATCTATGGGCCGTTAAGAAGTATGAGTGTTCTGCTGTGTCTGTATGGTAATGTTCTGTAGATGTCCGTTAGGTTTGTTTGGCCTAGGATAGCATTTAACGCATGTGCTTCTCTGTTGTTGACAATGATGATGGTGAGGATGGTGATGTGGAATGAATGACCTGTGAGAGTGCAGACACTATTATAATGCTGGGGCAAATCTAGATTTAGACTTCATGTCTAGAAGTATTTATTTTATGAAACTGGGTGCACTTTGTTCGGGGTACATAAGTTTAGAATTGTTGTGTCCTCTTGATGCAGTAGGAAGTGACACCCACTGGTATCCCTTCCCTCTGGTTGTAATGCCACTGGTGGCTTTGCACTCTAAGGTGGCTTCTGTCTTGTGATGAGGTGAGTTACTTTCAGGCAACAAATCTGTAAGTCTGTGTGCTTTTATTGTGGGCTAAGAACCACTGATAGCCATAGATACTATTGACAGGTGTGTATCAACGCCTGCAGTGTTGATCTTGTGTTCTTTGCTGGTTTTCTGATTCTTATTTTCTAGCATCATAAATACGTTTATTTTTCTCTCCAGTCTGAAGGATTCCTTCGTAGAGCTGGCTTAATGGTCCTTTAGCCTGTTTTTTTTTTGTTTGTTTGTTTGTTTTAATCATAAAAAGCTTTTTCTTTAAATTACGAGAGTTCGTTTTGTTCAGCATCGGTAGTAGTCTGAGTGGGTAATTGTCTTTACTTAAAAAACAGCATTCCAAACTCTCCTGACATTGAAAATGTCTGTTGAGAAAGCTCCTGTTTGGGATATATATATATATATATATATATATATATATATATGTATATGTATTATATTTATATATAAATAATATATTATTTATATATTTATATTACTTATATATTTATGTATATAAATTATGTATATGTTGGCCTTTTATCAGAGATTCAGAAAAATAATACATGAGGTAAACTGGATAAAAGAGAGGGGGTGGAGGCACTGGCTTGCTGTTACTAACAATAAAGGAAGGAGGCTAAAGGCAAGGACAGTACACGTTATGCTGTGCTAAAGAGTCTCTGCTCTAGCTGAAGAAATTGGAACCCCATGGAAATGAGCCAGATGGGAGTAGGGTGAAGGTGAAAGACAGTTCCCCTCATGTCAGACATTTAAGAGAGAAGAAGGAAATTTGCATGAATCAGCAAGCAAATAGGAGCCTTAATGATAACTACCCAACACAAGAAACTTTGGTAATGGGCTGGAGAGATGGCTCAGTGGTTAAGAGCACTGAGTGCTCTTCCAGAGGACCTGAGTTCAATTCCCAGCAACCACATGGTGCCTCACGACCATCTGTATCATCATGTGATCTGGTGCTCTCTTCTGGTGTGTCTGAAGACAGCTACAGTGTACGTGTACTCATATATGTTAAGTAAATGATATTAAAAAAAAAAAAACTTCGGTAATAAAAAAGTGTCTCAACATCTAAATCGTCTGAATTGCAAAACTGTCCTTCAAACAAGCAGCAGAGGAGCCTCACGTAGCCTGGTTTGTGAGGCTTTGGTACGTGGGGTGAGATGGGGTCAGTCCGATGAGAAGTGTACGAATTGGTGTGTGTAACTACTCATCCCTCATTTGAGCCACGAGGGACACCTGCTTATCACAGACTGAGATTCTCACAAATATAAAGGACTGGAAGACAGTGAGGAAGAATGGGGTGTCACTGAGAGAACTAGGCATGAGAAAGTCTGATGTCCAGTTTACTGGGCCTGGTAGGACTACTGTATTAGCTGGGGGACCCAAGAGAGCTAAACCAATAAAATCAATACATGTAAGTATACCGGAAAATGTACCAGATCAGCTTATGCAACGGATGGAAGTAGTAACAGCAGCCGCCTCACACCTGGACACAAGAACTGGTTAGTCACACGGTCCTTGAGGTTGCTGTCTCAGTAGTCCCAATCTGGTGCCAAAGACCTGGAAGGTTCCTGGAGAGCCACTGGTCCTCTGTCCGTGTTTGGAGCCTGGGACGCTGGCTCTATCTAATACGAGTGGAGGAATCTGCCATAGCAACAGAGCGAATTCACTCAGCAGCACAAGGGCAGCCAAGCGAGCAGAAAGCAAATCGCCTTCTCTTCAGGATCATTTTTCTTTCGGTTGCCACCGGAAGGAGCCACCCCACATTTGGATGGTCTTTCCACATCGATTATGGAAATCAAGACAGTCCTCGATGGAGGCTCCTTGCTCAGGAGATTCTAAAGTGTGGCATGTGAACAACTGAAACTGACCTTCGCCGATGTGTTTGTTCACAAGAGAGTTAAGAACAAGGTTCACTTAGCAGGGACTTCAGCACCGGTGCGGGCCTCTCGTGGCTTTGCTCAGCCCCGTTGTGAGGCTCCATCTTTACAAGGCAGGAGAGGCTGTGGTGGATCTGAATGACTTAGTCCACCCAACATATAAATCAGAATATAAATCATGTTGATAAGGTGGGAAAGCAATCTAGAGACGGAGCAAGGGAGGAGCAGACACGGGGTCTCTCAGGGTCACTCGAGGCAAATGTGGCAAGATTTGTATTGTGTCAGAGTTCCTAAGGAGGAAAAAAGCTGACAGACAAATGCTGTGCTAATGGGCTTCCGGGAGGCTTTGGAGCCTTAAGGACAGTTTATAGATGGTAAAAATTATAAACACAACACAGATAAAAAAAAAGATTAAGCTTCTCCCAAGGGGAGGCAATTTCCCCTCAGAGCAGACTGTGCACATCTCTTCTGGTTTTTGTTTTGTTTTGTCTGTGTTGTTATTTTATTAACTGGAAGTGGAAGTTGCTCACTTATCTCAGGCTATCACAGCAACCTCAGAAGGCTGAGGTGGGCAACAACTAGGCTACAGATACAGGGAGAGCCTAGAGCTTGTACACAGAGAGCCAGCACGAGCAAAGGGTAGCAGGGGTTTCTATGTCTGTGATGAAACACCATGACCATAGACAGTTTAGGGAGGAAAGGTTTTATTGCAGCTTACAGCTCTTGGGTCACAGTCCTTTGCTGGGGGGAAGTCAGAGCAGGAACTCACTCACACAGGGCAGGAACCTGGCTGCAGGAGCTGATGCAGAGGCCATGGAGGGGTGCTGCTTACTGCTTATTCCTATGGCATTCTCATCATGCTTTCTTATAGAAACCGAGACCATCAGCCCAGGTGTGGTACCACCCGCAAATGGCTGAACCCTCTGATATCAATCCCTCTGTGAGAAAATGCCCTACAGGCTTGCCTACAGCCTGATATTAAGGAGGATTTCTCAATTGAAGTTTCCTCCTTGCAGATGACTCTATTTTAAATACACACAAAACTAGCCATGACAACTGAGCCCTTGTCAATGTGACGTACAAATACATCACTTTTCAACTTGAGCCTTTCCTTTCTCATTTGTCCTCAAAATGACATGTTAATAATATTTCAGCATAAAACTTAAATAAGCTTAAAAGTCCCACAGTTTCTACAAGTTCAAAGCCTTTTAAACGGTTTCTTTAAAGCATCCAATCTTTAAAAAAAAAAAAAAATCCAACATTTCTATAAAACTCCAGAATCTCTTTAAAAGTTCAAAGTCTCTCAACTGTGAGCTCCTATAAAATCAAAATCAGTTAAATGCTTTCTCATCCCAAGAGTGAAGAATGATCACAATCATGTCAAAGCAAAACCAAACTCTAACACTGTAAAACTCAATGTCAGACCAGGAGTCATGGTCTAGGCTCCAAAGGACCTTGCTGAAGCAAACATAGCCTGTTCTCCTAGGCTCAGGCCAGCTCCACTCCAAGGCTCTTGCTATCTGTCGTTGGTGGCTGTCCCATGGTATTGGCATCTCAAATAAATGAATGAATAAAAAAGAAAAAGAAAGAAAATAATCCTTGGGTCTCCATGGCAACCAGGCTGCACTTTCACCAATAGCCTCTCCTGAGCTCTTTTCAGGGGCTTAGACTCTGTCAAATAATGACAAGCTTCAGCCCCTGTCCATGATTCCTTCAATCCTGGGGTTCTCACTGCTCTTAAGGCTTCTTCTTCACCAAGGCCTCCCCTCATGGCACCAAGCCTAATTGACTCTCCATGACCCCTTCAAGTTTTCAAAACCAGAACCCCCTGGGAGATTCTTACACTACCAAGTTCGGCTGCCACCATGAGGTGCAGCCGCCTCTGGACCACAGTTTCTGCATGCTGACTCTGAGGAAACACTTTCCAGAAGATTGTGAGAGTCACAGCAAAGCAAAGGTTTCACGCTCATGGCTCTGGTCTCTCCCAGTTCTTCAGCTCCCGTTGACCAGAATGGTGATTCTTAAACATCATATAAACAGCCCATGATTGAATCTTCATTTATCTCTAAAACTTCACAAACCAGGCCTCCATCATCCACACTTCTGTGGATGTAGGGGTGTTCAGAATGAACTCGATACTCCTACATCAATCACTAAGTAAGAAAGTGCCCTACAGGCTTGCCTACAGTCTGATCTTAAGAAGGCATCTGCCCAATTGAGATTCCTTGCTTTCAGACGACTCTAGCTTGGGTCAAGTTGACAAGAAGTAACCAGCACAAAGGGTGTAGCAGGAAAGAGTGTGGTCTCTCCCTCGTGGCCCTGGTGGGACTGGGGAGCTTCAGATGCACCCTGCTGAACCATTGGTGGGGTAGAGTTTCACAGTGGCCCTGAGGTGGCACTGCAGAACGAGCAGACAAACCACTTACTCACAATGTCTGTGGATTTTGGATGGTGAGGTGTGGTAGTGCTTCTTGTCCATTCCGTGTTTGTGTGTGTGTGTGTGTGTGTGTGTGTGTGTGTGTGTGTATTTGGGCTTTGCTAATGTTTCTTTTTTAGTATTCCCTTAGCTGATCCAAACCAACTGGCACTTACCTGAAAAGGATGATAGCAGACCATCAGAGATCCCTTGCAAGAAAGATTTCATTACACGATGGCAAGCATTGAATGTCTTAAGTGTTAAAAGCATGCAAAGGAGCAGTAAAGCAGCAACTGAGGAGTTTTTAAAAGGCCCTGAATAAACTCTATTCTATAGAAAAAATAAAAGCACTCTCTGCAGAGAGAAAAGAGAAGAACCATAGGTTACTCAGTAAAAAATCCTACTCTAGGATCGGGCTACCTCCCAGTGAGCTGTTGACCAGGGATGCCCTGAGGCCCCACAGTCTTAAAAGCCGTTGTCAATGCTTTTGGCCTGTTGCTGAATCCTTCACACACTTTGGCTTCCAGATATGAAGGAAGCTGCCTGGTCCTGAGCTAGAAGAGCTGTCCTAAGAGCTGTCTTTCATAGTGAAGAATGCGTAGGCGGTCAGGTGGCAGAGAATTATCAGCAAGATTCCTGCTCAGCTGTAGACCCAGCATGACACATAGGAACAATGTGTCAGACAAGATGTGCCTACAGGTGCAGTGGTAGAATGACTTATGTGGATGTAATAAGAGTCTGTCCTATCCGGTACCGTAAGTCAGAGCAAAAATTCACTGGTAGGGAGGTCATAAAGACCACATCATGAGGCCAGTGCTGTTATTATATTAAATAAATGTGACATGCCTTTAAATATTCCTGGTTAGACCCATAGATTATTGCTACTATCATCCTCAGTTGGTCACTGGAGGAAACTGATGCACAAGACATATACCGTCATCCCCTCCGAGGCTCATGGTAACATTGATAAGAGATGTTAGAAAGGTTGTAAGAACTAAAGGAAAGAGTAAAGTGTTGGGAGGCAATTTTTCCTTCCAACTGAAACATTTCACCTGGAGGAAGATTCTTAAGACCCCAAAAGTGAATGGAATTTACAAGGCTCAGGAAATACACAATCTGCAAGTCTCAGGATGTTTCTGAAGCTTAAGACTCTTAAGACACTTTACTCAAGGTTATATAAAGAAGCAACAATTGTTGGAGAGGATATGGAGCTTCCTGCAGGTCCTTTGTTTGTAAAGACCCCCAGTTCTGAGGCTTCCATCAGGGTGGAAAGAGTTTCCCACTCTGGGGTGGGCTTCAAAGTTATCCCACACCCAGACTCTTTTGAGTAATCCCAATAAACCCAGGACTTTGGTGTTCTACACTCCACCAGGAAGACAACTTATTATATGTATTGTGTGACTTTTCCGGGGGAGAGGGAACAGATGTCTGCTCACTCCTTCCCTAAACAGTGCCTCATATCCAGAGATGGACTTCCACTCTAGCTGACAGTTCTCACTAGTACACAGAGAAACACGGCACTGAAGACTAATGGAAATTCTAAGTGAGTGCTCTTGTATACAGATGAGGAAACATGTCAGCAATTTTCCTGAAATGTCAGCAAGTTGGTGGTGAAACAAACACACACACACACACACAAAAAAAGACCCCACAAAATGCCCACCTCCTGAACCCGAAGAAATTGCTTATGCTGACTATGAGGCTAATGAAAACATCTACATTAAGCCAGGAGTGAGAGCAGATAGCAACACGCTCAGATTGGACCTTGTGTAGCTTTGGGCACATGTATTTGTTGATTCACACACATCAATGCATGATCTATGAGGTACGCTTTCCTTCAACTGAGGGGCAGCATAGCATGAGCCAAGGTCTCAACTGTTTGATCTGAATCACAGCCACATGTTTGTCTGCTCTTAGACTAAGTATGTGCGTTCCTGTGCCTCATTCCCTTCTCAGTGAAATGCTAGCACTATACTATTTACTTCAAAGGGTTTTCTTAAGAAATAAACTGGGAGAGAGAGAGAGAGAGAGAGAGAGAGAGAGAGAGAGAGAGAGAGAGAGAGAGAGAATGCTTAGACCAGTATCTGGCATGTAGAAAATTGACCTCAAAATCTTAGATGTTGTGAAAAAAGAAATACTTTCGGGTTGAGCACAAAGAAGGCACAGGCTAGACCCTTTTCCTTCTACTCCACCACCGTCAGCACCACTAAGTCATGGAGGTAATGCAAATGTCACACCTCTTGGAAGCCCAGGCTCCTCAGAGTGCAGGGGCTCAGGGGTCACAGGAGTTAAGCTCACCTCAATTTGCATGTATCTCTCTTCTTCTGAAGTTAACTGAGACAAATGAATGTAAGATTTCAAATAACATTTTGATAGTATGCATGTAAGGTAGCAAGGCTGTTTAGAAACATTAGCATAAATAGAATGTAAATTTTGTAATTTTTTTTTTAATGAGAGGCAAGAAACGAAGCTGAGAGGTAATTTTTGGCAATTCATCTTGGCGATAAGAGGTAATGAGAGTAGCTCAGAGAGGAACCATGGGGCTCTTGGTGTCTGTACTTAAGCCAGAGAGATAGCTCTACTTCTTTCTCCCAAATGGTATTTCAAGTATTGGGAAATCTCCTTGGCTATTAATATATTAAATGGAAAACTTCCCTTCTAGTGCAAGATCTTGTCTGCCCATTTGCATTGCTTGCAGAACAGGAACACATTTCGAGAAAAGTGTAGGCTGGCTATTAGTTTTCTTTAAGTATGGGAATGTTATCATGCGAGAGCTGAAGAAACTCAAGCTATTTCTTTTTTATTTTTATCATTTAAGAAACATTTATACAATATATTTTGGTCATACTCTTTTTCTTCCTCAGCTCCTTTCAAACCCTCACAACCTTCGTACCCACCCATGTTTGTGTTCCTTATTTTTTTGAGGTTATAATATAATTACATCATTTTTCCTTTCCCCCCACCACCACCCTGAGGCCTCCTAAACACCCTCCCTTGCTTCTTTCAAATTCATGGCCTCTTTTTTCATAATTGTTGGCACATGCATATATGTATATAAATATATATTCTTAAATATAACTGGCTAGGTCTGTATAATATTATTTTTATATATGTTTCCAGGGCTAACCATTTGGTACTGGATAATCAATTAGTGTCTTCTTCCCTGAGGAAGACTTCTCCTTCCATTCTCATCATTCCTTAGTCCATCTATGGAAATTTTTTATCTCTAATTTAAAGTATCTTTTACTCCAGCTTGAGATCAACTGAAGCTTGACCATGTGCATAGTTTTGCACAGGCATCACTGTCCATTCCTCTTGGGATTCTACAAGTGCAACTGCTAGACTGTGTGAATGTGTGTGAGGTGTCATAGAACTGTCCTCTAGGGTGACTACCTTCTCCAGACCTGTCAGCAAAGCTTAGAGATGCCTATTTTTTTTTTTTTAAATTCCAAAGAAATGAAACCATGTCTACACAAAACTTGTTTGTATTCACACTTCATAGAGGCTTAATTCTCAGGTCACACTCAACATGATCACTAGTATGTAAATAGATACGTGAGCTTGCAGTGCCTCCAGCATAATTGCTACTCAGAAATAAACAGTGCTCAACCATGGTACATTCCTCAATGCAGGAAGCCTCAAAGATATAGAAAATGAAAAATTAGCTAACACAAAGCAACACAAGCCGAATTTGAATGAGAATGCCCCTCCCCCATAAGTTCATGCATTTGAATGTTTGGTTCCCAGTTGGTGGAACTATTTGGGAAGAATTGAGAGGTGTCTTGTTGGAGAAAGTATGTCATTGGGAATGGGCTTTGAGATTTCAAAATCGCATGCTATTTCCAATATTGCCCCCGATTTGCAAATAAGGAAAGATAGTCTCAGCTACTGCTCCATACCATGTCTGATCATCGGCTGCCCAGTTCTTCACCATGGCAATCATGGACTCACCCTCTGAATGGTAAGCCCCCAGTAAATCCTTCCTTTTATAATTTGTGCTGGTTATGTGGTGTTTTATTATAGTAGTAAAGAAAAAAAGCAGGAAGCTAAGGTAGCAATAATTCACCAAAATCAGGTACAATTAAGTGTTGGGGTTGATCTTGGCTGCAGGGAGAAAGAAAGATAACATGAAGACCAATAAAAAAGGTAACTTGTATCCCTTTACATGGGACCCAAGACTGCCAGCTCCGAGACTGGCTGAGACATGAAAATGTTCCCAGATAAGCATAGCCAATAAATCTTACTGGCTACAGAATCCTCGAGACTTGTCAGGTCATGGCATAAATAGAAAATTAAATTACAGTTTGATTACACAATCCAAACTAACTTACAAAGAAAGACAGATGCCTTACCTGCTCAAGCAGAGAGCAGGAAATCATCTTTAACTGAATTGTGCACATTCCATAATTATGTTAATGCAAGAAAGAATATTACCTGTAAAAGTTTCTATGTTCACAGAAAATAAAAAAACAAACAAACAACAACAACAAACAGAAAAGCAATCCTCACAAGATTCACCCTCAGGGATGTTGAGACACTGAGACTCATTTATTTCACTGTCCTATTTGATTCTACCTCAGTCTACCTCAATAGCTGTTTCCTCAAAAATTTGCATCCAGGACAGCTTCAAAAAAAAGCTGCTGTCCTTAACTAGTCCAGCCTTTCAGACTGTTCCAACCAGGACTTCATTTAAGCCCCGTACTTTCACAGCACACAGAGACTGAACAAATGTTACACCTAGCCTATTGGCCTATATCTCAATTTTCCTGGGCCTCCAAAAGGAAACATCACCCCCAAAACAACAAGAAGTAATTTTAAGAGAATGATGTCTCATCTCCCATGGGCTATCATCATTAATAGGGAGGCTGGTTGCAAGTTATAATTGGTCTTGGGTCAGGAAAGAAACAAGGTATAAGAGTTTAGACTTGGGGTTTTTTTCTTTTTTTGTTTTCTTCCCTCTATTCCTCTTTCTTTCTTATGTGGGGGAGAAGGGTTGAAAAGAAAGAAAAGGAGGGTATAGGAATAATGTAAGATTTAAAATAAGGGTAGATTATTGAATTTAAACCAAAGAGCATTCTATACACCAATTATCTTACATTTGGTATAGACTGCATATTAATACAGTTTAAGGTTATGTTTTTATAGAAACAATAAGATAAAAGAGTGGATTATTGAATTTACTTCTAGACCAAAGGAAATTAACAAACTAAATATTTTACATTTGGTATGTACTTTGTATATGAATACAGGTTAAGGTTATATTTTTATTACAACATGCCATGCATATATGTTTCAACTCTTGTTCAATGTATTGCTTGCCCTATATAATTGTTAAAAATGCAGTGTTAAGTTAAGCCCTTTTGAATGCTGCTATCACAAAGTTTAGGATAATTAAATAGTACAAATTAGTGGTTAGTCAATCAAACTCATAGTCATGCCAAATACTAGTCTAGGTTGTTACAGAAATATATTTCCTAGGTTGAACAGATAGTAAATAGCAATGTTCACCTATTCAAATACAATATAGACAGATAATAGATAAATGGTCTTCAAAAAACTCAAGAGGTCCACAAAATATAGCATTTAAAGATGTTTTATTATTTTAAGGCTTTTTTTTTTTTTTGACAATGGGGCATGTCAGCTCTTGGTAGCACCTCAATTCTACTTCAAAGAAGATGATGAACATCAAAGAACCTCAATATAGAGTTTGCTTGAAATGTGGCAAGCAAATACCATAGGATTCATGTTAGTTCTACAATTTACAGTGGTAGTCATTATAATTAGGAAGAAGTTTAATGACACTTGCAGTGTATTTGGCATACTTCTAACACCTCTTGGGATGTTTTAACAATACATAGGGAGCTTATGGATTTAAAGAATGCTGCTCTGCTGAGTGTGGACACAGTAGATACTGCTGATAAAATTACCCATGGCCTGAGGTCAGTATTTCTATTTTGGTCAAGCTTCAAAAATGATATATATAGCTTGATCATGCTAGTCCTTTTTGTCCTGGGAATACTTTTATTCCTGCCTATTGTGTTAAAGCTTTTCTTTAACAACATCAACATGTTGGCAGTCAAAGTACATGGTTAGAACCTGAAAATGAACCCCCAGACGGAGTTATTAAATTAACAGGCTGGCAAGCCAAGGACAGGTAAGAGTCCACACAGAGCCTTACCAACCTAAGACAGAAGTACATAGATTTTGATAATGCATATTCCATGACAGGTAAGTAAGGCATTCTTGTCAGAATGACCTAAGACAGGCTCAGTCTTGTTAATGAAATAAAAAATGGGGAGAGCTGGAGAGCCTTTAGGGCTGCTTGGCAAGAATCTGACATGGGCCAAAGATAAGAAAATGAGCTGCTTGGCAGGAATATGACATTGGCCAAGGACAAGGAAGTAGGCTTCAGGCAGGAATCTGATATTAGGCTAGAACAAAGAAGTAATTTCAGGCAGGAATCTAAATTTTAGGCTAGAACAAGGAAGTAGGCTTCAGACATGAAAATGACCTTTGGCTAGGACAGGGAAGTAGGCTCAGATACTTTGGTCATCCTGATAAGCCCTTAGAAACAGTGATCACCGGAGTGTTCTCGTAATTGGGTTTAATGCCTTGCTTTTTCTTTGACTATTTATGTTTATGGTATTGCTTGTTCCTTGACTATTTGCATCTATTGTATTGCTAGACCCTCAACCTAGAACTGACCTTAATACGTGCATGTAATTAAAATGGTATAAAAACATAAAGGAGGAGGAGAGATGGAATAGGGGGCTCTAGGGAGGGGAAATGTGGAAAGGGGATGACAACTATATTGTAAATAAATAAAATATCCAATAAAAAAAGAAATGTGGCAAGCTAGCCATTGGGCAAGAAACTGTTCACGACAGTTTCAACTGTTCAACTGCTAACGATATGCTGTCCAATGGACATGAGATATGAAAATTATGAGATACAGGAAGCTCAACTGCCAAGCTTTGCAAACTCTTCATAATTCCTGCTTCACAAAAGTCTCTCAGATATTCTGGACCAGAAGGCTGAAGATAGATTCTCCAATGTTATAGAGAAATTTGGGGGGATTGTTCAGGCAGCCAACTACCTCTATAGTTTAGAAAGCTGCTTGCTCTGTACTTCCTGCATACTCAGGTAATGTTTATTTTTTTCTCAAGTCTCTGATGAGGATGAAGACTAAATAGTTACAGTCTCACAATAAAAGCTTAAGCTGTTTAGGATTTAAGAAAATACTTTTCAGCCAGGCAGTGGTGGCACACGCCTTTGATCCCAGCACTTGGGGGCAGAGGTAGGTGGATTTCTGTGTTCAAGGCCAGCCTGGTCTACAGAATGAGTTTCAGGACAGCCAGAGAAACCCTGAGAAACCCTGTCTCAAAAGAAAAAAAAAAAAAGAAAATACTTTTCTTTGTTTGTTTGTTTGTTTGTTTGAGACAGGTTTCTCTGTATAGCCCGGGCTGTCTAGAACTCACTCTGTAGACCAGGCTGGCCTCGAACGAAAATACTTTTCTTAAATAAGATTTTTTTTTTAGATTGGCAATACAAATTATGATAGAAATGATTTAGGTACAGAACTCTGAACTCACCAGGATAGAATAGATAAAAGAGTGCTTTCTCCTCAGTTACCTTATACAAATTACTGGACATTGTGAATGTAACTCTTACATGAAAGTTTTCATAATTATTATTGCATATAGTTTATTATTGTAAGAGAAAGAACCCTTATTAGACTAAGAAGAGGAGATATTGGGGTTGGTTTTGTGTGCTGTGTTTCAGATGTTGAGTTCTGTAGCCCAAGATCAGATTGCAGTCTGGACATGAGGGTTGTACTGATCAATGTGGTATTAAAAAAATGATCCCCAATAAGCACTAATTGGCAAATAAAAGCTAGAGCCTGTGATTGGGCAGGAGAGAGAAGGAGGATCTCAGGGATCAGGGATCTCAGACAGGAACCATGAGGAGAAGAAGGAGGTCATCATGAAGCAGGATGGGACACGAGCACATGGCCAAAAGAAGCTCACCCTAAGGACATACGTGGAGCATAGAAAGACTCAGCTGGCAAGTAATGGGGCATTTATCTGGTTATTAATAGACCAGTCAGATTAGAATAGCTCAGAACCTGCCCAGCTTGCTAATAAAATCTAGTGTCTCTGCATCATTTACTTGGGAGCTAAATGAGATAGAGAGGGCAGAACCCCCCACCCCCTAAAATTACTACTTCAAGTAAGTTGAAAAGATAGAAGCTAGAGAGATGGCTTGGTGGTTAAAGTCCTTGCCACTCTTCCAGAGATCCCAAGTTTGGTTTTCAGCTCCTGGATTGGTGGGTCACAACTGCTTATCACTACAGTTGTAGGGAATCCAATGTCTTCTCTGGCCTCTGCAGGCAGCTCACACAAATGGCACATATTCACGCAGACACATCACACGTAAAAATTAAAAGATCAATCTTAAGGATTATAGAAACTCTACATCTCAGTGGTGACAATGGTCATACAGGTACATACTTTGTCAGAATGAGCTTGTCTTTACAGTCAGAATGGGTATGCTTCATTCTCTCTGAGTATTACTAAAATGAGATTGACTTTCGAAAAAAGATGAGAGGAGCCAGTCAGAATGATGCAGAAGGTCTTAGAAGAGAACTGTGGCTTGGTTCTTTAGTGTTCTCCAAAGAACCCTGTGCTAAAGATATGACTGATTGTCCATGGTACTATTGGCAGCCAGTGGTACCTTTAAGAGGATATCAGGAGATTTTCAGATCACTGTGGATGTTGCTCTCAAAAGGAACTGTGTGGCCTCGGAGTCTGTTCCTCTTTTTTTTCTTTCATTTCCCAGGTATGAAGTGAGGAGATTGACTCCACCAGACACTAGTACTATGATATGCCACCTTCACCGTTACATGGAAACATGTGGCCACTGAAAAGCATTGAAGCCATGGACCAAAGTAAACCTTCTGTTTTTGTAAGCTGTTCAGTTTTGTAAGCTTCCTAATAATGAAGACCCAACCAGCTAGACTTCCTGTAATACTCTTACGACAGTGGAGACATTAAAAATGGTTTCTATAAAACACTGAAAAGAAAATCTAATGTACCATAATGAGAAAGGCTGAGGAAGAAGGACAGAGGAACTTGTCTTTAGGAGTCCATATCTAGGAAGTCAACAAGTACAAAAGATGCAAGAAAATGGAAGTTATGGGTGTGGGTGAGGGACCGAGCACAGAATGGAATCAGGATTTGGGGGAGTCATGATCGCACGGAGAGCCACTTGTTAAGCTGTGTGTGTCTATGTGTAGACGTATTTCACAGTTGAAAAGCATTCTTCATGTATAGAGAAGTAGGAAACCCCCAAATAACCCATTTTAAAATACCACTTCAACCCACTGCCTCCATCTCTCCAACCCAAGTCCTGTCGCATTTGAAAAAGACTGACATACAAGTAATTAAAAGCTAAAAGTAATTTTTGCAAAAAATGTTGTCCAAAAGAAGCAATTTTTAACAAATGGACTTTAGGACTTCTTAGAGAATCTAAGACAAGAAATGCCAAGTTGTCAGAAGAGATCTCCTCTGTAATGAATCTTTTTTCCTCATTCCAGAAGGCTCTGAAAAGTCCTCAATCTATGAAATGTCTACTTTTTTCTAAAAATGGAAAGAGAAGACAAAACTACAGAATTTCCTTAGTGCGAATCAGCAAGTGGGCTGTTCTTTCTCAATAGATTAAGTTATTAAGAGGAATCTGAAGACCTGGAGATCTGATTGGCTTCTCACACATGCGGACGTCACAGCCTGGGCTGCAGCCGGCCTGGTTTGGGGCTGATTGATGGGCAGAGTCTGTTCCTCTTTGATTGCCTCCCTTCAATGGTACCTGCACTCGCCTGTCATTGCCTTGATAATAAAAAGCTAGATGATACAAACGGAAAATAACAGGCAGATTCCATTTCTCCTAGTTCAGTCTTGGGTGAAAGCCTTTCCATCCTTCTGGGGGATTACCCCTTTTTCTTCATTTTAACACATTATTCCGCCTTGCCCAGAAAATTGTTTTAGTCTCAAACAACTCTTATTTATTCATTCTTGTGGATGAAAGCAGAAGCCTGGATAATGTAAAATGATACAAACCCAGAATCCTTTTATATTTGACTTCCAAATGTGGGGTTGTGTTTACATTTGATTATGCAAATGTTTAATATTCGAGCAATTCGATACAGGCAAAATGGCAGAGCCACAGGCTAAATGTCTACTTGGAAAGGCCTGAGCTGCCACCCTGGGTCTTGAGCAGTACTCCTTAGCAATATCTAACCCCAGAGGACAGGCAGGGCTTGTCAGCAGAGAATACACTGAAGAGCCTATGGTCTCTGTTTACCTTCTTGCCCTCATTCCCAAAGCAGTGGAATGCTGTGCTTCCCAGGCCATCCTGGATACTATGTGTGGTTTATTATCTTGGCTTCAATAACATTTGCTGCCATCACTAGAAAGGAGTTTGTAACTTGCAGAGTACAACTTGTGCTACCCATATACTCATGGAGATAGGGCCATCCACTGAAGCAGGAGTCATACCTTTCAAGAAAACTGGCTCACAGATAGGCCATAAGAGTCAAAAGCTTTTCAGCTAAGGGTAGAGATCAATAAGCTCCTCCCCCTCCATGCTGTGCTGTTGACTGGCTTGATCCTACACAGACAGCCTCAGCTGATATGAGTTCATGAGTGCAATGGTCTGGTTATGTCCAGAAGACACCATTTATCTTTGATTCTCCACAATGTCTGGCTCACATCACCTCTTCTTCCAGGATAGTCCCTGAGCTTTTGTGTCTACTCCACTTCCAAGAGAAGCAGATTATCCACTAGGAAGCTAGCATTTCAGAGAGGCATCCTAGAGTCTAGTCACACCTTCATTCTATTTCTAACTCACCTTTTCACCTTCATGGGCAAAACTTGGAAAAAAACTACATGGGAAAAGGAAAATGGCTCAACTAAAACTGTAGGTTGCTCAACTAAAACTGAAATTTGCTCCGGGCTGTCTCTCCTGGACTCTGGCCGTGGTGCACCCTGTCTCGGGACTACGTAAGTTACAGAAAAAACCAAATCAGTACCTTCATGGCAGATACCACAACAGGTGTCCCAGTTTCACTCACCTGAGTCCCAGAGTCTACCATGGAAACTGCAAAGCTACCAGTCACCCATGCTCTTTCTTTGTAGCCAGAGTTGTGGATAATACCCTCCCCCCGCCACCACCCGTTCCCCCCCCCCCCAACACACACACACACACACACACACACACACACACAAAGAGAACTGAAGAATATTGGTAGGAAATTTGCATGGTCAGCTCTGAACTGAAGAGAGGTCAAGATTCACACATTATTAATTAAAGCCTGAAGGGAAAGAAGGAAGAAAGAAAAAAGGAAAAGAGATTGAGAAAGAGAGAAGGAGAGGTAAAGAAAAGGTGAGTAGAGGAAGAAAGAGGAGTGAAGGGAGAATGAGAAAGGAAACAGGGAAGGAGTGGCGGGGGAGGGGGGGGGGAGGAGAGGTGAGCCCATGAAGCTGTGCTTGAAGGATGGAGACTCTACCCTATCCTATCCTTCCCTGTAACATGATCTGTAAGTTTCAGGAGGGGGAGAATATGGGGGTGGGTCAGGCCTTAACCTGAAGCCCACCCTCCTGTCCTCTGTGTCCTGTTTTGTCCCCTCTTCTGAGGACATTCCTCTATGTTCCTGCTGGCATCGTCAGAGGTCCTTCTTTGGGTGGGAAATCTGCTGCTCCTGGATCTTAAGCAGAACTTAAAGCAGGGTCTTGAGCTCAGGACTTTACCTGGCTCTGGCTGACTGACGTGCGAATGAATGCTTTGGAGACTCCAAAGGAAATTAAACCCTGCACTGTTTCTTACCCACTCCAGTCAAGTTGAAAAGAACACATTCCTTGCAGGAACTTAAAAATATCTCATTGTCATGTAAGCCAGAGTGAAGCCTTCTACCTCTAGGCATCTGCAGCCTCTCTTCCCATCTCTGTCTGCCACCAATTCAATTCAAGGAGAGACCACATCAGGTACGGGTGGGGGGAAACAGAGCAACTTAATATTAGGAAGGCATCCCGTTGCAGAATTCTTTAGGAAGATCAGTAGGGCTACAGATAGGAAATGAATTAAACATGGACGTGCCTGGAGACAGGGCGGCTACTGAGGATGCTGTACAAACATCCACACAAAGGATGATGGCAGATGAGCTAAGATGTTCATAACGCAATGAAGAACAGACCGACCAGGAGCTACATAGATATTAATATTAATTTAATAAACTAAAGTTACATTCCTGGCTGTTTGCTCTCTGGGGAGACAGTGTGTATATTCGTAAAGGTGCAGAAATAGGGACAGAGATAGAGAAGATCAAAAGAGGAGAAATGTAAGCCGAGATCAGGCTATTAGAACTCAGGGCTCACTGTTCTGCCCACTCTCTCGGGCTGAGTTTTCTCAAAGCAGATGCTAAGATAGAGCTTGGAGATCAAGATACTCATTAGACAATTTATAGGCTGAGCTGTGTGTACTCAATATTTACATACTGAAATCCTTACTCTCAGGTCCTCTGAACATGATTGTATTTGGATACATATCTGGTGAAGTTACTTAGATTGAAATGAGATCATTAGGATGGGGCTCCCAATCACATACGTAAGATTGGCACCCTCTGTTAATCCTAAAAATGGGAGGAGAAAGTCCACCAACCCCAATCATCATGGCTAAATTAATTAATGAAAGCTATTTTTATCTGTGTCCACAGGCTGCCCTCCCCCTAAGGCAGGGTTTGAGACGCCAGCATTGAATGTGAGGAAGACAAGGGTTCTATGGCACTCGGGGTTGACGGTTTCCAAATGAGGAGAAAGAGGCGAGGTTACGGGAGCAGAACACACCAGTTGGTCAAAACAAGGTAATCAGATAGAATTGCATAAAGCCCCACAAGGCTGCATCTAACCCAGCAAGGGAGCTGTGGAATGGGGTGACTTTGCCATCATGTTCCACCTCACTATATCCCCAGATGGGGGCCTCTAGCCACACTTGACTTCAGGTGAGACAACTCTAACAACCTTAGTGGCTTGGACAAGACAATGAGTCATTTGTGCTGTGCATGCCACCAGGAAAGCGCTGCCTTAGAGGGGGAGCACATGCCTCTTTGTCTCTCACCAAACTCTTCTTTTCTTGCTTAGGCTCCTGTAATTCCTCCAGGACATTAGCAGACCTCCTACTTCTTTTCCCAAGAGGGAACCAACTTGCAGAACCAGTGAATTTCATGGTTACAGACTCTCTGCCTCTTTTTTTGCTGTAAAACAAACAGGCCATTGAGTCTGATGCCATCTGGGGTCTGTCTTAATGAGCTTTCAGAGTTCTGCAGTTCGGTGGCTGACTGTGGTTCACAGCAACATAATCTCTTTGTTGCAGAACTGTAAAGATGAACGCACAGGCTCTAAAGAGGGAAATGGCATGAAAAAAGAAATGCTAATTGCTGTTGTTGATCAGGACCCATAATGTATATGGGTCAAAATAAGCGCCACAGAGACTGGAGGCAGTATTTTTAGTTGTTCACCCATGGCTGAGCCCACCAGGCTCCAATGGACAGCTCCAAACTCAGGTCACTCAATGGCCTTGGCTAGTCCCTGGTCACAAAGCAAAACGAATAGATATGACCGTAAAAAAGAGATGTGTGGAGAAGTGAGAGGGTGGATGGAATGTTAAGGAGGAAGAGAGTGGTCAGTGTGTATGGCGTGCATGTGCAAAATTATACATAATCTATTATACCTGACTAATTATTACAAATCAATGTTTTACAAAAGAAGAATAGTTAAGTTTTAACTCTTATCTAAGTTGGATGAGGCCAACATCTCACAATACAAAGGCTACAGAACCGATAGTTGATCAGTGTTCCCAAGCAGAGAACATGGTGGTGGCATGGGGAAATACCAGGACCTGTTGGGAATATGGAAGAGTGGAGAGCCTAAGAACAAACCTTATCATAGGTTTTTCCCACAAAAAGGGATGGATGGGGTTTAGGACTACCTAAGTAGGGTAGCTGCCATGAGCTTCGCATGAGTAAGGATTGTCACTAGTTGTCTGACCTTGTGATGATTATGGCAGAATGACCCAGAGAGTGAAAGCCCCATGTAGGAGGTCCTTGTAGATATGGGTTCTGAATTGGTTAGTTTGCATTCAACATTTACATTCACAGGTGAATAATTTACTGCCTTTGGGAAAATTGTACAATTTCCCCCAAAGACAGCAAGACTCCAGATGACAACACATTAGGATCAAATGGCAGCATTAATACTGAATCACTCGTGAACCAAACGTTTATGCTAGACCTTGGAAGGTGCTCTTCATGCCAGGCAAGGCAAAAAGGGAAAAATCTTACCCTAAAAAATCTGTCCTTATTATTAAAATGGTGGAGTTATTTTGCCACCAAGTGACCAATTGTATTCTTTGAGAAGTGGGGCCCTATCGAACATTTATTTTTGGTTTATGCTTTTGTCAGATTAGAACAAATCAGTTGGTCAGCATTTGGCAGAGTTAGTAGCAAGCTCAGTGTTGGTAATGGGACTCTGAGCCGCTGTGCTTTGGGGCAGCCTCTACCTTGACACTTGGCTGCAAACAACTTAAAGAACGTTTTGCTCACAGTTTCACAGTCTTCTATTCTCATGGTGGGGAACATGGTGGAAGATTTATATTACAGCGGACAGGAGCATTGCAGAGTAGCAGCAAGACAGAGCCAAGGCAAAACACAACCCCAAAGAGACACCTACACTGACCTGCCTCTAACCAGGCCCTACTTTTCTATGCCTACCAACACTACATTCAGTGAATTGTCATGACTGGGGTTGTGAGCGAACTAAAGACAAACCATTCTTTAAGTCAGAGCCCTCATGGTCACTGAAAATGACCTCCCAGATGAACCCTGATATGGGCCTCCTTCATCTCCTGGCCATATCTCAATCTAGTTTCCAATTGAGTTTAACTTTTGTTTTGCTAAATAAGCATGAAATCAAGCTGCTTTATAAATATTTATGAATAACTCCTGCTCCCAAATCTTGGCCAGAGAAGCTTGTTTTCTACAATGGGCAGCAGTTGATACAGCAACTCACAACTAGTGCTCACAACAAGAAATTGGAGTGGTCAGCCCTCAATGGGACATATTTTTAAACTCCCATAAGTCACAAGGAAGAGCAAGGAAAGGGAGTGGAAAGAATGTTAGAATGAGAGGGAAGGAAACAGTTCTTTGAGATGCTCTCTGCTGGACATGACAAGCCATTTTGTCTTAGGGTTCATTGTTGTGAACAGACACCATGACCAAGGCAACTCTTTCAAAGACATTTAATTGGGGCTGGCTTAAAGGTTCAGAGATTCAGTTCACTATCATCAAGGTGGGAGCATGGCAGCATCCAGGCAGGCATGGTGCAGGCAGAGCTGAGAGTTCTACATCTTCATCTAAAGGTTGCTAGGAGAATACTAGCTTCCAAGCAGTTAGGAGGAGGGTCTCATTGCTCAACTCCACAATGACATACTTCCTCCAACAAGGCCACACCTACTCCAATAAGACCATGCCTCCTAATAGTACCATTCTGTGGGCCAAGCATATTCAAACCAGCACACAGTTATACTCAAGAGCTCACTGCAGCTATGGTTAGCTGCATAACAGGAAGCCAAAAGGATCAGTCAGCATTCTAGGGGGTAGCAATAATTGGACTCAGGGGGACTGGGAGACAAAACAGGAAAGGCCATGACAGTGATATGGTAACGGGTTAGGGTGGGAGAGCTGGGTGGGGTGTGTGAGAGCTTGGAAGTTGAGGTGGATGGAACTAAGTTACATTGCATACAACGAGCAAACTTGTCAAAGAATATGAGATTCTTCAAAACCACTGACCATCATAGATGGCCATTTGCATATGGTGGTCACTCTGCTGTCAGTGGGATAGTGACAAAGACTCATCACAATGAATGTTTGAGTCATTCTGTCAATCCAGTTGTTTAGTGTGATGATTCTCAATCAGGAAAGTGTTGGTCTAGATTTTTCAAAACCTACTTTAATAGGAGTCTTTAACATTCAACCTCCCCCCTAGCCCACTATCCACCATAGGGAGAGGAAAGATAGGTTAATAGGCAACAGGGTTTGTGGACTTGTTTAGAAATAGTTCTTTGGGGTGATTCCATTCTTCCTTGTCAGCAGTCCAGTACACCAGAAAAACACTAAACATGAATCAATAGCAGTGGCTCAATCTAGAAGAAACTATGAGGCTCTGCCAATGGGCATGAGTCTATGGAAGTGGCAAAAAGCAGCCAGAACACCACCAGAAGTTCTTTGATCTGTTACTCTGCACAAAGTCATCACAAGGGAAGATCAGTGAAGAACGCAAGGTGAACCAATGCAAGAGTGTTGTCTATTGTCTGTTGCATTATACTCTTTTTAAATATGTGTCTGCTCCAGCATCTTCTCCAGTAAAACATCACATGCCCTTTAACCAGGAAGCGTCCAGAAAAATATCACATGTATGCTTCAGCAAAACATCCTTTCATAAGACACTTTTCAGAAAAAAACATCACATGACACAACTGAGTCTCCAACAAAACCAGAAATTACTGCTTGAGGAAAGTTTTATTGCCACCTTCTTATAGGGACATTTACTAATACCATTGGTCAGAGGCCATTATGTCCTGTAATAGCACCGAGCTCTGATGTTAACACTGCATTCTTCACCCTTCATGGTCATTTTCATCTACCATGTGAACTGTTGCTTCTGAGAACCTTATGTTCTTCTCAGTCTCATGACATTTCCCCAGTCAGTGACCCAGGATACTCACCAAAGCTCCAGCCTTTAGCAAAGTTTTCCTTTGTCTTTTTTTTTAAGTCATGGTTTATTTTGTCCTTTATCATCATATTCTTTGAAAATTATATATATGTATTTATAGTATATATTTAATCCATATGTATATATGTATGTGTATGTATATAGTGTGTGTGTGTATGTGTGAAATAGTATTATACTCATCCCATTCTCCCTGCAACTTTCTCTAAATCCTCTCAACACATCATTCTTAAAGCTTCATTTCCCCCACCTTCCTTTATTTTGAATAACTCACTAAGTCCAATTGGTGTTGCTCATGTATACATGGCTGTGGGGCCAGCCATAAACCAGAGAAATCTTCTTTGACAAATCATTCTCAAAGAAGAAAAGTTCTTCCTTCCCCAGCAGCTCTCAGCTGCCAATAGCTCCTCAGTATGGAGCGGGGCCTGAAGAACATCTCCCTGATGTCAGAGATCAGAAGTAAAAGTAATATCCTTTGAAATTTTCTATGTTCGTTCACAAACCAAACCAATTCACTTGTAGATTCAGCCTCAGGCTTTATTTCCCTTCTCCTCCTCTTCTTGCTCCGTCCTCCCTTCCCCTCAATCTCCCTGTGCCCCACAGAGCCTTGGACATGAGTGAGATTAGGGGAGCCAGCTCCATAGATGTAGGTAGATGTCATGGAGGGCTGGAACACCTGCTGATACAGTTGTTGGCCCTCTATTACTGATGGTCTCAGTCCTAGAAATACTGATTTTACCTAATACCTTATACATAGTTGCTTCTTATTCCACTCAATCTGATGGCTTGGAAAAGGGCTTCTTGCTGTCACATGCATGCAAGAGGTCAATGCCTTTCCAGGTAGCCTTCAGACATTATAATGGAGGGCAAGTAATTTAGCATAACCTTAAGGAAAACTGTATAGGTTTTCCTATACAGTTATTTATCTATAGATATCTAGACAGAGCATCTATCCAGATATCTATAGATATAACTATAGATAGAGCAAGTATAGATAAGCAAGTCCACTCAACCTCCTCTCCCTCCTCCTCCTCTTCTTCTTCTTCCTCCTCCTTATAAAGTCCCATCACAGGGGCCTCATCTTCATCATCTCATTTAACCCTGATTACCTCTTGCATTAGTAACTTTTCTGTTGCTGTGATAAAAAACCACCGGTAAACACATCACAACCAAAAGCAAGTTATGGAAGAAAAAGTTTATTCTAGCTTGTGGTCACATAAGGGTGAATCTATCTTGCTAGGGTGGCATGGCAGCAAGCAAGACAGGAAGTTGAGGGATCACATCTTCAATGGGAAGCATAAAGCAGAGAGAACAATCTGGAAGGTAGACAAGGATACAAACTCTCAAAGCCCACCCCCTAGTGACATACTTCCTTCAACAAGGCTCCATTACTCAATCCTTCTCAAACACTGCCACCCACCAGAGACCAGGTGTTCAAATATCAGAGCCTATAAGGCACATTTCTCATTTAAACCACCACACATCTTAAATACCACCTCTAAATACCAGCAACATATGGATTTGAAGGTTACATTTCTAACACATGAACTATGGGGGGGGCACATTACAGTCATAGCAGACAGCATAGATGCTACAGACCCTTGAGGTCCTATGGTCCAAGTCCTGATTAAAGCTTCTCAAAAACTCTATACATCACCTCTGATACTCGCAATACTGTAGGATCCAAGTGGCATGTGTGCTAACCCAAAGACCTACTGCAAAGCCTTTCTCTGTGAGCCTCACTCAGACATGGGAGATACCTGTGATACTTGGTATATAAGCAGAAACAATTGGGAATATGCTAATATTCCTAACATGAAACTCCTTTTTGAGAGCATATCTCAAGTATATACTCCAGGCTGGCCTCAACGTGGCCATCCACCTGCCTCAGCCTTGAGTGTGCTGAAGATTACAGGCATGCGCCACTTCCCCAGGTTATAGAAAAGGCATTTCCTTTTTTGCTGGTGCTAATGGTTGAATATTTGGCCATACGTCAGGATGGCCATTGGTCTAGATGGACCCACTTTGGTTCATGAGCAGGGGCCTACAATCTCCTTCTGTTTTGAAAAGTTATGATAGTTTATTATACTTTAGTTACAGATTATTATACATACAGGAGATTGGGGACTCTAAGATAGCTACCACATTTGTAAAGGACTTTATGTCCCATCATCCCATGGTGTAAGGCACCACATAGCAGTAGAGAGAAAATGAAGACTGAACAGCATACCCATTCTTTTGGTATGACATTAGTTCATCAATATGGGTAGAGTTAATCATCATGACCTATTTAGCTCTTAAAGATCCTACTTCTCAACTCTATTATATTAGGGATTAGACTTCCTTGCTGATGAAGGACTTATCAGAGGGAGGAGTGAAGATGAATGTTCACCCTAGGATGTTCACAGTAGGAATGTTCACACTACAGATCTTCACACTAGAGATGTTCACAGAGTGGGAAGGAATCAAGAATTCTAACAAGAGAGACATTGGAATCATGACTCTCATAATAAGCAGATGTACAGATATAGATGTCTGTCAAGCCTTTCCTTCACCCTCTATTGTGACAAACTAGTCCAGGGAGAGAAATAGGGATGATGAAAGGCCAAGCAAAAGGGCTTTCCTCTCTCCAACTTGCTGCTGGGTACTTTGAACAGCAATCAATTGAGCCCTTGATATGGCTCCTCTCTCTAGACTAGCAGTTCTCAACCTGGGTTGTGACCCCTCTGAGAGTCACATATCAGACATCCTGCATATCAGACATTTACATTATGAGTCATAACAGTAGCAAAGTTACAGTTACGAAGCAGCAGTGAAACAGTTTTATGGTTGGGAGGGGGTCACTACAACATGAGGAATTGTACTAGCGGGGCTCAGCATTAGGAAGGTTGGGAAGCACTGGCCTAGATGAAGGAATGAGATGGTGGGTAGTTTGCTAGTTTTTGAGAGTTTCATCACACTGGCCTTTCACTGCGGAGACAGTAGCAAGCTTCCCTCCAAAGGAGAAGTTCATGGGGGTGTGGTAGTTAAGCTTCACTGTCAACATGACTGGATTTTAGAAACACCACAGAGACATATTTCAGGATATATCCCTGTAGAAGTTTCCAGTAATAATTAACTAAATAAAGAGGGAAGACCCATCTTAAATGTGGACTGCACTGTTCCATGGCCTGGGATTAAAAGAGGCAAGTGAACCTCCACAGTGTGAGCCATGTCACCGGGGAGCAAGTGAGCCTCTGCAGCAGTCTATGTCACTGGGGGACATGTTAGGTGAGCCCGGGCCTTAGCCCTTGTACTGCCAAACCAAAATGTCTACAGAGAATTACCAAGCCAAGCATGAATGTAAGGGCATCACCAGCACTCATTATCCTGACTGGGGACATAATTTGATCAATTATTTCAGGCTTCTGCCCACAAGCTTTCCTTACCGTGATGGATGATACCCTTAAACTGTGAGCAGAAACAAACATTCCTTTTTGGATTACTGCTTATCAAGTATTTTTGTCAGAATAACAAGTAAATTAACGGACACACACAGGTTTGAATTTTCCTTTCTTCTCCTTGGTGCCCTGCCAGACTCACAGATTTTTGGCTTGGGGGAGGAGTCCTTATTGGCACCTACAATATGCCTTACAACATTAACTGTAATCAGAAAACACATTCTGTGACCACAGAAGTTCACGAACTGGGCTATTACTGCCCCAAGCTCCCCTACCTAGGAACAGCATTAATTAGCAGGATCCTGGAGGCTAAGTTATAGGAGCAGATGGGAGGTACCATCCTTAAAGCTGTTAATGACTTGATTAAGCATCTGCCTGGAACCAACAGCCAGTGTTTGGTTGTGTTTGCCCAGCAGTTAGATACATGGCCTACAAAACAAAGTGTCGTGCTAGCAATGTCTTGGAGTCCATTACACATAAAAAGACATTGGAACAATTTCATCTCACACTGGCATGTTGAAAGTGTTAGATTCCACAGCACATAGGGATATGTTAGATGGTGAGCCTGGGCCTTAGCCCTCATACTGCCAAACCAAAATGTCTACCGAGAATTACCAGGCCAAGCATGGATGTAAGGACATCAGTCTAAAAAGTCTGAGAAACTTTAGGTTACTGTCATGCAATAGAAATGGGGGATTCTGTTGATATCCCGGGGGGACTCATGGAGCCACAGGCTTGTAAATACTCCCTAACCACAGGAGACTGCAATCAAGTGAAAGCCATTAAGAACTCAAATCTTTCTAGATCAAAACTTTGTGTTCCACCACAGGATGCTTACCATCCCCATGCCATCAACCAGGTCCCTTTCATTCTGCCTTCAGGGTGAAATCATCCAATGGAGTCATCTTTAGGAGGGTAGGGGTCATCTACCCCACTGCTGTGTCCCTTGGCTGAGTGTCTTGCCTGGCTGTTCTTAGCAGGAATGCTAGAAGTCTTCTCTCTTTGGCTCTTTGTGTTTTATTACAGTTAAATGTGTCTTCCAGATTTCATGTGTTGGGAACTTAATTCCCAAGTTTACATCCACAAGGTTTTGGGGTGAGCCTTTGGGGGGAGTTTGGGCCATAAAAGATCTGGCTCCTTTCATAGCAATGGGTTATTACAGAATGGCTTTGTTAGAGATTACATCGTGTAATATCTACTGCTATGTTGTGACAAAGCATGAAGGCTTCATCAGATCTGACCAGAGACCTCTACACCATCCTGCAAGACATCTCAGCCTCAGTATAACTATAATACGTAACAGACTTCCGACTCACTATCCTGTGTGTGTGATGTGAGCTCTGGTCTTTTTCTATTCCATCATAAGTTACCTTTGAAGAGAAGACCATTCTCTGTCTCTGAAACCATGGAACAAAGACAAGACATACTCCTGTTAAATTCTCATTTCATTGACACAGCAGCCCCAAGTATGGCTCCGTAACTGAGAGCCAAATTGAGAGGCCGCCAAAGGAGTCACAGTTATGACTTGTATATCTCTGAAATTTCTGTTTTATGTATGGGGAGAGAGAGAGAGAGAGAGAGAGAGAGAGAGAGAGAGAGAGAGAGAGAGAGAGAACAGGAAAACGTCTCTCTAGCAAGTCAGCTTAGCAGATGCATGGTTTCTTTCATGTGAGCAGAATGGTATGCTCGTTAATGGCCCTGGTTACAAAATGTGTCCTAGGATCATTATTTATAATGGGCAGCAACAAAAAGCAGTAACAATGCTGGCACGCAGGAACGGGCAGTGTAAAATTTTAATTGAGAGGCATTTTCTGGATTTTGATTTTAAATGTCCTGGTGTTAAAAGGGAAAGCAGCTTTCCAGAAGATGAGCATATGACAGAAGTGAGTGCCTGGCATGTTTGTTTGAGATACCAAAGAAAGGGATGTTCATCGAAACCGTTCCTCAACACTTAAATTACACCACCATCAATGATAACATAGAATTACACAACGACTGGGAGCAACTGACCACTTCCCACACATGTAGCATGAGCAGAAAAATACAGGTTAGTATTTCATTTCCAAGATCAACTCCAAAGGGCCCATCTGGAGCCTACTCTGTGTTAGGTATGGGGCTTGGGTTTGCAGAGTCAGTGGCATCCACCTGAGATCCTGCACCACTATCCAGGATGGCCCCTTGGTTCAGAAGAGTGCAGAATTGGTGTTCATTCTGGGAAGACAGTAGGCTGGGGGTCCTGAAAGGGTGGGATATACAGAAAGTAGGGAAGATTAGATGAACAAGACAAAAAAATTACTGCAAGGAATTTGCCTTGGTGAGGACTAAGGAATAGAGACAGAAATGTAGAAGATGATGGTATTCTATTAGCTCATGGGATTGTGGTGGCTAAAAAGTCACACAGTGTGTCATTTGCTGGGTGGATAATGCAGAGCTCAGAGCCGCTGGTTTAGTTCCAGTGTAAACTTGGAGGCCTGAGAACCAGAGGGCTGATGGCCAAAGGACAACAGAAGATGGTTTCCTAGCCCAAGAATACCATGACATTGCCCTGTTCATCTTCTTCCTCCTCTTCCTCCTCCTCCTCCTTCTCCCCCCTTCCTCCTCTGACTTAATGTGGGAACTAAACAGATTGGTTGATGACAACTGAAATTGAGGAGGGTGAGTTTCTCTACCCCTGATTCTAGCACTCTTCTGGAAACACATGTGCACACATGCATGCTCATGCACACACACACACACACAATCACACCTACCATACACACCATATATACACACCACACACTACACGCCACACACTCAGTGTATACACACACACACACACACACACAATCACACCTACCATACACACCATATATACACACCACACACTACACGCCACACACTCAGTGTATACACACACACAATCACACCTACCATACACACCATATATACACACCACACACTACACGCCACACACTCAGTGTATACACACACACAATCACACCTACCATACATACCATATATACACGCCACACACTCAGTGTATACACACACACACACACACACACAATCACACCTACCATACACACCATATATACACACCACACACTACACGCCACACACTCAGTGTATACACACACACACACACACACACACACACCACTTTCTTTTCCTTTTTCTTAAAGGTTGTCTGGGCATCCTTTAGGCTTCTCAAGTTGGCACCTAAGATGAACCACAGCAGAAAATTATGTAAAAAATATTTACTGCTTGGCTTTCAACTTGTACACTTTGATCCATTAGCAGACTGTGAAATCAAAGTAATGTGTTTGGAAAAATAACAGTCCAAGAGACTAGAAAGTATCAGTGTGCAGTGTGTGTATTAGAGGCTTACTGTTTCAGCAACATCTGAATATGGCTCTACAGAGGTAGGTGCCTGACTCACAGTATGTATTTCTTAGCTGGTGACAGATCAAGCAAGAGAATAAAACTCTAACTTAAGGTGAACTAACTATAAAACTACAGGGCCTCCTTAGCAAGCCCATTCCGTGACTCTACTTTTGCTAAAACAGAACTCATTAAGTGCTATGGCTGGAAAGCAGGAGCCATCCCCATCCCCCACCCCCAACCCCACCCCACCCCCAGCCCCCACTCCCGTGCTCTGCCACAGAATAGGTACCACCTGGTGTATGATACTGTTAATAACAACCAACACCTATGGACAGTCCATGTTCTAACTCCCCTATGAAGGAGATCAGATTGTTTTATTTCATAAATGCAGGCAGGAGGCCACCATTTTCCCAGCCCTTGAGGTTCAGCAGAACCCCTACCTTCTGTTTCAGCTTTCTCACGATGCTAAGACTGAACTTTGTGGTATAAACTCTCCCTTGGCATCCGTCTGTATGTTGTTTAATATTCTTGTTATCTCTCACTTCAACTACCCGAATTTCATGGTGCTTAAGCAACCTTACTTCACTGTGCTACAGAGCGGAGAGATCAGAAATTTAGTCATGTTATCGAAGGGGTGGCAGTTCTCTCTCCGATGCCTAAGAGTCTCACTTGGAAACACTCAGCTGGAGGGTACTTGAGGGTTGGGCATAGCAATCATCTGGAGGCATCTTTATTCCTCATCTTGTGCATAGGCTGAGCGCCACCAACAAGGCTGAGACTGTTGACCTTAGCACACCTTCGTGAGTTCTCTGTGAGTCTGGGCTGGCATCTGCTTTAGAGGGAACATGAGGGCAGACACTTGAGTGGGCTTGATGGACTCCCAGCGCTTACCAACTAGCCTCAGAACGTCACCCACTTATCAATTCTTCCGTTATTTTCCCTTGGCTGGCAAGTCCACTCAGTTCACTTCTTGATACAAACCACTCTGAGTTATATTTTTTCTTAGTCTCCAACCAGCATGTGCAAGCTTCCTTGCTTTGGGGGATGACTGGATTTCCCTTGGTGTGGGGAAGTAAGTGGTTCAAATTCTTTATGATGCATAGGGCACTTTGTGGTTAATAATCTACTGTTCATTATAATGATCTGTAGTCCCTATAAGAGTAAATGGGCTGGAACCATAGATATATTTACTGCCTTAATTTAGTCGCTAGCATTGGGTTTATTTTAAAGTATTTTCTCTCCATTTGGATGGAATTTCTTTTATCTGAGCTTATCTTCAATGTCAATAAGTTTAGCGCTCCCCAACAGCTGGAAGCCCAGATATTATACATCTCCCCTCCTATTAATCTTATGTAAGTTGATCTTTATAGCTATCGTGCCCATCCATCACTGCAAGCTGTCCGCTTACATTTGTATGGTCTTCCATTTAGCTAAGTGAACTCTATTTCCTTATTGAGGCTAAAGTTCTTTGTCATTTTAATAGTTTATAGAGTTCTCCCTCCGAGTGTCAGATTGCCCACAAAGAACAAATGGATGCTAATAACAGCCCTCGTTTGGTTTCATCGGAATCCATTCCCAAGGCTCTTTGGTAAAGTTATCTCCAAGATCACAAGACATTCCATGTTCCATAAGAACACTTAGAATCTGGCAGCTTTTCTATGAAGGGAACCAGACACCACGATTCATGTATCTATCTCATCCTACAAAGCCGTACCTTGACTTTACTTGCCTACGTTTTCCTGAATTTGTATAAAAGGTTTTTAAACCCAGTGGGATTGGATACTCTGATACTACAGCAAAGGACACCGGGGTTGAAGGATCTAAGGAAAATGGAGGAAGGTCTGAGGGAAACAAAACAGCAAAGACAGAGGAGGCGGGTGTTTGGTTCAGATCTTAAATGCCTACCAGAGGCCCACATGCCCAAGGCTTGGTCTGCTGTAACTTAATGGAATTATTCCTATCCTTGCCTTGCTTCCATATGAATGAGACTCGGACTATGATTTATTTATTTAGCTTTTGCACAATAACTGAGAGATTACCCTGAATCTTAATTTCTGGTAACTAGATGTGCTTCCCCAGATGTGTTCCCCCAAGGACTTGTTGTTTGTGTCTTCCTGGTTATTTCTGCCCCACCACCCTGTCCTCAGGTTCCATTTTGCTCAGGCACAGGCTCCTGGTCCATCATATCTAATGGAGACCTCCTGTTCCCTCTGTCTTCTTCCTCTATTCTTCTCATGGTCCCTACCTGCGACCCCCAGCCAGATAACTGAAAACCCACCTCCTTCTAATCCCACCAGTAATTGGCTGTGGCCACATTTATTTAACCAATAGTTTTAAGTTGGGGGTGGGGGTGGGTGGGACAAGGTTTGCACAATGAAAGCTAGTGTATGTGGGAATTTGCTTGTCTTGGAGCAACCAGATCTTGGGGGTACAGATTTTAGCATTTGAATGCACAGTAGCACCAGATCAACCCCCAACAGACTGTATTATTTGGAGGTGACAGAGCCTGTAAAGTGTCAGGTGTAGTGGCAGGAAGCTAGGTTACTGGGGGTGTGCCCAAGAAGGACCATCTTCTGTCTGCTCTCCAGCTACCATGAGGTGGGCAACTTTGCTCCACTGAGTTCCCACCACGATCTTCCGCCTCACTTCTTTGCTGCTCCAAAGCAACAGAAGCCAAAGGGACCACAGAGAGCCTCCGAGACTTTGCTCCAAACTGGGTTTCTCCAGATCTTTCCCACCATGATATAAAGATGGCACTGCTCTCATCAGAAAAGGTCAATGAAGTCCTGAGCCCCACCAGGCAGAAGGCTATGTTTCCCATCGCAGATGAGATCAACCAGGAGATGAACAATCTAAACCAAGAAGTCATTATCAAAGTGCTACATACCCCAGCTCTAGGGAACACATGCCTCTGCTCTTCTAGGCCCTGCCCCACCCACCCCAGGCAAGGGTGAGCATGTGGGCAAGTTCAAGTCACCTGTGCCAGCTACTGGGCTAGCTAAGGACTGGGATTCACACTCGAGGGCCAACTCTCTTGGGAGGCTGGCTTTTACTTGTTCATTCAAGTAGTAGTTTGCATAACATGGGGTTGAGCAACGCTGAGACAGTCACAAGGAAAGCCAGGAGAATGAACACCAGCTCAATCCATGCACAGTCTGGATGCCCGACAGTTGCTACCACAAATGTGGGCTGGGGACAGCTCATACAGACTCAGGGCCTAGCAGGCAGACCAGGCATTTTCTAGTCACTGTGGTCAGTGTAGCTGGAAATGTGGACAGAGAGTGGACATTTCCCTTCAAAGACTGTGGCCTGGAGTCATGCCATAAGGAACCAGGAGGGGTTCTGTAGAGGCCTGCTGGCAAGCACTGGCATGAACCTCTGCAGGCCTCTGGGAAGAGAAGAACCATCCCGCTATCTGTACACTGAGCTTCTGCAAACAAAGTAGGGCTGGGCCTCTGTTCCCCTCTGGAAACAGGGCCGCAAATCGTTCAGATAGCAATCTCTCCGGACTCCAATCATTCTGCATTCCCACATGGAAGGCTACGTGCTTACCACACCTTCTCAACTTTTCTAGGCTAAGCACTCTGCCTGCATAAATGCCTCTCAGTGGCCCCAACAGATAGACTCCATCCATACTCCTAGTTTCTCCCACGAGAAAACAAGGGTCAGAGTTGTCAAGTCACTGGCCCAGGGGGCACACATCTGATAAGAGGTGAAAGACAGAAAGCCAGATAGTCTGAGACCAGAGACTTCATCTTGACCCATTTATCTATCTACTGCATAGCACTGTTCCCCAAGACACTCACCAAAGGGCACCCCTCTGCTTTACCAATAGGAGGCATAAAGCACCCAGTAAACCCTCAGATGGCCTGAATCTGACCTTAGAATGCTGCCTCCTGAGGACCAGGCAGGGACCAGTCCACGATGCATCTTCTGCTGTGTGTGGACCTCAGGGCTCCAACCAAATCATTAGGGAATCTGGTTCTCTTAGCTGCCCAGCTCCTCCCTGGAGACTCCAGGGATCTGAAAGAAACACCTCAGCCTACCCCTGTGGCTTACAACCTGCACTTGGGCTCACTGAGGTAAGAACTAAAGCCTTTGGAATTTAAGTCGACATTCTGCTTGTTCATTTTTTTTTTTTCCCCTCCTGGAGAGACAGGCATCCGTCAGTCACATTTGGCAAGGAGTCTGGGACACAGCCACAGCAGTTTGGCCCTTAGTGGATCAGTGTTGGTTAGCTCATGGTATATCAGTTCCCACCTAAGCCAAGCAGCACAGGTGAAGCACGGGGCCCCGGGAAGCTTCTTAAACACACACACACACACACACACACACACACACACACACACACCACACACACACACACCACACACACACACACACACACACACACACCACACACACACACACACACACACACACACACACACACACACACACACACCTTTTTCAGAATATGAAAAAAAAAAAAAAAAAAAAACCCAAAAAACAAAATCACTCTTGGCACCAAGATGTAAATGACTGAGTTAAGTCATGGAGTTACTTTTCCCAAAGAGGCGCCCATGGGAGACTCAAGATCTCATCTGCCCAATTGTCAACCTTAGTGCTCCCCTAGGTACTAGGGTCGGTGCTACTGAGGAACAGGTGCCCCCACAAAGTGGTTCACAAAGGGCGCCGACCCTCCTGTACCTCTCAGATGGCTCTCCCTCCACCAGAGCCTTCCAGCACTTAAACCTCAGGTCTGTGTCGGTGGAGGTGGATAGGGTTGGCTGGTCTGGGGCAGAGGTGTGTGGCTCCGAGGGAGGTGGGCGCGGGTTGCTGGGAGCCGGGCAGTTGAGGCGGGGAGTCTAGCAGGTTTCTAGGGTTGAGGGCAGACGCGGGGGTGGGTGGAGACGATCACGATTGAGGAGGAGCACACAGACAGTCGCACTCACCGCCTTTCTCCTTCCCTTCCTCTTCCTCCCACCCCGTCCCCGGGGGGCGGTACCCTGGTCCCTGGGGGAGGTCTGCACCCCCGGAGGGTGGGAGCCGGGGAGGAGGGCTGTGGTTGGAACCGCTGCAGCGGGTGGCGGACGCCGCGGGCCCCTCCCCCACGCTCCCTCGCTGCCTCCCCCTGGTCCCCGCCCCTCCTCCTCCCCATCCTCCCCATCCTCCTCTTGGTCCCCGGCAGCCGCAGCTAGGGGAACAGCCGGCGGCACCCGGGCCGCTCAGCCTTTGTCTCTGGCCGCGGGGCGCGCCGGGGCCCAACGCCGCGTAAGTAACAGGGGCCGGGACCGGTCCACGGGGAGCTCGGTGGGGCGGGTCCTGGCGCGGAAGCTGCCTTGGGGGGTGGAGTGCGGCGGAGGGGAGGCCGGGCCGGAGGAGCCTCGGCCGCGATGCTCGGGCGGCGCCGGAGCGGGGACGCAGAGGGGTGCGTGGCCGGTTCGTGGGGCGCCGCAGCCTCGCGCCCGCGGACGTGCGGCTTGGGTGCAAATCCTGTTTCTCCGGGCAGAGGCCACGCGGGGACGGCGGAGGCTGCGAGGACCTGCAGTCATGGAAAAACGGGAGAGGAGCCGGCCCAGCGTCACCACCGCCACTGTCACCACCATCACCATCACCACCACCATCACTGACCGTCGCCCATCCCACTACCCCGCCTCATCCCCATCTCATCTCCCCGTGCACTGCCAACTTTGTCAGACCATTTCCTTTTTACATCGGGTAATACTTAGAGAGATCGCGAGTGAGTGCAGCTGCTGTGGGACGTTTATCTAACAGACCACTGAGCTGCCTCGGTTTTCCCCGTCAGAGAAAGGGGCCTAGGACGCCTCCCCCATATAGCCACCGAGGTGGGCTGGGTGTCTGACTGCTTAATCCGGGTGCTAGAAGGGACAGAGAGACATGTCACTTGTTAATGATGGAAGTGATACCAAAGTAATGTCTTCATCAAACCAGAGGTTTGCAGTTTTAGGGTTCATCTCTTTATCTTTTAAGTGTTGAAGTATTAATAGCAAATGAAAACGTAAAGGAACAAAACTTTGAACTATTCGGAAAAAGAAGCAGAAGCAAGTATTTTGTAGGAAAAAAAAATCACTTCAGCTTGCTAAGGGCCGTTCACTTTGTTCAGAGTGGACAGCGTCCTTTTTTTTTTTTTTTTTTTTTTTTTTTTTTTTTTTTTTTTTTTTTTTTTTTTTTTTTTTTTTGTGCTGCGTTTCTGATGAAGTTCACTATTTTGGAGGCATACCATATACCCCCAGGTGCTTCTCACCCCACCTGAAGAGCATCTTAATTACTGGGTTTCAAAATAGCCTTTTTCCAGCTCAGTACAGAACAGTGAGAATAAACGCATTCCTGGAATGGCTCCAGGCATCCGCTCCTTTTGAGAAGACACAGTAAGATCCTAAGCCCATTCTTATTCTCCCTATTGTTCCTGGAAATTTTGGGGAACCCCACTTGGGTTACCACGTGTTTCCAGGGAGGCAATAGAGGCTCCTTTTCAGGATTCTTAGTCTTACTAATAAAAGAATTTAAGAATGGACACAGAAGGAAACTCGAGGACAATTTTGAATTTATTTTATTTGAGCCCCAGGGCAAGCAAGGGGTAAATCTCAATAGTTTCCAGAAGGGAAGATGGCAGAGAGGAAAAGACGGCCCTGCTACTGCTACATGTTGGAAGTAGAAGTGGGTGTCAGGGACAGTTTCAGAGAAAAATCGAGAAAGTCCAGAACGTTCAGATTAGCACCTCAGGCTTTTGGCAACTATCTAAAAGAAGGGAAAGGCGTTTAAAAAAAAAAATGGAAGAGAGAAAGTTATATTTTTCTAGGTAATTTAGAAAATTGAGCACATTGTAGTAGAGTCAGACAGCCAAGAGTTATGGGAAGGAATGGTACATTAGCTCAAGAAAAGAATATTTCTCTCATCTCTTTGGCATGACTTAAGGTGAATCTGCCTTTCTGAGGGGTGGTCCCTTTGTCCAGGTGACCAACAGACCCAGTTGGATTAACTCTTGTGCTCTAGATAGCTTGGAACCTTCAGTCTCAATCCAAGCCCAGAGCTAGATCCCATTCTTTTGACCATGAGAAAACATGTTTTCCTTCATGGCCTCAACAAAGCCCTGCTCCAGGCTTCTATAATATTCTCTCCTCTGGAGAGGTAGCCCTAGGGCTGTGAGGGTGGCCCTTATGATGTGGTTTACTTTGTGTCCTGCATGAAGTAGGAAAAGTGGAGTTGTTAAAAAGGATGTGTGAGTGAGTCAGTGTGCCTTGAGTCCGTCTGTGAAATTGTCCACGAACAGACTTTAACTCAAAAAAAAAAAAAAAAAAAAAAGACAAGAAAAATAATTTTAAACACAACATAACAGTGACAAAGAAGACCTCAACAAGCAGAGCTTACTATTACCATAATTGGAAATATCTCAGGTGCTGAGTGTAGTTACGATTCCTGGGCTCCAACCTCCCCAATCTATAAAATGGGATTTCATGAATAATTTCCAAAAATCTGTAATTTTGTGGAGAAAGACTTTGAAACAACTTCTTGTCTTAAGAATGTTATTAGTCCCAAATTTACATAAGGCATAGACAGTCACATTTCAGAGCAGAAACTAAAGAACTACCTTACTGTATTTTAAATTCTGAATCTTTGGGAAAGAATTAGCATCTTAAGGGCATCTCATGCCTTTGGTTGCGTTTTAGCCGTTTCTGCTGTAAATTAAAAATAACTTATTTGTTGTATTTTGGAGTTTGGGGTACTGGGAATTGATCCCAAGATCTCATACACAACGATCACATACTCTCATCACTGAGCGACAGCCCCGTATTTCTCATTTTTTTGAAGTATTTACTTACATAGAATGTGCAGCCCCTCACATCACTCTGCATCTTTGCCTATGTAGTCTTGCTTCATGCCCCTTCTCAGTCAATGTGCTTTCAGATTATAACCAATACTTGACTTTGACCAATGCAGAAAAACCATTCTTTAAAAATAATTTCTAAACAAACAAACCAAACAAGAAACAACAACAACAAAAACCTTACTCAGTTAAGTCCATTTGTCCTACAATCGTCCTGGCTCTGGAAGCAGTGGTATATAGACCTGGGCCTTGCTTGGGGGAGGAACGTGGGCCAACAGCCTCCAGATTCAGGATGTAGGACTGGGAGGAAGGCAGGTTCTAAGCTAGTTTTGTTTGGAGAGGGAAATGGGAAGACTTTTAAGAACCTGTGGACTTTTCAGTTGGAAACAGAGAAGTGAGCATTGATCAGCTACAACACACAGGAGGAAAGGGAAGGAGTTTTCCACGTGGAGGGCACATCTGAAGTTGTTGGCAGAGAAGCAGAATTGACATCAGTTGTAGACAGTGGGTATTTGGGGGCGTTGAGACTGTCTCGTGTTCAAAGGCCCACCCCTGGAGTCTTTCAGCACTGCTCCAAGGTCTGGGAACAACTTAAAAGCTTGAATAACAAGAAGAAAGCTTGGGAGGGGGGGGAGGGGGGGCAAGCGGGCTGGTCTACTGCCTCATGCAAGTGAGAGACAGGGTAAGTCTACTGGGTGGTGGTGGTGACTGATACAAGGTTAGCAGGGAGAATTAACACAACCTGATGTTTGACAGGACATTTGTGGATGACTCGGGCTTCTGAGGTCTTGGGAAATGATTACATTTCTTTGTCAAAGAACTGTTGTTAACAACAATAGGTACACCTGCAGGGAGAGCTGTGTGCCAAGTTATTACACCTGTGTGCATGCAGTGATCAGTTACTTACTAGATACAATTCCTTGTCATTTCATAGTGTGTGACACTTCTGCTTCTTCATAAACAGGAGGAAGCTGCCTTCAGCAGGTTTCTACTCCTCATACTCCCTGTTGCTGTATGACTATCCAGCTTCCCTTCCCAATACAGGCCTCTCTCTCTCTCTCTCTCTCTCTCTCTCTCTCTCTCTCTCTCTCTCTCTCTCTCTCTTTCTGTTTACATACAGAGTGTCACTGTGTAGCATCAGCCGACCTAAAACTCACTACATAAATAGACCTAGCTAACCTGGAACTCAGAGATCCACCACCTCAGCCTCCTGAGTGCTGAAATGAAAGGTGCACCAACATACCCATCCCATTTTTGAGATAGTATCTCACTTTGGAATCTCAGCTGGCCTTGAACTCAGAGCGAGCAAGCCTCTTGCCTCAGTCTCCTGAAAACTGGGATTCCGGGCCAAAGCTATCATATCTGGAGTTGACACATCCCCTTTTTGTGTGCAGGTAGCTTTGACTGCCAGCTAGCATGTAGTGCATTTGGAAATGATGTGTACTACAAAGTCTTCTGTGATGCATGAAGATTGAACATATTCTCTTCTGGCCATGCTCTGTCACCAGAGGGGGAAGCAGGTAGGAGAAACAGCTCTGGAACTACTGGATACAAGTAATGAGTCACAGCCTCCCAGAGAAGCGATGGAGTGCTAGAGCAGTGGTAGCCTACGGAGATCCGAGAAACTGCCAAGAGAGGAAAGAACTGTTGACGTCCTATTTTAATTTGAAAATTCCATTTTATTTTCTATGGCATACTTGAGTTCTTTCCTTCTCTTTGGTGTATGTTTTGACAATCGATTCAACATTCTGTCTGCTGATTTTGGTAACCAGCTGACGCCTTCCTTTATGGGGACTCAGTAGTCTCTAGTACCCTCACTACTGATGATGGTTCACTGCCTTCAGTTCAAAACTGAGGACTGAAAATCCCAGATAGAGCATGATCCTTCTGATCCATGGATCTTGGCTCTGAACTGCAGGCCCCCCCCCCCCCCCCATGCTAGGCTTTAAATTAGCAGATCCTGAAAGTTGTGTCCTGGGGATGGATTTCTAAGTGTCTGAAGTTGTTTGTGTTGCACAGCTGGAAGTGCATGTCCTTTGTATCTCAAGTGCTCCGATTACAAAAGCCCAGTTACTGACAGACTTAACAAGGGAAGGACTCTTAGTGGTGTCAGGGGCTGGCTTTCTTATCTTTTTGTCTTTAGCCTCCCAAGTTTCTTATCTCAGTTTTCAGAAAAAAGTAGAGCATATTTTCTTTGTGCTGCTGGGATCATGGAAAATTCATGGTGAGTGGGGAAAGACTTGCAGAAGCATCACACTTAACTGCTATTCCTGTTCAAAAGGGAAAACTTAAGCTGTTTATGAGGATTAAGTCTGGCAGGGAGGCCCAGGACTTTGGATGTAGAGAAGACACTCAGCTACTGAGTGGATGGATAGATTATGATGGATCTTGAGGATAGGCAAGATGGATAGGTAAGTGAGTAGATGGGTAGATGGTGATGATGGTGATAATGATGATGATAATGATGACGACAACCATGCAATAACGTGTGTGTGTGTGTGTGTGTGTGTGTGTGTGTGTGTGTGTGTGTAAGGACAGATTAAGAAATGGATATGCCCTGCTGGTAATATAGCTCAATGGCAGAGTATTTGCTTGCTGGACATCAGTTAAATCCTCAGTATTACACGTGTATATGCAAGTTCCCATGGATGGATGGACAGACAGACACACAGACACACAGAGACGGGGGATAGATGTATAGGCTGTCAGAAGCAGATAAATGAAAGGATTTGGATGTATGCATGCAAAGACTGATGGAATAGATGGGTGGATGACTGGATAGATGGATAGCTCAGGGGACAGATGGGTGAATGGGTGGATCAGCTAATGGATAGATGTTCGTCAGAAGAACAAATGAATAGAAAATCAGTGTGAGAATCCTGCCTAAGTAGGGGAAAAAACAGATTTTCTTTAAAAATATAGTATCCCTTGAGCTCCGTGAAGATGGGAAGTTGTAGAAACACCAAGTACTAGGCCCTCAGTGCTCTTGTGGGATTGCCTCTCGTCTCAGGCTCCTTGTGGAAAAGGCTGCATCACTTGCTGCTTTCTCTGTTGTGGGGACCATGCTGTCTAGTGGCCATGGATGTGTTAAAACTGTGACTTGCTAGAGGAACTCATGTTAAGTGTCTCTAGATGGTGAATTATGGCTTGTGATGGCCTTTAGTTCTCTCATGACTGTGCTTTTGCTCTGCTGAGGAACATCTCTGTCATTGTGTGTGTGTATAAGACATTGGCAGGCTTCTTTCTGAGGAAGCAAACAACCTGTCTGCAGTATGCAACACGGGGTCTTTGGTTTACTACTTGTGCGTCAGAAGTGTGTGTAAGAAGTTCATCACCAGCATGTCAGACCTGTCAAACCTGTGAATCATGACAATATGAAGATTCACACAGAAGTAACTTCAATTTGATAGCAGGGGAAATATGACTAGTGCCACAGGTAAGATTCAGCTACCTATGGCAGGAAGCACAAAGGTGACAGCACATGAATGATCAGCTCAGGGGAAACTCAAGCTTAATCTTCCTAAGGGTGGGGGTGAGAAGAAGTGATCTGAGGTTGAGAGTGAGTTGCTTTCTGGTCCCAGAGCCAGCCAGGGACTCACTGGGACCCACCTCTGCTGACATCTGCTGGTACTAACAGTAATTTGAGGCCAGCTTGTTTATCTGGTCACTCTTGGCAATGCTGTTGCAGGTATGTTCTGCTTGCACACATTCTGTTCAGGAGATTTTTGCTGTTGCCACAGCTACAGACAGACAAGAAGCTTGTTGAAATTCATTATGGTTTACATGTGGTTTGCACTACAAGGCTCACGGGTTAGAAGCTTGGTACCCACCATGTGGATAAGAAATAGTAGGACCTTGAAAATGTGGATCTTTGGTAATGATTTCAAGACTGTCTCCCATTCCTGCCCTCTACCTGTGAGTCTTGCCATGGGTTGGTGATCTCTCTCTCTCTCTCTCTCTCTCTCTCTCTCTCTCTCTCTCTCTAGCTCTCGCTCTCGCTCTCGCTCTCGCTCTCTTTCTCCCTCCCTCCCTCCTTCCCTTGTTTTTTCCCTCTCTCCCTCCCTCCTCCCTTCCCCACTCTCTCTCTCTCTCTGTGTTTGTCTTTATCTTTCTCTGTCTTTCTGTCTTACTCACTCTCTGTTTCTCTTTTTCTCCCTTCTTCCCTCCCTCCCTCCCTTGTAACGCCATTGGTCATGAGTTCCTCACCAGAGTCAATCATAACCTCCTAACCGTGAGTTATTCAAGCATTTCTTTTATAGTGGAAGCTTTCAGCATCAGGCATTTTGTCATGGTAGCAGAAAACAGGCTAACAGAAGACCACAGAGCCAAAAAACATCTCAGGCACACTGACAGGTCCAGTTTCTTCTTCACATGAGAACTCTGCGATGACAGTTTTAGTAAAATGTACATTGTATCTCAAAGCTGTCAGCCTGTGAATTCTTTCCATCTTGCTTATTTGAAGAATCATCAAATGAGTAGAAATAGGATCAGAGCAGGCACATTGCCAGCAAATAGCACATAATGTACACATTACCTCAAAGAGAGTCAGTGCTCACCCCCCTTGCCCAATCTCACACTTTCTGTTGATCCTGGCAGAAGCTTGGGAGCCTCCCACTCAAGCCTGAGTTGCATGCTTGCCACGCCAGTGTGAGCCATGGCTGAGCTGGCACTCTGCTGTGCTCACAAGGTACTCTTGCATCACGGACATCAAACACATGAAGGTGACTTTTTAGCAAAGAACCAGCACATGTTCTGTGGGTGCAGTTTATTCAATCCCTGTAAAACTGAGTCTTTAGAGCTGAGTCTGCAGGGAGACAAGAGTTGCTGCGTTCGTTTCTAATCAGTTTATCCAGTTCTTTTACAAGCATTTGTGGGATTCTGATATAATAATGCAAGTAGCCAAAGAGATAAGAAAGTTTGTTTGCAACTATCTTTTTCCCCCTCTGTGTCCATTTAACCTTTTGCCACGTCTTCCCCCCAAAATTAAGATGCAAATTAGAAAGAAAGGTGATTTTAGAAATGGTAGTGCTTCTGGGAGCATCTTTTTTACTTTCATGTTAATTACTAGCCACAGACATTGAGGATCTTGCAGAATTGCATCTCTGCTCTGTGGACTTCCTCGAGATCTCAATGATAACACAGAAGTGTTCACAAAGCCTGGTGCTTGGATTTGTTTAGGAAATGACAAATCATTTATATTCAAAATTCTCCCTAAAGGAGACATCCAGAGCAGGTGACTTGGGGAGGGAAAGAGTACCAGCGTGCTAGAGAAAAATCATGTTTATGAGTGAAAAGAGTACAGACCTACATCTGAGACTCAGTTAGGCCATTTTACATACTGGTTGACTCAGACTGAGATGTTTTTCTCTTTGTACCTCAGTTTCTTCATCCACAAAATGGAGATTGTTTATTTGTTCTCACTGCATGCTTAATTCCCGTGTGATTTGAGTTCTTCATGAATCCGGGAAGACAGCGGGACCTTCCATACCATCCGGTGGCAGGCTAAACATTCATATCAAGCTTGGCTATGGATGCATTCTGAGGTGCACCCCCCCCCCCATGTCAGTCTTCAAGTGTTTGTGTACTGGTCTCAGCTTCATGTTTGGAGTTTGTGTCCTTCATCTTCAGTTGCTTGACCTAGATTTAGTCCTGATTTATTCCAGATAAGGACAGGCAAAACTGGGGTGGGGAAGCCAAGTCCATGGACAAGTGTTTTTCTTTATGGTACTGGTATCTCCATTGCTCATTGGCCTGCTATGTCTTGCCAAGTGACCTCCTGGTCAGAGATAGGCTTCATCAGTCTTTCCAGACGGGCAGAAGTAGATTCTGCCACATGTGCCTTGGATAGGTCTTATGGTTGAACAGGGAGTATGTTTTACTGGCAGTTGTTATACAGAAGGGGGAAGAAGAGGAGAAGGAGGAACTGAATGTAAGAAAAGAGGAAGGGTAGGTACTTGACTTCGGCAGAGGTCTGTTTAAATTGGAAAGTAGCATAACTCAATCTGGATTACACATTATGGGTGGAGTCTCTTACTCAGCTGTATGATGAAGATGCTGGCGCCTCTCCTTAGGAAGCCCTGTGTACCCTTCATTACAATGACCATGATCTATTTTATGCAGAACCACAAACCTAAACATTAGTAAGTCCTTTATCTGATGCTCTCAGTATCACTATAGAAATGAAATTTAATGAACTTGAAATTGGTTTTTCATTTGTAGGTACCCAAATAGCTTAATGAATAGAAGACATTTTATAATGCCAATTTTTGTCCTCTACGTATCATAGGAATGAAATGGCTGTGATGGGAAGTGTTTTTAGGGCTAAGGATGTAGTTCAGTGATGGAGAGCTGTCGCAGTTCCGCAGTTCCTGTAAGCCTCAGGGTCCAATCCTCAGGGATGAAAAGAATTCAAGTGTTTGCAGGTGACACTGAAGTGCTCTGACATGTACAGAAAGGCCCAGCAACAGCTTGGGTTCACAAAACCCATGCTCTCTACTTAACCTGTTGTGGAGCTTTCTAGAATATTTCTAGAATATTCTGTCTTATAAAGTCTTCCAGAGGCAACATGGGAGGGCTGAAAAGAGTGCAGGGCAAAAAAAAGAGGGGCCTGGGTTCTGGGTCTATATGCCTGGCATCTACAAGTCACTTGCCCTGTCTGGTTCTTGGTGTCTTCTTTGGTGGAATGGGGCCTCTTGGCTTGTCCAGGCTGACTTCCTGTGCTGTGTCCTTCCTTTTGTATTCTGAGCTTTGAATCCATTAAGTGTGCACTGTTAGCCTAATTTCCCAATCACTGCGCACCACACGATGGAGATGAAAACCATGACTGTTTATATTATTTCATTATTTCAGAGGGAAGGCGGGAGAGAGCTGAACACACGAAGCTCTAATTACAGTAACACGGTACATTAGATTACAGCTCTCTTTTGCCCTATTTTATTGATGATCATAGCCCAAGAAAGCCAAGAGTTTTGTTCCCATGCTTCCATTGCACATATTCCACATATCTACCCAGAGCCCGGTACTCATGAATGAAAAAAAAAAAACAACAAAAAACAAAACCAGATTGAGATCATGAGCCTTGCTTCTTAGAGCATCAGTGAGTGGCCAGGCAGGGTCTGTCTCTACTTCAGACAGTACTCATAAGTGACAAGCACACATTCATGTGCTGACCTGTTCTCCCTTCCTCTGTGTTTGGGGTTCAATATCTGTAGGGACTGTTCTCCCCCAAAATCTAGGGATGTGTCATTAGGAGGCTCTACCATAGACCAAAGGAACAGGAGACAGCATCTTTATAGAGCAAAAATATTTCCTACAGCCACAGAGTAAAGGAATTCCTAGTTCTAGTAAAAGCTCAAGGACCTACATACGTGATGGCCTTCTTAATGCAAACACTCTAGGATATTACAGGGGGTAGGTCTGTGTGTCTATTTCCTGCCTCTCTTTTTATGAAGCTGCAAGGATTGAATCTTGAGGCTCAACCTTGCTGACCTCATTCTAATCCTCATTACCTCCCACAGGCCTTTCCTGTAAGCACCATGATTAAATGGAGCTTTGACCTCCTAATAACACAATAGGGATTAAATTTCAGCCTTTGAAGCCTTGGGAGACTTATTTAGATACCATAAACATAGGTCCCAAAGGTCTGCAACACAATGAACAAGAAGATCCAGATACCAGTCCCAAGTGAAGGCTTCCTCCTCATGAAAGGCAGCAAAGAACAAGTAACACTGTAGTCTCTGCCTAGTTCAGATGATACAGATACAGTGTCACCAGAGACCCCACTATGGTGCCACTAAGCAATGCTTCATTCATAGGAAGGAGGCAACATATTGTAAAACCAGTATGGGTGGTAGATGCCAGACTCTGATGGTCAAGTTCCTCCTGGCAGCTGGCACAAAGCATCACAAAAAAGAAAAATGAATGCATAGGAATTAAGAAAAGAAAAGAAAGAAAACAGAAGAGAAAGGTTAACATGGTAGACTCCAGTCCCAATACCAGTGGTTACATTAAATGTAAATGACCTAAATATTTCAAATAAAAGACAATTGGCAGAATGAATTTTAAAACATCATTTAAGTTTATGATGTCTATAGGAATTCTACTCCAAATATAATGATGCAGAGTAAAATAATACAAAAATTATACCATGCTAATATTGATTCTAAAAGGAGAAATTACTACAATTGCTAGTAACAAATGAAAGTAGCTCAGATCAAACAAAGCAAGCAGATACAGAGGGGGACACTATACCAAGAAAGCATGTGCACATACCAAAAATTGAGTGTACAATATACAAAACCAGTGGTAGGGCTGAACAAAAATTTATTTAAAAAATGGATAAATCATAACTGTAATTGGAGACTTCTTAAAGATTAATTTTTTAAAGTTATAGATTTATATGTATACCTGTGTTTGAATTTGTATACCTAAGTGCAGATACTAATGGAGTCCAGAAGAGACACCATTGCATCCCTTAGAGTTTGAGTTATAGCCATTCATAAGCTGCCTAGGATGAATGTTAGGAACTCAGGTCCTCCACAAGAACTGCTCATACTGAGACATCTCTGCAACCACCAAAGTTGGAGACTTCAAAACTATCTCTCAGCAACAAACTAAATAACAAGAGGAAAACAAGAATTCAGGGCAGAGAAACATCACCCTGTCAACATTTATAAAATGCTCCACCAGCAGCTGAGAAAACACATCCTGCTCTCACTCACCTAGGGAACATGAGTGAAGATATGCCGCGCCCATGCCATAAACTAACCTCGGCAAACTTAAAAGAACTGAAAATGCAAATGTATTTCTTTGATAAAAACGGAGTCAAACTAAAAAGTTCATAATAAAATATTCAAAACCCTATAGGCCAAACCTCACACTTCTAAATAACTCCTGCATTAAAGAGGGTATCTCACAGGAAATAAAAATAAATTAAGATGAATCGAGATGAAAATACAGCATATCAAAATTTATGGAACACAACCAGGTCAATTCTGAAAGGGAAATTTGCACATGATGCCTCTGAAGCCAACATTCTAAATCTTTACCACAGGAAACTAAAGACAAACAAAATCTGAAGAAAGGTCAAAGCAAGGAGAAAGAAGTAAACAATAAAGATACAATTAAAAATGTGTGGATTTAGGATGCTGGGCAGATGCCTCAGTGAATAAAGCAATTGCCACACAAGGGGACTGAAGCACAGATCCCCAGGGCCCAGGGAAAACAGAGTAGGTGTGGCAGGCAGAGACTAGGGATCCCTGGGTCAAGCTGGCTATAAGTCAGCAAGCTCCAGATTCGATGAGGGATGCTACCTCTGGAAGTAAAGTGGAGACTGATTGCAAAGGAGGCCCAACACCGACCTCTGGCCTTCAAAAGCATGCACATAAACATGTGCTCACATAGCCCGCACACTCTCACACAGTACCCACACACACAATTTTGTAATGATTTATTTACTGAGAGAGAGAGAGAGAGAGAGAGAGAGAGAGAGAGAGAGAGAGAGAGAGAGTTGGAGAGAGGTATGCTTACCTGAGTGAAGGTGCCAGCAGAGACGAAGACATTGGATTTCCTGAAGTTGGAATTGAAGATAGTTATAAGCCACCTCCGTGTGAGGGCTTTTTAGGACCGCATAATTGGTTTTTTAACATTTAGTGTGTGAGTGTGTGTGTGTGTGAGTGTGTGTGTACACTCATGTGCAAATGAGTCATTGCATATGTATGGATGTTAGAGGAAAACTCATGGGAGTCAGTTCTCTTCCACCATGTGGGTTCTGAGGATTCAACTTAAGTTGTCAGGCTCTGGGCTGTCACCTTACTGACCTACAGTAACGTCACCTGCTGAATCATCTCTCCAATTACTCCCCCAGTTTTGCTTTAATTATTTGAATTTGGAAACAGGAAAAAAAAAGAGAGAAAGACAATGAAATAAATAATTCTTCAAGCAAAATGATGAAAAGAAACTGACCGGTCAACCACAAGATAGACAAGGAAAGGGTAGAAACTGCTAGCTTTGTAGCAAAACAACATACTATAGTTTCTGCAAATGCCAAGAGGATAACAAGGGAATGTCAGGGGCTACTCTAGTCAAGAAAAATGAAACCTAGAGGAACAGACATGTTCCTAAATGAAAAGAAAAGAAGAATAAAAGAAAAGAACAAAAGAAATATACAAGCCGCCACAACTTCCCTGTGCTGATTAGATTTGCCACTTGGACTGCTGGGAACAACTTGTCTACAGTGCTGCCATCTTGTTTTCACACTCCATATAATCATAGAGGGAAACTAAGTTCAAGATCCCAGACCCTAGGTGATCTGGGGACTTCCCAATAGCTGGACAGCTTCTGTTCTCTTCTATTCCAGAACATAATGACTGTTCCTAACCACACCTCCCATTATTTATCCTTTGCTCCCCCAACCTTGACGACTGTTCCAAACTACAAAAGAGCAAATGGATTTGATTGGCTGGACTGTAAAATCTACATTCTGTATCACTTCATATAGATCAACCACATAAGCAAAGCCCTGATCCCTCAATCCTGATAGTTGAGAACATGTAACAGTAACTTGGCACAGATGTTTGTGGTTTGAAAACCTAAATATTCTGGCTTGTGATATTCTGGCTTGGTGGGGGGGGGAGGTCACAGTTCAGCTCCTGAGTCTGTTCTGTGGCCTTGATAGATCAGTAGTGGCTTGGTTACTATAGATTTTTATCATCTGCATTGACCTGATATTTGAGTTATGCTCGACCTCAGCAGGCACTGCCACCTCTGGATAAATGGTCCTGGTTTTATAAGAAAGCAAACTGAGCAAGCCATGAAAATTGAGCCAGCAAGCAGCTTTCCTCCATAATCCCTGCCTCTATTTCTGCCCTAACTTCCGCCAATAATGGACTGTAACCTGCAAGCCAAATAAACCTTTTCCTCCCCAGGTTGTATTGGGGGCAGTGTTTCAGCACAGCAACAGAGAGTAACCAGAACCAATGTGAAATAGATACTTCAAATAGCTCTATGATTCTTGTAATAATTGATTCCTAATTTAAGCCTATCAAGAAAGAAATCTCAAGTCGAGATGGTCTCATCGACAGATGCTGCTGAAATTTTAAAGGAAGATTGACACCAGTTCTACTCAATGGCTTCCAGAAAATCCAGGCAAGAACATTGTTTTTGTAATGAGGTCATTACATTATTTCCTTGATACAGAAACTAGTCAAGAAAAATACAACAAGGAAGACTAAACACCATAAAAATATGTAAACTACTGAATTCAGCAGTATATGAAAATGTTATGCATGCATCATAACTGACTGAGGTTTATTTTAGATTTAGAAGGCTGGTTCAATTTATTAAAACAAATCAATGAAATATACCATATTAATAGACTGACAAAAAAAAAGACTCATCATTTGATGAAGAAAAAATGTCTGATACAACCCCCAATATCATTTTATATTTAAAATGATTAGACAATAAGGAGCATAGTATGACTGTTCCCAACTGGACATCCAGATATCCAGAGAGACTTAGAAGTAAAAAAACACATTTCATGTTGAAAGACTGGATGTTTTCCCCCTTTGCTCTTTAGTTTTATGCCAACATGATACAAACTGGAGTCACTTGGGAAGAGGAAACTTCAATTAAGAAAATACTGCCATATTGGTCTGCCGGAAGCCTGTGGTGCATTCTCTTGATTAATGATTAATATGGGAGGATCCAGCTCATGGTAGGCAGAGCTACCCATGGGCTGGTGTTTCAGAGACCTATAAAAAATCAAACTGAGCAAGCCACAAGGAGCAACCCAGTAACCAGTACTCCTCCATGACTTCTGTATCAGTTTCTGCCTCCAGGCTCCTACCTATTTGAGTTTCTGCCCGACTTCCTTTGATAATGAACTATAATGTGGAAATACAAGCCAAATACGTTCATTACTCCCCAAGTTGCTTTGGTCCTGGTGTTTTATCACAGCAACAGAAACCCTAAGAGCCCCTAAAATCAAAATAAGGAAATCTGTTCATCTCCCACTAAGACACGTAGTACAAGAAGTTCTTACCTCGGTAATAAGACAAGAAAGTGAAGTGCAAAGTTCAATAACCACAAAGAAAAGAATAAAGAGAATCCTTCATAGGTGGCATACATACGTATAAAAGTTGTAAATATCTCTTTAAAACTTTCCTAGAGATAGCAAATGACATATGACAAGATCAGTGCTGATGAGGTAGCATTTCCTGACAAGCCTGATGACTTGAGTTGATCCCACATGGTGGGAGAACTGACTCTTGCAAATATCCCCATGACCTCCATATACATGCCCTAGTATTAATTCTCTCCAACACGACGGGCAGTGGTGGTGCACGCCTTTAATCCCAGCACTTGGGAGGCAGAGGCAGGCAGATTTCTGAGTTCGAGGCCAGCCTGGTCTACAGAGTGAGTTCCAGGACAGCCAGGGCTACACAGAGAAACCCTGTCTCCAAAAACAAACAAACAAACAAACAAAAAAACCAAAAAATTCTCTCCAACACACAAAAAAGAAAAGAACTTCCAGATGCAAGATTAATGAAGAAAGATAACAAACACTTAGAAGCTAAATTTAAAAATGTAAAACCATTTGCTGTCATGTAAAACACTAAAATACTAGTTGTAATATTTTAAAACAGATATAAAATACTTCAGCAAACTTCAGAACACTGATGAGAGAAATCAAAGAAAACACAAATCAGTAGAGACACTGTTTTCATAGATGTGAATCAACATAGCAAAACTGTCAAGTCTCACAATTGACATGTATTTTAAAGCAGTTTCCTACCATATTACCAAGATGGTCTTCTGAATGAAGATAAGATTATGCTAAAATGTATCAAGAAAGGCAATAAAAGTTAAAATATTTTAAACAAAGAGAATCTTGACTTAAATCTCCTTAGACAAATGATTAATATGTGATCACAGATCACGACGTCAACTTTTGTCAACTTCTAAAAGTATAAACTTTTAGAAGAAAATGTAACAGAGATTGCTAAGAACATGGGCTTCAGAACACGAGGGACTTTTGTAGGCAGAAGGGGAGAGTCTGTGAGGCAGTGACCATGGTCTGCACACTCAGAGTAGTCTCTCTCACCCATGAATGTGTCTTCTTTTCTCAATGAGGAACATCACAATGGCTCCTACCCCAGCCCCCCACCCTGTTGCTACTTAGCTAAAACATAAGGAAATGTCCCATCAGCAAATATGACTCAAGGTACAGAAAAGACAAAAGGAGAGAGCAAGGCACCTCTTAGGTGCACCTAGTACAGTGTTTTATTGTACCACAGGGTCCTGTATATCAATAAACATAGGGTAGTCTCATAGCCAAGGCCACTATTGCTGTGATGAATCACCATGATCAAAAAAAACTTGGAAAGTGTTGAGAGTGATATTTAAAAGCCGGTGGCACCCAATCTGGCTTGTTATGGTGCCACCATGTTCCCAACTAGGCAAGGCCTGAGGCCAGGAGCAGCAGTATGTTCTTGCTGCTGCCACGGCTCAGGATGACCAGAAGCACCATGCCATCTCCACAATGCTTGACTGAACCCAGACCATCCCACCATCTACGGGGTACCCAGTAGAAATGAGACCCTAAAGCTTAATTATTATCCAAAGGCTTTATATATTTAGAAATGCTCAATTAACAATCCACCCACACTATTAGAGTTGTTTCCCAATATATAACCTTATGATATAAATTATTACCCAGGACTATCCTGGGCCCATGCGTGGTTCTCCATGGCTCCTACATCTCTCCCTCTTCGCTCCTTCCCTTCCTTCCTTTCTTCTCCCACATTAGCTCCTCCCACATTAGCTCCTCCCAAATTACCGAGAGTTTCTTGTAAACTGTAGTGGGGGAAATATTCTGCTACAGGAAGAAAAGGATTTATTTCATTAATATGTCTGTATCGCAGTTCATCTTTGAAAGCAAGTAAAACAGGAACTCAAGCAGCCCAGGATCCTGGGGACAGGAGTTGAAGAACAAGTCATTGAGGGGAGCTGCTTACTGGCTCGCTCCTCTTGGTTTGCTATCTTGTGTTCTTATAGAGCCCAGGACCACCAGCCTAGGGGTAGCACTACCCACAGTGGGATGGGCCCTACTCCATCAATCATTAATTAAGAATTAATCAATCATTAATTCCCTACAGGCCCAATCTTATGGAGGCATTTTCTCATCTGATGCTCTTTATTGTCTGTTGACACTAGCCTGTGTCAAATTGACATAAAACCAGTCAGTGTGGTAGTGCATGTATGTGTCTCATCTTTGCACCAGACCTAGTTATGGAGAGGGATTATCTATCACTAGCGAAATGGACTAGGTTTTTAAGTGTTACCTCTCTTCCACTGTAAATTTTGCTTATGTGGATTAACATGGTATGCCTTCCCTCAGCCATAATCTCCATGGAGCAACAACAACGAAGAACAAAACAAACAAACAAAAACGATATCCTGGGCACTAGTTATTCTGTGGACCTAGCTTACCAGGTGTGATGGGCTGACAGGTCACCTGACAGCTTTCTGTCTCTAGACCCTTGAGGAAGTTGAGTAATCTGGGTACCATGTATATGTGGTATCCCAGTATTTGTTCTTTGGTGTTGGCTAGGTTCACTTAGCATAAGGTCCTAAAGGTTCATCCGTATTATACCATGTTATAGTTGAAATCTAAAATGCTCTCCCAAGACCATAGTTGAAGACATGGCTGCCAGCTGTGGTTCTATTGGGAGATGATAGAACAATTAGGAGTATGGCCTAGGGGAAGGAATTACTGTCATCGTAGGGACCATTATCGACAATATGACCTTGAAAAGAAATATTATGGCCCCTGCCTTACTCTTCTCTTCTGGCATCTCTGTGTGGTATTTTTCTCTGTTCCCTTCACGATGTTGTGCTCTCCAGCAACCATAGACAGAACCACGAATCAAAATAAACCTTTCTTGAAATGGATTTTAGCAGCTACTGTGTCACCATCATAAAGGGCTGGAACAGGACAGTGGTATAGACGTTGTTGATGTGACTGGAGTAGATTATCTAGCCTAGAAGCTCTTGGAACTAGTTTGGGGGAGCAGTTTGGAAAAGTTGAAATGACGGGTTAGAGAAAGCATGTTGTAAGTAGACCTTGGCCCATTCTTGTAAGAGCTCAGACAGCCAGAAGGTTGTTGATAAGAACAAGACAATGAAAGCTGTTCTGATGAAGGGTCCAGTGGAAATGATGGCTCTGTTCAGACAGAATAAGAGTTCCTGTATGTGCAAAGACCACGTATATACTTTGTCCATACTCTGAAGCTTTATGGGCATGGACTGTTAAGGTGATAGACTGCATTATCTGGTAAAAGAATTTGATGTATTTAATAGTGTGTCATTCAAGCAGTGAAATGGGTTTTATAGGGTGGTTCTAGCTAGATTTACACTGAGAATCAAGACCAAACAGCAGAATAGAAACATCTAAATCCATGAGGCAAACTTTGAAGTTTTGCCCCAGGACTATATGAGGATTAACATTATTAAAAAGAAGACAGCCATTCTTGACATCGTAGTGCATGTCTGTTATCCCAGCATTTGTGAAACTTAGGCAGGAGGATTTCCATGAGTCTGAGATCAGCCTGGAGTTTTATAACTCAGGGGGAGGGGGTTTCCAAATGGAGGATTTGATAGGCTAAATAGATGAGTTACAGGAACAGAACTCAAGCATAACAAGTTAGTCATAATGACCTCTTGAAACAAAGGTGGTTATAACAAGGTAGTCATAACAACAAGTAGCCATAACGACCTTTTTGAAACAAAGGTAGGGTTGCAAGATGTGTATAAACATCTTTTTGAAGCAAAGGCATGGTTGCTGTTTTCTGGAACAGGTAGTACAGAACCATTTATCGTTAAAATTATAGGCAGGATTTAAATAAACCAATTTCTGAGAAACAGATTTAGTCATAAACAGGAATGAGTCCAGTTTGTTTTTACTATAAGATGGCTTTCAAGCCTAAGACAGAGGTAGGATGGTTTATCAGTGACCCCAAATTTCATTTTTTTAAAATGTGCAAGTAATTTCATGAAGGTTTTATAGTAACAAAACAAAGAAAGTCATAAATTATATTTAAAAAACACATTGGTAGAAACATCAGAGAAGTGGGTTACAGACAGATGTAGAAAACTCAGCCATTGTTCTTAGATGCTATCTGATAACATTCTTAACCTTTTGATTGGTGGATGATAGGGTTTTATTTGTTTTTCAGGATGTCAGGTCTACTCTTATCCATTAGTTACAAAGTATTAGATCCAACACAGGAGTAGTCCAGCAATGGCTTTTTAGGGGGCTAATGATAGCCCAAGACAGACTGTCATTAGACTCAGGATCTGCAATAGTCCAACCTCTTCAAATTGCTGTAATTCTAATTAATCAGCCTTTGGAGAGACAGTATCTTGCAGGAATTCTCATTTGCAGCCATAATGTTAAGAGGTGACTAATAGGTACCATGTACCAGAAGCACTTTTACTACAAGATTAAATAACATCTTAATATATATATATATATATATATATATATATATATATATATATATATATTGCCATCTCTCAATAGCCATTGAGATGGGCTCTAGGGTAAATCCCCTTCCTTGGATAGCAAAGTCCAAACATGCTCAAATCCCTTGTATAAAACAGTACAGTATTTACATAGAATCTATGCTCAATTTATTATATATTTTAAACCATCTCTACATTGTTTAAAATACACAATACAATGTAAATTCTACATAGGTAGCTTACTGTATCATTTAGGGAATAAAGTCTGAATGTATTAAGCAGAGACACAAGGCATTTAAAAATGCTTTCAATCTGTGTTTGACCAGGTGGCTGTGGAACCCAAGGATACAGAGAACTAACTGAATGTACAAACCTTGATGGTCTGTTCTCCCATTCATTAGCACATAGCTTGTATTAACCATTGGGACTGTGCAAAATGACCTATGAAATGTGAACACACAGATACTCATTAGAAAAACATTCTTGATTTTAATCCTTTTAGGTTAATGCCACAATTGAATTTCTAGGACTACCAGATAATACTGTGTAGCTATTTGAGGAATTTCCATACTACTGACAATGCACAAGTCTGGGCACATCCTTGCCAACTTTTGGTTTTGCCTTGCATCACTTAATGATCGGGGAGGTTGAGTGTCTCTCCATATAAGAGTTGGCCATTTGCACATCTTTCTAAGATTGGAATATCTATGTGAGTTCATTGGTCATTTTCTAACAGGAACATGTTTGCTGTTGTTGAGTTGTGGAAATTCATCAAGTGTTGTAGATATTAATGCCTTGGTAGACATGTACCTTGCAAACATTATTACTAAACTTGTCTTCCCACTGTTTTGATAGTGTCCTTTGATGCTCAAAAGCTTTGAATTCTGATGAAGCATTCTCCATTTCTTTCTTCTGGTTGTGTCATACCTCAGGGTCCTTTTGGGCATTGTGACCATGTAGATATTTAATATTCTTTTCTCCCAAAGGCTCAGAGTCCTTTGTGACTCCTGTCTTACATTCTCTTTAAATACAAATTCTCTTTAGCACTCTTGTGTCCCAGGAGACTGGTCACCTTACCGTGCTTATCCAGGGGCCTTGCAAATGCCTGGGAAGCACAGGGGCTGTATAAATGTGGGCAAGTTAGCAGAGGAGAGACTGAATAAAGAGAAACCTGCAGGAAGAATTTGGCCTCTCAGCAGGGCTACAGTGCCTTAGACCTGGCTGTTTACAAAGCTCTCTCTTCTTGTCTTTCTTTATTGTCCCAGGGGGTTGATTCTCAGTGGGACCTGGCTTTTATATAATTGTTTGCAACATAACAATTCTCTTTTATGGCTCTCAGGCAGTGACCTAATTTCCCTCTTTCTTTAATGAAAGGGAGGTGTTTTCTGTGGGAAATCGGTGATCCATTGCATCACCCAGGACTGCTTCTGTTTCTCATAGATACCAGGATAGACAAGCTACTTATAAAGGCAAAGAGAGAACATGACCAGCTACTTCTGAACAGGAAATTAATTTTATCACCCCTGGTGTGTCCCAGCTAATTTGAAGGTGGGTTCACCTTGATGTTCTTTGATAGACAGATGGTCCTCCTTAGGACATCCAATTCCAAGCACTTTGAAAGTTGACCTTATATACATGACTGCCTTATGAGGCCTCAAGTCTCTCAGAATGCAAATACCATATGAAATCAACATTAGCGGCATTCGTTTTTATGACAAAAGCAGGCACACTGAATGGAGCATGGAGGGTTATTAAATTACCCATCCCAAGTTTTTGATTTGTTTTTTGGGTGGCTGATTTTGATATCACTATCAGATAAGAGATTATAGGCACCAACACTTAGGAAAAGTAATAGGAGAAAAAGATAAAATTCTTTCAATTAGCTTCTTGAACAAACTGGCAAAAAGCTATTATCAGTCATTAACTTGAACCGCAGAACATTCAAGTTAAATTTCCTCTGCCTCATTCTAACCTGCTGAAAAAGATGAGAAGCTATAACAGTCCAGGATCAGGGGGCTTTGAATTCTGCCAAACCTGGGCTCTCCATTCTCTCCAGTCTCTCCTTTCCAGTTTGCCCTTGCCGAAAGGTGGAACCTCTATTTGCTCATCTCAAAAACCAGAGATGATGATGAAGGCCTTACAGAGTTGCTACAAGAACAACATCTGTGAAGCGTGCAGCCTATGCTCAGTCGGTATCGGCCCAATACCTTCTTCACATTTACCATGGACTCAGTAGCTACCTGAGAGCTCACTACTGTTGTAGCTCTGACTGGTCTGGAACTCACAGAGATCATCCTGTCTCTGCCTCCTGTGTGCTGTACCTAAAGATGTGCGCCACCATGCCCAGCTGTCTACTTACCTCTCCATCAAATCTTGAGAACTAGACTTTTGATGGCAAAGATTTAAAGCCTGAGTCTGTTCCTGGAAGGTTGCTCCACATTGAAGTTCCTTTTTCATCTATAATTGTTTCCAGATTTCCCTGGCCATTTTGTTGGTTTGGAACAACATGAAGGCTGCCTTGGTCAGTGTCTGGATTTTTCATATCAGGCCCAAGGATGGGAATTATGGATCTCATTCGTGGATATATCCCAGAGCACACCACCAAGAAAGAGACTTCAATCATCACCATCAGCCATTGACCTTGACCTTGACTTTGACATAGCTCACGTAATTTTACTTCTCTTTTCTTGAGATCCCACATTAAGAAGGGTGCTGAGGTAAGACGTGGGATACCTGATGGTGGATGCTCTCCCCTTTCTCTTCTTTAGAGCAGGAATGAACGAACAGTGAGGCTCCTATTAGGTGCCGTTTCTGTGTTAAAAACAGAAGAAATGGCCATGTGTGCAGAAAACCTGGTGGGTTCAAGATCTTTAAGGAACCATAAGTAGATGGCAGTCTGGTACCCCAGATAATTGAGGAGAGCTGGCTCCCACTCACTGAGAAGCTAGTGAATCACTTTCTTCTATGTTATTACTAAGTTCTCCATTGTGGAGAGATCTGTCTCCAGAGATGTTTACAGTTCAGATTCCATAAGAAAAGCTCCTTCCATCCTTGTGGCTTGGAAGCTTTCTGCTACAGACAGAACAAGAATGAAGGTCTTGCTCATCCACAGGGCTGAAGATAAGGAAGACAGGCCAGCGAGGCCCTCCAGGGGTGGTTGTTGGTTTCTGCTTGGGGAAGACAAACTCCCAACAGGGGTATTTCCATCATCTGTTCTTTGAGATTGAGACAGGACTTATATATGTCTTAGCTCATGAAGAGAAGTTTACTTTGACTTATGAGATCTAGAAGTTAAAGGCTGACATCAGGTGTCCTCATTTTGGAAGGGCTCCAGTGATAGTGTCACGTTATAGAGGGAACATATATACAGCTGACTTCTGTCATGTCTTAACCAAGAAGCAGAATGAGACAGATTGGGTCCTGCCATCCCTTTCAAGAGCATCCAAGAACCTCCTATAAGCCCCACCTCTTGTAGGCCCTCC